>NC_134454.1:52431829-52746855 GCF_030867145.1 Opisthocomus hoazin
TGAAACTGTAAAAGCTTGGGGGCTTAATTCTTTCCACAGAGTTTTGCGCCAAATGCTAACATATTCATAATAGGGTTTTTATTATTTAGTGGCGAGGGCAGTTTGAAAAACCATCTAACTAATTGCTTTTTAAAACAAATTATTTTTCCTGTCGTGTTATTTTATCCTGGAATGAAACTTTAGACGTATAAAAGTGCAACAAGATGACGGGAAATTTTGCAACAAACAGACATGTCTGGAAAAACTGCCCTCCTTAGGACGGGATCTCTGCTGATCACCAGCGAATATTACACTTGTGCGTAATACTACGTGTTGGTAGCGTGTTGTGGCTGTGTGCGTTGAGGCCTACCACGCGTGGCGTCGTTACTGTGGAAGACTGGAACATTCCAGGTGTATCTTTTCAGCCCTGGGTAGTGCTACCCAGTGATGTTTCCTTGGGTGTACGTACCCAAGTCTGTCTTGTGCATGTGCGTGTGCCTTTGATTTTTTTTTCTTCAAGTAATTAATGAGGAAGACACGACCAGAAAGTAAAAGGACCTTAGCCTGCCTGAAGTCACTCATTTAGGCAACTCGGTCATTGCCCTGTTGTAGCTGTGCATCCTGTTCTTGTTAATAAGGACAAATGGGAAGCTGAGAAACACAGAACCAGAGAAGGCTGACTTTCCTTTTTCACTTTCAAAGACATGCAGAAAGAAGGAGTCCGCAGGTGTTACTGTCATAGCTGGGTCCGTGATGCTGTGGAGGCCTGGAAGGCTTCTTTTGGAGAAGAACACGGTGCAGTCAGTATTTTAACACAAAGAATACAGATGCAACCTCCATGTAGGAAGTCTCACTTATTTTTTCTAGCATGCCTCTGCAGGGCTGCTTGCAGGTGGTTTGAGGGCTGGTTCTGACAGTGATGGAAGCATGAAGAAGATTTTGAAGTGATTAATACATGAAGAAGGTTTTGAAGTTATGCTGCCATCCTGCAAGAACCCTTGATTCTGCCAATGTATTCTGTCTTAAATTTATTTTGTACCTAGTGATTTCATACGATTTTTTTTTAGCCAAAATATTGTCAGGAATATATCCCTCTTTGTAACTTCACATTAGCTTTACATTGGTTCATCGTCTTGCCTGTGTTGCACCATATGGTACTCAGCTCGGCAAAAAACAATAGTTACATGAACTCTTGACTTGAGTTCCCATGTGTTTTCTGTCCAAACCCAGGAAATCATACAAATTACAGCCGGAAAGACATACTAGGTTTATCGACAAACCAGTGCAGGGCATTCCCTATAGGGCATTTCCGTGTGCTCTCTGCATTCTGATTTAAATGTCTTCAGAAACAGATCTCCCTGTTAAGAAAGCTGTTTCAGTTTTGTATATTTCAGGGTTTTTTTTGTGTATTCAGTTTTGTATATTTTTGTATGGTCAAGAAGCTTTTCCACTTTCTTAGGGTAATCCCACTATTCTTAAATATAGTCTATGTATAATACCAAGCAATTATTTGAATTTTGGAGTTTATAGCCTTCAAATATTTGGAGATGTTCATTGTGTCCAACTCCCAAAGCTAGGATAGCAAAATGTACAAGCATGCAGTATCTTTCTATGCCACTTTCATTAAGCTTCTGACTAATTTGACTGCCAGTCTTCCCCTATTTTTTTGTTTAACTGTAATTCTGCTAATAAAGAATTAAATAAACAACGTTACACATCTGAATGATTTCAGAAAAATAATTTCTCTCTTTCTATAGTAGGAATCTTCCACCTCTATGGATCATATTAATTTCTATTTCATTACCCTAAATCACTCTTACTGCCTTTGACATTTGGTTGAGAACAGGTTTAGGAGAGGCTAGCTTGTCATTACCGCATGACGGTTCTACATGACTGCAGAAATGCAGCAATTCATTTCTACTGGAGGCCATACTTAAAAATAAATGTTAAATAAAAAATAAAATAATTAAAAAACCCACCCTAGCAATATTCTGTAATAAAGATATTTTTACCAATTTGAGAAAAAATACTTCCAATGATCCAGTATTTTCTATGAAGATGGAAGAATCTCGCCTCTTTAAAGTGCCAGGTTATTCTGAACTACAGTCCTTTCCGGGACAGCTAATATTCTTGAAACATCCAGCAGAGAAAACAGGTTGGATAGCAACCATTATTCCTGTCAATTCGGTTCTGGCAGCGAGTAATTGTACTGTTTTCTTTGCAATCTTTTTTTAAATTTCAATGCTACCTCAACATACTGCTAAATCCTTGATTCTTAACGTGGAAAAGTCATACATACATACACACACACATATATAGATGCACATATATGCACATGTATGTATATATTTCGATGTAATGAATGGTATTTGTGGGCAAATACACGTAGAGCTTGTATATATTCTCAGCAAGCAAAAGATATTTGATACTATATTCTGTTTGGAAGATGCTGTATTCCATTTGGCAGAGCATTTTTATGAGGTTTTTGTTTATTACTGCTGCAAATTGAATATTCAGCTTTTCTCCACAAAAAGGTGAAATGGGAACAAATTGGTAGGTTCTAAAATCTTGTGAGTGTTCCCTATTTTGAAAATTCGCAAGTCATGGCACATACACTATTCATATCACAGAGGCGATCTCAGATGTCTATCCGTCCATGTTACGCACGTGTGTGTCCAATGGGAAAAGCTGAAGAACAAGAAAAGAGCTGTGGCCACACTTGCTGTAGTCATTCTAATGGTGGTTGTTTCTGCTACGCAGGCTCAGAGAAGCGTTTCCTTGAAATTGTCAAGTCAGTTCATGGCCACAATATCAGAACAATTGCAGAAAATATTTACGAGCTTCCATGAATAACCCCGGTGGTAGCATCATATGCCATTGCTGGTTGAAAATTCAGAATAATGGGGAATTAGTCTGAAATCAAGTGTTGATGCTTTTAGATATGCACTATCACAGCCTTCATCAAATGTTATGGAGGGCTTGGGTAGTCAGCAATTCCCTCCTCCTCAAAAGAAGGTAGTTTTCTGACCAGAGATGCTGGGAATTTCCTGGGATCATGCTAAACAGGTTGTCCTTTCTTTACATTCTCCATGTGTTTGGCATAAAACTGTGGGCTTTTCTGTTTCTACATTAAATAGAATAAACTTCTGTGTACCAGATTATGCATGTCTGCCATTCTTTCTTAAAAAAAAAAAAAGGTTTGGTTTTATTTTTGAATTGTTGAAAGATGTAGTTTCTTTTCCTAGAAACTGTGGCCTCATTGGTAAAGATCTGAAAGTGCTTGGAGAATGCTGGCTCATGACATTTCTGATACTGTGATATTCTCTTTTCCATATTTTCTCTCACAGTATACATTGTCAGTTTCTCTCACCTAACATAGATCTAGCTGATATAGTATTCTGGTTTTTAACCTGACTTTCTGTATGTTTCTCCAGATAGGAAAATGGTATTTTCCCTCCAGACCATGTGTTTCTCCAGACATTGCAAGTGTGACATTGGGAAAGAAAGAAAATTCAAATTAATATCTGGCAGAAAAAGAATTATTTCAAGGCTAGAAATTTGTTTGCTTTTCTATAGCTGAGGCCAGGTGAGGCAAATCTTCAGTCTCAGAAATATTTGCTGGGGGGATGATCACCTTTTTTTTAAGCATTAACCTCTTGCATTCCCACAGAGCCTGGGAACTCACACTACAAGACAGGATAATGTTAAGTACTGTCGAGAACAAAACAGAAAGTATCGTATATTCCAGAAGTTCATAATTTTTGTGCTTTTAAACAGTCTTTGATCTTTGAGTTTGTATTTTTAGGTGCTGTATGAGCAAAAAGGCTGTTCTTACAGAAACAAAAATTAGCCTGCTGTGAATAGTCCTAGATTTTCAGTCTACTTACTTGGACAGCCAAGATACTAATCTTTTTTTCCTGCCATTTTTTCCCTTACTTACTTGGACAGCCAAGTAAGTAAGGGAAAAAAATGGCAGAAAAAAAAGATGAGTATCTGCTGCTGGAGGTACTAATTCGTGACTATCTAAAACCCACTTCAGAAATTCTTCTTTTACTTGAAGAAATATAGGGTTTCCTTAGGAACAAATCTGACATAAAACAGAACCAGATCTGAGGTAAGCTTGCTAGAACAGCATTCATGAGCCCATTTCTTCTCTGCTGATGTAAAATAAACCATCATGCATGTCTCTGCTGTTTTTAGGTGGCGCTTTACAGCACTTCTGTGTGGTAGCATGCTGCAAAATTACACGCTGTAAAGACGATACAAGAATTTCAGCTGGGTGTTTTTCAAAGGCAAACCACTGTGGACAATTGTTGTACGTATGTCTCCGAAGGAGACCGTATGCAGTACCTAGGGTGGGGGGGGAGAGTATTAAGTTTGAGGACATGCATCAAATACATAGATTTAAAGGAAAATTCATACCAAAACAATTACTGAAAGTAATAACATCGGCCATTTTAAAATAAAAGTGTTATGCATTAGAGTATTATGGAGAAAATATTCAGTTTTAGTTCATATTTTTTTTAGAATGAAATACTTGGGGCCATGCTATGTGGGTACGCCACGCACAAAAAATGAACAGTAGAGCAGAGGGAAATGCTTTTGAAGAACATTTCTTTTATACATTTCCTATCTACTAATAGTTCTGAGAAATAATCCGCAAAAATGGTTGTTACTATCATTACTTTTAAATCTATTTATTAATTTATTTTTGAGAGGTTTCAGTCCATATGAAACCTGCTTTTGAGCAGCTGTTTCATTTGCTACGGTGCAGCTCTGTAACCAAGCAGTAGAGGGCATTCTTTCTTTAGGAGATGGCCCTAGTTCCTTCAAAAGACTAGTGTTTTATTTAGCAGATTGATCTTGCGTCCCTTTTGTCTTTAAATGTAGGTCATTCACACATAGATGTTGGAGACAGGATAAAGGGATAAATTCCTACCTCAAACGTGCAATATAGTCCTTAAGGCTGAGTAAGCAGCTACTAAAATGATACATATTTACAATTATTTCATAGAGTATTTTTAGACAAATGAGAGATTCTACACTCGTTACTCAAATTCACTATGCAGCATTTTTAATAAATTCAGTTCTGTTGAAGCCTGAGCTATTTCAATTGGTCATAATCCATCAATAGTCCCAACAAAAGCATTTTCAATCGTACTTGTAGCAAACTGCACGTGCTGACAGCAGCACCTGGGTAAGCATTTTGACAGCACGTTCAAATAGAGTTGTTGGGGACCATATTAAAATTCCAGCAGATATATTTGTTTTTCACGGGGTTTGACATTGCCTTCACCCAGCCCTGTCCAAAATTAAATTTAGTGTGGTGTCTTCCTCTCCCACTTGGAAAATGCTATCTCATCTGGGGGCAGTGCGCGCTAGGGTCTAGACCCCTCCCTTCCAAAGCTGGGAGCTTCCCTCCTCCATTCTGCCGTCTGGAGACCCTCCAGTCAGAGCCCCGCGTTGGAGAATAGCCGGGGGGCTGCACCCCCAGAGTGAAAGACTAACTGGTAGTGGCTGTGGATTGCCTCTCTGGTGCTGTTGAATGCTACTCACTCCTCACTGAAGAACGGATTACAAGCTGGGAACTTTGAGAGTAGGTTTTTAAGTCTTCCTCTGTTGCAAGGAGATTGAGATCTTTTTCTTCTTTCCAAATTGAGGTGAAACTGAGGTGACTAAATGGCTTCTAAATGTGGATATGGGGCATAGGCAGATTCATTACAGGTATGGGCATACATTAGGCATAGGCAGATCCATTATATTCCAGACTTCATTTCAGAAGCTGGCTGCCTTCATGAGTCTAGCACCTTCTGTGTCGCCGGATTGTGCAGAATCACAAGTGAGGTATGAAACAGCATAGACAACAAAATGTTTCTCTATATATGCACTTCAATAACACGAGGAAACCAAAAAGATCTGCTACCGGAGATTAAGGTGTATACATTTTAAAATTGAGGCTGCATATTGCAATTATATTTGTGATGTTGCATCTGAACACGTGAAAAGAAAACTCCTTCCCGTGGCATTGGCCTACTGGTTCACACCTGCTGTTTTACAAATTTGCCCGGATGTCACTTGGCCATCAAAGTGCATAACCTCAACGTATATTAAAAAGCAACACCATGGGAGAAGTTATAATTGAGAAACGTAGGAAGAAGGCTAAACAGACAAACTTCAGAATGTGATCTGATAAACTACTACTCTGCCTATGACATATGATTTAATTTGATGTCTGGTGAGTTATTGTTTTAATTTTGAACCAATTTTGCTTCAGAAATACACCGTTTTGTTTTTGTGTAGTACTCCTGTCAGACGCTTCTTAGAACAAAGTTTTTGATCTCTATTTCAGGAATTTTCTCCAGTTTGGTAAAACAAGTTTTACTGTTGGTATTTGTTTGTGCTTTTTTTTTTTTAAATAGTGTTTAATTAGTATAAAATAACAATCAGTTATGAATGAAAGAACAAGCTTTTGTTCCTCGAAAAAGGGAGAGCCCAGCAGGTAGTGCCTCTTTAGGTGGCTAATAGTTCTTCTGGTATTACAAACCTTCCAAATAGTTACTAAAGATAATGTCTGCAAATAAAACTCCTTCCCATGTTACTGGACTACTGGTTCACATAACATTTCTCGGCTATTCAGATTTTAAATGAACAGCTTTTGCTTGCATAACCTTGAAGCATTTGGGAACATGACTCTGCAAAGCAACACTTACTATTTCTGAGGATGACTGTGAGCAGAAGACAAGTGAAATTGGGCACATCCAAACTCTAATTACATATAAGAGGATAAACTAATCCTGAAAAGAAAATATCACAGCTGTCTGCAGCTGTGGAATTGTGAAGATGGTTTTGAGGCTGGAACATTTATTGTCTCTTACTTAGCTGGAACATCTGCCCTATGTTTTTTGTTTGATATGAATGGGTTTGCAAAGCGAGTGTCAGAGAAGGGCCATCTTAGTGTTACAGTAGAGTAATGGGAGCAAAAGTTATTCCTATCTGAACACTGGCATTTGTGGAGAGGGGTCAGAGACTTGAAATGAAAAAGTGATCTCTGTGGAAGCCCCCAAGCAAAACTTTTTTTTTTTTTTTTTTTTTTTGTGGAGAGGCAGAACTATGCTTAGAACTGGTTCATTGAAGAGCCCAGCAAGAACTTTTGGTGCAAAGAAAGGTGACGTGAGTGCAGAGCAAGCAGTATTGGTGAGACAAGAGAAAGCTGGATCTCTTTGAAAGGTGAAGAGCTAGGAGGTGGGTCATCTGACTGCTTCCCTGGAATATGGATTGGTAGGCTCCATCCTATGGCTTCTATCCCAGGTAGTAAAGTGGGAAAAGCTGAAGGAGCTTGGAAAGGTCTTTAGACCAGCTGCTGGATTTGGTGAGCTACAGGTGAATTAGATGGAGGGATGCAACATTTCTGGGCTTTGGCAAGTTCTGATGCCTCTTTGCTCAGCATTGGCAGTTCTACACTTGAATGAAAACAGTTTTGTAGGCAGTTTTCCCAGTGAAAGGACTCCCAATAGGTTCCTAGGAAGCTGAGCAACAATTTAATGGGATTTTTTAGTACTTGCATTTTTATATTTGTGCACAGATAAGAGAATTTAGTTTTAAGATCATAGACTCATAGAATAGTTTGGGTTAGAAGGGACATTTAAAGGTCATCTAGTCCAACCCCCTTGCAGTGAGCAGGGATGTCTTCAACCAGACCAGGTTGCTCAGAGCCCCATCCAACCTCATCTTGAATGTTTCCAGGGGTGAGGCACCTGCCACATCTCTGGGCAACCTGTGCCAGTGTTTCACCACCTTAACTGCAAAAAATTTCTTCCTTATATTCAGTCTAAATCTACCCTCTTTCAGTTTAACCATTACCCCTTGTCCTGTCACAACCGGCCCTGCTGAAGAGTTTGTCCCCATCTTTCTCACAGGCCCCCTTCTTATATTGCAAGGCTGCAGTAAGCTCTCCGCAGAGCCTTCTCTTCTCCAGGCTGAACAGCCCAAACTCACTCAGCCTTTCTTCATAGGAGGGGTTTCTGTGACCCTCCTCTGGACCTGCTGCAACAGCTCCATGTCTTTCCTGCGCTGAGGGCTCCAGAGCTGGATGCAGGACTCCAGGTGGGGTCTCACCAGAGCGGAGTAGAGGGGCAGAATCACCTCCCTCGACCTGCTGGTCATGCTGCTTTTGATGCAGCCTAGGATATGGTTTGCCTTCTGGCCTGCGAGCGCACATTGGTGGCTCATGTCAAGCTTTTCATCCAGACTGGTCCATGAAAGTTAGTGGACTGCAGTCAATTTGCGTGAAACCAGAAAAGAAGTCTGGGGTGAGAAAATAAATTAATGCAAGTGTCCCAGGTTCTGCATGTTCAGCTTTAAATACTGCCCTGTCTCAGATTCAATTATGACATACTGATTTTTCCTTTAAAGGAGGAAGATTGAAACCTTGACTCTGCATCTGGTTGCTTCATCAGTGATCTTCGCACTTGGTAGACTTGGGGTGGAAAGTATTTAACAGATTAACTAGGAAATGGAAAGTCCTGTGAATAAAATACTCTGAAGTCTAATGTCAGTGGTGGATATGTTTAATTGATAATGCTCTTTATAAGAGCAGCAGCAGTCCTGAGCAGAAATGGAAAAGTAAAAAAACAGATTGCATTACAGTACTACAGCATATCAAGGCTGGCTGTCCTGGGACTCAAAAAGTAGTGTGATTTAAAACTTTTAAAAAACGTGTTCTAATGCTGAAGTAATGATGCTATCTATCCTGAATGTTAACACACAATAAAATCTCTCATTGTTCTGGAAAGCGCTGCATTCTCTATTACTTTTTTCTTTTTTTAGGAAAAAGTGGCGCTAGCAAACATTAAACATTGTGTTTAAATATTAAACATCAAAGTGCACCATGAATTTTTAATAAGCCAATTAACAAAGAAATATCTCCATTTGTTTCTCTGCAAATGTAAGGGTAGCACAAAGAGCTCAGCAGACAGAATGTCGGTTGCAATGAAAGGAAAGGACAGCATTATAAAGCAGTAACACTACAGCTCCCAGAAGGCATGTTATTAAACCCAAATAATACTTTGAAGAAATGGAGGGCCTGGGATTTTTAAAAACATCTTAATTTGGGGAAATGGTTGAAAGAGATAATCTTTAAATCTTTAAAGGTTCATTAAAGGGAAGTTAGTGCCCTAACTTGTAAGTGACATGACTTATCTCTAAGATTAAGGAGATGAATGTTACAGAAGGGCCGAACAGCAAATTGTGTAGCTGCAGCTTTTCAGAAATTGGAGTGTATTTTTGTACAAAAGTATTTCTTCAAGACATTATTGCAGACTCCTTTTGCTGATACTCTCAGGCAAATTTGTATTTCAGCTTTTTATTGTAAGGCTGTTTCTAAAATACAAACCCTTCTCCACCTGGCAAAGTACTAGGTGGTTCTGCCTCCAGAAAGCTATGAGTGTAAACAGGAGCACATTTGTAAGTAGGAATTTCTTTAATTTGGCACAATTAGCAAGGAAATACCTTCCCTCTAACTATCTCTGAGGCTAAGATGAGCACTTGTGAGTTAGATGTTTAATAAGGAGCACATGAAGTTTATGAAGTGGGACAAAATTCGAAACAGTCTTATTTCTGGGCAAAGGCCACCTGGTTGGGCTCCATGTGTGCATGTGACATCATTCCAGGAATCTGTGGTTTCAGAGCTGAAGTGCTGTAGCAAGTGAAGGGTAACACAAAGGTCTTAACATGTAGGAACAGTTGTCTTTCCTTCATAAATCCATAAATCATAGAACATATTGAGCAAATATGGCAAATATGGCATTCCTGGTGCTAACTTGCTGTTATTCCTGGTGCTAACTTGTTGTTATTTTTCATTTGTGAAGTTGAAGAGGTAGGAATAAATGTTATGTGTAGTATGATTATTTGTGTCAGCCCAGGTTTTTACAGCTTCCACTGAAGCATCTGTTGCTTTTCACCATCTAAGATGAAGTGTGGGACTTAGCACAGAGTGTGTTTCCCCATTCCTTCTATTGATTGTTTTCTGTCGCTGAGGCAGGAAAGATCTATCCTATCACTGAATTCCAGTTCAAGAAAAACTGTTACATTCACTGCTTTTTAGCTTACTGTGAGCATAAGACTACATTTTTCCTACATTTTGCCAAAAAATGGCTGCTGTGGTTATAACCATTTTTCTTCCCAGTGCCTTTTGAACTTCTGAAAATCTACTAGGCTAGGCTTTATCTAGTTTAACTTTGAACTCTTCTCTTCTCCCATTGTGTCAAGTAGACATACATACCCTCCTCCTTTCCCAATACCCTCTCAAATCATACCTCATAATAATAATTAAAAAAACCCACAACTTTTAGACTGTTAACTTTTTGAAGGCAATGGGACATTATGAACATTAATCAGCACAGCAGAATGGTGCTAGCGTGTTTGCCTTTGTGAACGTCCTGCATGAAATAGCCCTGAGAACAAGCTATTCTTTTTTGCTGTTAGAGCACTGCTTTTCTTTCTGGCACTTAATACCTTCCTAAACTCCATTGTTTGTTTACAAGACCTTCAAAAATTGCCTTGAGTCTGCTATTTTAAAGCCATAGACTTAAGTGCAGGCCTTGTGCTGTTCTTCTCTGCTCAAAGCAGTCAGTTTCTGCACTTCTCTTGTTATTCATTATGGATGAATAGCACTAAAACATATACGGGAAATCTACAGTACTTAGGATGGGATCTCAACAGATGCAGAGAAGACATTTTTCATGTTTTCGTGTTGTAATTCGGTTAGCTTAAAATACACAGGAACTGCTAGCATAGGCTCCTGTTGTAAAAATTGTGCGAAGTTTGCAGGACCTAAACAGGTGGTATTATTCCCTCTTCTTTTTGGGTGGTGCCTATGAGCCCCCTTCTTCCCAGGCTCAACTTCACATCCAAATTCTCCACCTCCTCCCCCTGAGGGGCACAGTGGGACAGGGAATGGGGGTTGTGGTCAGTACATTACACATTGTCTCTGCCTCTCCTTCCTCCTCAGTGGGAGGACTCCTCACACTCTGCCCCTGCTCCAGCATGGGGTCCCTCCTGTGGGACACAGTCCTCCACAAACTCTCCAATGTGCGTCTTTCCTACAGGCTGCAGATCTTCACAAACTGCTCCAGTATGAGTCTTTTCCATGTGTGCTTTCCACAGGGTGCAGTCCTTCAGGAACAGGCTGCTCCAGCGTGGGTCCCCCACGGGGTCATAGGCCCTGCCAGCAAACCTGCTCTGGTGTGGGCTCCTCTCTCCACGGGTCTGCAGGTCCTGCCAGGAGGCTCACAGTCCCCTTCAGGCATCCACCTGCTCCAGCGTGGGGTATTCCATGAGCTGCAGGTGGAGATCTGCTCCACTGTGGACCTCCATGGGCTGCAGAGGGACAGACTGCTTCACCATGGTCTTCTCCATGGGCTGCAGGGGAATCTCTGCTCTGGCACCCGGAGCACCTCCTCCACCTCCTTCTTCATTGACCCTGGTGTCTGCAGACTTGTTTCTCTCACATGGTCTCACTCCTGTCTTTTGGCTGCTGTTGCGCTGTTCTTCCTCTTCTTAAATATGTTATCATAGAGGTGCTTCTACCATCACTGATGGTCTCAGCCTTGGCCAGCTTCGGGTCCATCTTGGAGCTGGCTGGCATTGGCTCTATTGGATGTGGGGGAAAGCTTCCAGCAGCTTCTCACTGAAGCCACCTCATTAGCCTCCCTGCTACCAAAACCTTGCCACGCAAACCCAATACAGACTGGAAGACATTCTAGCAGAAATCAGTGGTATAGTTCTTGTTAGTCTCCAACTGTAAATCACAGATGAATCTTCAACATACTACTAGTGTAATTACTGAGACACAGAACTGCAACAGAAAGAAGGACATTCTGTAATCATATAAATATTCTTGTCGTAGTTTTCTCTCTGTCTATAAGTATACATGAAGTGACTGTGGTTTTCTCAGGTTCCTTCAGTTAAATTCACTTAAATACCTTAGGTTTTCATTTTATCTGGTTTTACTCTGGTTATTCATGAAACAGGATTTCTGTAATGGTTTCTTTGCAATAGCTGCTGGGAGTCAAACTGAGGAATTTGTTGTGCTCTGTCAGAGGTTATCAGATGAAACCTCTAGCGGAGAAGCTAATTCATTCCAAAAGTTGAAATTAATATGAGGAACTTTTTTTTTTTTTTATCCCTCTATCACAATCTCAGTCCTTCTTTTAAGCTCTGGGGCAGAATTTAACTTTCATCGCTTTTGTTAATTAATCCACTGGTGGCCACAGCAGAATCCCATGAAACAGTCTATATATCTCAAATGTCTATGCTGTTGTGTGCCACTAGAGTGGGAAGCTATAAAGAAACAGTATGTCCTTCAGCTGAGGAGACAATGATACCTTCAGTCTACTACTCCTAATTCATCCACTGTAAAAATGATTTCACTGTTATCAGTTGACAGATGTCTGAAACAAATATGCTTCTCACTTATTCTACATGGTCTTGCATCATCTATGGCATTGCTATTTCTACAGCTTTTGGAAATCCTGAGACAAAAATAGGAATATGGTATGAATTGTTCTGAAATACCAGCATGGTTGTTTTTCTTGTGTTTGAAGGGAAGGAGAATTACTTGCCAAACATAGATAAGTACAATACGATTTGTGTATAGTGGAAATTATAACTGCTACTACTGTTACTCTTTTATTATCTCAAAAGAAAAAGAAAAACACATTAGCTGGGTGTTCAGACATAATTTCCCAGACTGGATAAATCTTTTCAACTAAAAGAGGAAGGGTAACTTCATTAAATAGAGTATTGGAAATTGAGGCTTTTGTTTAAATATCTTACAAGGATATGCTCAACATAACACGCGTAGTCGCTGGACTTGCTCAGATAAATGTTAGTGTGTTTATATGCTTGTGAGATCTGGGCCTTACAAAGGGCTGGAGATTGTACTGGTACTCATGTATTAAAGTCAACGGAAAGAAGGGAGATAAACTTTTCTCAGAGCTCAGTGCAGGGAAGGGAAAAAAGGGTAACATGTCAGCCATATTTTCTTTTTTTGGACTACTGTTATCTATGATACTAGCAAGACAGGCAAATTATGATATGTTAAGATTGATTATTGGCAGTTAAATCAGAAACAATTCTGAATAGCTACAATTTACGGAAACACCTGTTCTATGTAAACTAAACTACTTTTTGTTGAGTATTAAGGAACTGAATTGATATGGAATAAGACATTAACTTTGGAGTTCTGAAGGCACTGAAAAGCCCTAGGCAGTTCATGTTTAATTGGCTCTCCAAGGTAGAAAACAATTCTGTATAGACAGATCCCTTAACACGTTATCCTTCGTTCCTGTCTTGGACTTACCCATCTGAAGGAGAGCTAGAGGAGAAGTAAAAGTACAGTCTAGCCAGAAAAGTGGATAGGTCAGTTGCCCACCAAGCAAATAATTCCTGGGTGTCTTAAGAAATTGCTGTAAAAGTCAATAGTGTATTCTTTGTTCTATACTATGTCCTATTTGAAGCAAATAATGCTAATTCAGTAATTGCTCTTGAGAAAAACAATTGCTGAGATTGTTGCAAAGTTGAACAGCTTCAAAGAAGTTCTGCCCTTCATAAAATGATTAATTTGACTAATAGTTGATTATTATTCAGATTACAAACAGTTGCTTTCCTATAAGAAGTTTATGGACTGTTAGCAATCGGGAGGCACAAAGGTGAGTCTATAGATGTTCAAATGCCTGAATGCCATCTTCCAAGAATTACGTGTCTGTGATTCTGCTTACAGAAGCTTTGGGCCATAAAGCAAAATCCCATTTTTCTGCCTGAAATAACACAGTTAAAATATTTCTGCTCCTCAATGATTCCATATGTTCTGGATAGATATGAGCTCTTTAAGATGTAAAGCAACTATCCCAATGTACAAATAGATTAGCTACATACTACCAAAAAAGAAGATTCCAAAGGGTAGCACAAGAATTGCTTACCAAGGGCTATAAATACAATAAATATAAAGGAGGCAATTTTTAGTGCTACCTAAATAGTGTCATGCGAATTCAAGCCCATAAAAATGAGATGATAGAATACTGCTAACAAAGGAAATCAGTATGAATAACTGTAAATATTGGGACAGTATGAGAAAGATACAACCAATACCAACAGCAAGTTTTAGTTTAATTCCAAACACAAGAATTGTGGCTGTCATGAAGCATCATAGTAGATGTGGTCTCAGCTGAAAATGAGTATTTTGTTACTCCTGTATTCTCTTCCTTATTGCTCTGTCAAAATGCAGTACTTGTAGATTGGACAATTTTAAAAGTTGAAGAGGAAATGAAGCTACATAAGAAGGAGGAAATCTTGATCTCACTGATTGTGATGGAGCACCTTCTTCTTGACTTTTGTAGATGTAGTTATTCATCATTTGTTAAAAAAAAAGTCATCACTGAGGAAGCTCTGCCGTTCAGGCTAATGAGTTAATTCACCTTCAGGTGACACAAAAAAATTCTCCCCTGTTCAGGGGAGAAAAGAAATATAATATAAAAAAATTGTTTGCCCTTCTTAGAGCAAAATATATCTATGCAGAAGTGAATTGACTGTGATATTCAGGGGGTCATGATAAAAGTATATGTGTTTATCCTGCTTATGCTTTTTATTCCAAAGATTAATTCGTTCTGACATCCTCATTCATACATTAGTCTATTCCTCCCATACGTTTCACTCTCCGTGGTTATTTAGTCTACAACAGTGCAATTTGCCAACAAGCTCCTTTTCAGGCTTAGTGTTGGTTCCACTAGTTACTGTAACTGTTACTGTTCTTTTTGATGTGCTTTACTTGCTTTTCTCCAGACTGTAAATCTTTTCCACAAAAACTGTTCCTGCTCAAGTGAATGGAACTGCTCATTGAGTGAGTAAATAGACTGAACTCAGCACTCTGAAAAGCCTGTTAAGGCATGTATTTAACTGCATGTTAACATTAGGGTTGCAATTATCTTGTGGCTATGAAGTCACTCTTTATATATAGTTAGGAGATGAGAAGGGCACAACATTTAATCTGATCTTTCTGTCTAGTTTTGTTATATGTAGTGGGAGTAAGGGCATAGAAGATGCTAAGTAGTGTTTTATTCCTTCATAATCTCCCCAACTGCATAAACTCTCTCTTCTTACTTCCCTCAAAAAGGTTTCCTCCAAAAAAGGAGGACAATCTTACCCCACCACAGATTTCTACTGACTTGCTAAGTAAATTTTACTCCTTTATCCCATATTTCTGAAACAATATTCCAATACCTACTAAATATATTTCACTGCATCTGAGTTTTATGGTTTAGAATGGGAGACAGGGTGTCATAAGAACATCTTGGGTTTTCTCCCTCCCTCCTGAAATGAGTGGACACCCAAACAGAGCGATTATCCAGCAGTCGCTCAGGAACAGCTGAATCCAGAGGAGAAGATCTGAGTGCCAGCACACACATGGAAGCACACACTGAAGTTGCTAACAAGATGTATTCTGTCCATGGGAAAACGCCACTAACTGCAACTACACTCACAGCTACAAATTCCCTTCAGGCAAGTGGCCTAGACAATGTTTTATATTTTTAAAGTATTTTTGGATATTTAAAACACCAATCTTTTCAAACAAACAATAATTTAGATTATTTATCAAGACATTAATGATTTCTTTCAACTGTGTGTTTTGCTTTGTGATTGCTTTGGGAAAAGCACGTGTTCATGAGTTTCCTAAAAACAAAAGGAGCAGATGATGCTGATAATCCATCTTAGGCTGTAGTTGCTGAAAAAGATCATTCTTGGTTTTGGAAAGGTGGGCTCCATCTGAGGAGGGCAGAACACTACCTTCTTACTTGTCTTAGAGGTCTCTGCTTAACAATGTTTGAAAACGATAATATTAACTTAATAAACACATCATTCATACTTCAGAAAATAGCGCACAGTCAGTAGACACTGAACTAAAATGAAGATTCTTTTTTAAATATTCTAAATGGATGACCTGAAAATAAATTATCAGACATTCATATTTGTTTCTTGATATTTTGTGTGACAGGTTTTACGGTAGCCCCAGTTCTATAGTTTACGTTTATCTGTTTCTGCTGCTGTGCTGCATAATAGCGAAGTAAGCCTTTCATTTCAGCTCTCAGGGGAGGACTTTATGATATCAATCTCTGTTTACAGATTCTGATCCTGGTGTTCTTTATCTCCTAAAACGAAGTAGCTCTGAATAAATGAAATACTTTGTGGTATTTTGAAATCTCAGTTTTTCTTGCGGGTGATATACATTAGAAGTGATAAAGTTTTGTTTGTTTGTTTGTTTGTTTGTAATGTTTCTTTTTGATAATGATATGCTGGTTTGAAGGCAGATACTAGAGCAGGCTGTTTTTTGATCCACCACAGTTCTCGGCCGCTTTTCTGCTTCTGCGGCTCTTATCCTTAATACAACTTCATATGTCAAAAAACAGAGTGTTTTCCTTGCAGTTCGAAGAGCCACATTTATTCTATTCTTTCCCTTTTAGAATAGAAGTGTCCTTAGTTAAAAGAAAAAGTCATTTCCAGAGCTGCACAGGGAAGCTTCTACAACAGCTGCCTGCACTGTATTTGTACTGTGGGTAAGTAGGGGAGTTTGAATAAATATTGTAATTAGGAACATAATAGCACTTTTTGATTGCTTTAATAGACAACACCAACATGAATCTTTTCTTAGTGGTGACACTAATGATCATTAATGGCCAAGCTTGTTATCTTTACAGTATGAATTCTTAGCTGAAAAACCGAAGTCCTGAATATAAGATATGCTATTATTGAAACAGAAAATAAAGGCAGTCCCTTGGCATTAATCTCATTGGTTTATGATAATCCTCAAAAATATAAACCTGAAGTAACAGAAAAGACTCCAAACCTTTTGTTTCCTTTGGTTTTCATACAAAAATAATAGGAAGCCACATGAACACAGTCTGATTCCATATAACCATATGTACTCATTATATACAGCCTAGCTAACTTTCTGCTCCAGCTCTCTCAGGTTCCTAAACCTACACAGGAAGTACCAGAAGAGGTTTCATGCTTCCCAAAACGTATCTTATACAGCACTGATACTACAGGCTTGAGGTAGTGCAAGTAAAAGAGACAGCTTTGCAGGGGACTTGGTGGATGAAAAGCTTGACATGAGCCACCAATGTGCACTTGCAGCCCAGGCCAGCTGTTGCCTGGGCTGCATCAAAAGTGTGGCCAGTAGGTTGAAGGAGGTGATTCTGCCCCTCTTCTCCACTCTGATGAGACCTCATCTGGAGTCCTGCATCCAGCTCTGGAGCTCCCATCACAAGAAGGATGTGGAGCTGTTGCAGCGGGTCCAGTGGAGGGCCACAAAGATGATCAGGGGGCTGGAGCACCTCTTCTGTGAGGAAAGGCTGAGAGATGTGGGGCTGTTCAGCCTGGAGAAGAGAAGGCTCCAGGGAGACCTTACAGCAGCCTTCCAATACCTGCAGGGGGCCTACAGGAAAGATGGGGAAAATATTTTCAGCAGGGCCTGTTGCGATAGGACAAGGAGCAATGGCTTTAAACTAAGGGAGGGTAGATTTAGACTAGATATAAGGAAGGAATTTTTTACAGTAAGTGTGGCGACATATTGCCCAGAGAGGTAGTGGATGCCACATCCCTGGAACCATTCAAGGCCAGGTTGGACAGGGCTCTGAGCAACCTGGTCTGGTTGAAGATGTCCCTGCTTACTGCAGTGGGGTTGGGCTAGGTGACCTCTAAAGGTCCCTTCCAGCCCAAAGCATTCCATGATTCATTCTATGATTCTAAATGCTGCCTTTAGCTAGCTCAGTCATGTACAGAGGCATGTGTTCCTTGGGGCCGGGCATTTAAAGATGTAATGATGGTAGACAATCTGTTTTTCCCCATTGTATGCTGCTGATTAAAGCACTTGCAGGCCTTACCAAAACTCCTGGCAAAACAATGTTTATTTTAGAAAGTTTTCCTCTGGAAATGGTTACTTGCATGTCTGTTACAGTTTTCCAGCAACAGCTTTAACACATTGATCAGTTTCAACCACATTTGAAAGAATATTCCACACATTTAACTTGGGGACACGAATTAAAAGATGAAGGTGAATTTCTCATTATTAGATGTCAGATGATTCATCAAGAGGGTCATGCAAAGATTATGTCAACCATTAAAAGTCTCCAGACTTCCAGTTTACACACCAGGAAGTTCTCCAAACGAAACTGTTCTTAGAAAAGAAACTTCTGTTCTTAGAAGACACTTCACTTATCTGCTCCTCTGTGCTGCTCATGGAGCTGTCTGCATTTTGCTGTATTCCTCCCCTCAAATATAAAAATACATTTTGATCATTAAAATGCATTAACGTCTTTCAATATACAGCATTCTACAAATGAAGTCTTATTACCAAACTTTCTCTTTGGATAATGTTTTACAGACACTTTACGAAAACATGTGGAACAGTTTGCTTTCTGGCCTTTCTTCATCAACAAAATCATCCAGTTGTGGAGTACTGGAATCACACTTGAAGTGTCTTGTAGGAACAGGGGTGTACAGCACACTGGTGGTATTATGTGACGTTGGCTGCAGCTTGTTTCGCAAGAGGTACCCATAAAGCATAATGTTCGGTAAAACTTGAGGAAGCTTTCTTGCATCTTTGCCAGAACACTTTGCTGTCTCTCTTATCTCATGATACAGGGGGAATCGCAGACTCTCATGAAGAAGCATCACTATCTCCAGGTTTGTTATCTTTTGTCAGCTTATCAGTCCATCAGTGACAGTGCTATAATAAATCTGTATGGAGACCTCCAGCACTCTCATATACATAACACCTTCTGTCAGCTTATAGGAAGGCAGTGCATTTGCAGTTCTGTGTTATAGGACATATTCTTAGTTATAATTTGAAATACTTACTGGAATACATGAATCAATCTTTCCATAGGTAGGGCTAAAATGGTGATGGGACATATTTGAGACCATTTCTGTTTGTAAACAGTTGAAACTCTTCAGAAGTTAACTGAATTCCATGGTGACTTGAAATCTGTTCAGGAACTCTAATTCAGTAATTATAGTGATCATTTTCAATACCTACCTTGAGTTACAGTTGTACAGAACACAACCCATTTGGAACAGGAATCAGTGGATTCAAAAGTCTTCTTTAGTATTCTTCAGAAGGTGATGACCACGCTTTCTGAATGATCTGCGTATATTCTGTATGTGCTTCAATTTGTTACTCTTTTTTTCAACAAACAGCCATATGTATTGCGAGTAAAACACATTGCAGTGAGGTGTTGCCGGTGTCTTCTCTTCACCCCCAGTTCATCTGATGATATTGAAGCTTCCTGGGATTTTTAACAAAACTTGCCACTGACATGATCAAGTTTAGTACCAATTTTAAGGCTAAATTAGACTTCGTATGCACATCTTACTTTGCATGCCACACAGTAATTATTCTCTTAAACTCTTCCAAATTGATGACATTTTAGTTTTACCCAATTTAGTCACATAGAAAACAGTTGAGTTACTATTTAATTCTATATATAAAAGTGGAAATGTGCTGCTGTGGTTTAGGCAGGCATTACCAGAAGAGTTAATAGCCTCAGTCTTAGGAAAAAACAGTCTTCTGCTGCATTAGTTGGTTCTTCAGAGAGGAACAAATTACTACCATGATTAGTAAAATTTCCACCTTTAAATGAGCTATCTTAGTACCACTTTATGCTGCTACAGCCTGTTGATGTAAACCGGCTAGTCCTCAGTTAAACTGTCAAGAACATTTGCTTTGCTGACATGGAAGATTTTCGTTACTTCTGGAAACATTAGACTGAATATTTCATTCATTTTTCTAATAGCTGAAAGACTGTACTTGGTTTTATTTTCCTAGCTTTGTTTGGGTTATACTTTGTCATTGTGTACCTAGAGTAAAAGAGTTGTCTAAATACAAATGGTTGCTTAGTTTGGTATTTATTCTGAAGTTGCACACAGAGTAACCATTGCACAGCAGAGCTGGAGGTAAGTGTTCCAGAATACTTGCCTGTAAAATACAGTGCACTTCTATCAGACAATTTTTGAGGTATACAGAGTCAGCAAGCTTCATTCAGACTTAAAGGACTATATGTTGCAAGTTCTGTACTCCTTTCCGGCATAATATTTGTTTGTCCAGAAGATTACCTGTGTATGAATTCCCCTCTCTTGCATCTCCAGATCGCTATGGTTTTTGTAATTCTATTGTTACATTTATATACTTCATTAAAAGAACCAGATTTTCTTTTTTTTTTTTTTTTTAAAAAAAAAGAAGTCAGAGATAATCTCCCCCCAGATATCTTTCTCCCTTTAAAACACGATAATTTCAACTATGGAATGCTCTTTATTGTACTTTATTAATCATATCTAATATTTTTACTGGTATTTGAGACCTTCATAGTAAATGCTCCTCTACTTTCAGATAAAGAAACTCTTCATCTTCCTCGCACAACTACAGAAGCCATAATTTTAGCCTCAGCACATCTACTAAACATTCAGTATTGTCCTCAAGGCAGTGGTCCTACGAATTTGTTGAGTATGTATGAATTTCAAAGTTCAGTGTAAGAATTGTACTGTCTTTCCACTAGTCTTTTTAGGAAAGTAGCTGTGGTTAGCTATGGTACTTGTCTGCAGAATGAGAAGACTTGGCTAAAATCTATAATATGCTATTCTACTATTTAAGTAGCTTCTAACTTAAACATTACTTTTAGCTGATCTATGATGAACAGTTGCACACTTTGTTCAGTTTGCAAAATGAGAAGTACTTCTACTACTCTTTGGATTTTAAGTAGTAACCAATATAATGTTCAGTGTAATGTGTTTCAGAATTAGGTTTATTGTCATGGCCAATATTCTCTTAACATTATATTCTCTGATTTGAAATTTGGGGAACATTTTTATTTCCCTTTTATCTGTATTCAGACTAACATTTGTAAGAATGTTCCCTGTGTACTTTTGCTAAACAACTCAAAATTCAATAATAAACAACTTACTATATGCAATTGATTAATGGTAATCTATAAAGCAGCAAAAGTTTTATGTACTGTTTACTCCAATTTTCTTACAGTTATCTTGGAAATACCTTGTGCTCACTGCAGCATAAAATCTTATTGTCAAAGGCACGAGACTAGACGTTGCAGAAAAAGGAGATCTGGCTCCAAGGACTTTGACACATGCGCTTGGGAAACAGTGTTAATGATTCAAATCAAATGGCTTAAGCCCTTTCCTCTTATTTTGGTGGGGATTACTGTCCCATGGAAACATACTTTCTGCCTAGTTTAAATGGTACTAGTGAATGGCAATGTAATGGGAATAAATTTCCTTCAGTTAACTTCCAGGTGAGGGGTAGGTGGACAGGCGGTTTGGTAACCGCTTTAACCTGCAAAGCTGAGCATGTCTACCAGAATTCCTTGCCTGAGCTGAGACTAGTTTAATACAAGTGGCCTGTATTCGGGCTGTGCAAATGAAGTAAAATACTCTGTCTCATAGTAGACTGGTCATTTGAACAGTTAGGGATGTATCCACATGTAATTTGCCTAATTTCTCAGCACAAGTGGCATAAGAAAAAGGCAGCAGCACAGCCGGTTGACTTCTGTAACAACCTGTCTTAGTACTCAGTTGTACTGAAATTTGATGAACAACCTGGGAACTCAGTTTCCATGGAGTCCATGCTAATGGGAGATTAATCTGGATTCTGGCTTCTCACACTCTTTATTTTGGTACAAGTTGTAGCCTGGTAGGGGACTAAATCTGCGGTCCTGTTGTCTCTGGCTGTCGGCCTGTGCTTTCCCAAAGAGAAAGCCACTCAATCAGTCATTGTTTGGGACCCCTCCAAGCACTTTTGATATTGATTCAGTGGTGATTTTTTGCTTTGAATTAGCAGCCAGCCTTGGCTCAAAAATGCGCACTTTGGTATCTTACTCAGTTTCACATGGAGGAACGGAATAGACAATTATTGTAACACAAGAGTTATGTGCTATTCACAGCTAAAATGAGATTAATGCATTCAGTCTTTGAAAACCTCAGCAGATACTTGTATCAGATCTTCAGGAGTCATCTCCTAGCCAGGCACGGCTTCTCCTTTCCCTTTCTCTACCCCTCAGGAAAAGCAACAGCAATTTCATTTGTACCATACCTAGTATTTCTTCAGAGCAATAGGGACTGTTACAAAGCTTTCACCTTGAAATTTATGGTTGGGAATGAAGTAATCACATAAACAACAGTGATCCCTTGGAGAACATAATTTCTTATTTGTACTTTGTTTACATTGGGCAAACCAGCAATCCAACGGGGGCACTGAGTTCACTGACTCCATTTTCATGCCCCCCTGCTCTAAAGCAAGACAGGAGGCATTCACAGTGTAGACGTTTTATGCGCCATTGATGGACAGTCTTCACATTTGGAGGAGAAGAGTCTTCTGCTATTTGAAATGGTTTCTTTCTGTCCGTCTTCATGGGTTGACCAGTGTCATTGAAACATGTAAAACTCTGAAGTGTAAGTAACGTGGAAAAGCATTGCTCCCCATAGGAAGTGAAGATGCTCGATACAGAAGACTGGATAACTGGTGAGTCTAAGTACATGTCCTCTTGGTAAAACCTGTGAGAAAAAAGTAGTAGCTTTCATGGGTGTCTGGAAATCATACAGAGACTCTGAAAATAAAAAAAACTCCAGCGCCAGTGTCAATGCCTGTCAATCTGCTGCTGCTACATGCAGTTTTGGTCTTTCCTGTTTCTTTGGGCGGTTGTCTGGAGAATTACTCCTTCAGTATGTTGTGAAATCAGTTCTTCCTTTCAAATTCTGTAATAATATCCTCTTACAATAGCTACCAGCTGTGTACTGGTTTTTTTAGTTGTTGTTGTTGTGTTTCATCTGTTGAAATGAATATGTAACACTTTAATTCCATGGGGCAGAAACTATTTATTCCTACTGTGGTATTACAGCAACTCTTGCAATGGGAACCTCCACCTTATTTATTGTGAAAACGATTGTCAATATGCTACTGAAGTGTTTATCATAAACACTACTTATGATAGAAATATTCAAGCACTGGATAGTTGTATCATGACAGCTCTTCAAATTCCTTGCTAAATTGTAAAGATGAGCTACAGAGTTCAGATTGGAGCCCTGGGTAATCCCTGGTTTTGCTTCCCCGTCACATGGAATAAAACCAATCTCAACTGTATGCCTGGAGAATAAATAAAATGGATATGAACCACAGAAATTATGGAAGATCACAAAAGCCTGCATTGTTTGGTATCACATAGTATGGATGAAGGTATAGTGTTTTACTAGGATACTTCATATACGATGCAAATTACTTTTTCCCTGGATGATCTCACAGTGAAGATGAGAGGAGAGAAGATCCCATAGTGTGAGGCATTCTCTTTCTTCATAATCACTAGAGCTATAGATTTTTTAGGACACAGAAAAATGATATAGCAAAATCATTACATATTCCTGCATGCTTTAATGATGGCTGAATTTAAAAAATGAACTTTTCCTTTGCCACATGAATAGAGAAACATGCACTTCCAAACCATACTCTCTCAGAAGTACAATTTCATTTGCACGTGCATTTTCAAAACTGCAAAAATGTAAAAAGCAGAACTCATCACTCAGAGGCTAAATCTCTTCAGTGTGACAGGAGGTATTGCAAACGTGATTATGGACAAGTGAGAATTCAGCATTTCTCAACAAGTCTATTTTTTAATAATTAAAATTTATGAATTACATATGGAGTAAATTCTCACTTCCAGACACACACATTATTCCCACTGATTTCGTCAAGTGAAGAATACCCCTTAGGAAGAGCTTCTGGGTGACTGTGAATTGGTTTTGTTTGGCTACTTCAGAAAGATGAATAAAAAAAAAAAATCTGGGTCCCGATTCATCTCTAATGTAATGGGAATTCTCTTCAGTAAAGCGGAAGTAATTTAGTGGCTGCAAGTTGGGTAGAAAACTGGAAAACCAGGCTAAGGAATTTTTATGAAATATTAAGCAGATACAAAGACTAGTTCTCTGTTCATGGTTTTGCTCAACAGGATGTGAATAATTGATTATACAATATCTAACTCATGCAATAATTATGGCGGCAAACAGGTTGTTTAAAAAGCAGTTTCAAAAGATATCTTTTACAAACATTTTTGGGGATCCCAGGCACATTCTGTTTTATTTTCAGCACAGCTGTACTGGAGCCATCTCTGGATTACCACCATGTGGATCACAAAGAATCCACAAGGTTCTTCTAAGCTCGGTGGAAGACCACTCGGATCACAGAATCACAGAATGTTCGGGGTTGGAAGGGACGTCTGTGGGTCATCTAGTCCAACCCTCCTGCCGAAGCATGTATTTACTGACTCTGCCCACAACCACAGACTTATTCATTGGATGTACGAAGAAGTAATTAGTCAAAACACTTTATTTACAGTGCATGGGAGTAAGTAGGCTTATTGGTATGAGGTGTAAGAAAGCAACTTTGCTGCCTGTTTAGGGATTTCAGCTTCTTGTCCTTCAGGCATTTGCTGCCCAGAGTCTGCCTTCTGACATCGTTTTCTTCTAGCATGTAATCTGCAAAACCGACCCCTTTAAGCATCATTTTCCTAAATTTCAGTTTAGCTGCTGTAATGAGCTGGATTTTTTTTTTCCACCTTGTTTTGCAGACTTTGCTGAAGGGAAAGATACACTTTGATCCATTTTTTCCAAGATCATATTGATTTCTTACTCGGCAAAACATTTTTAGTAGGCCTCAACTCTGCATCTCAAATTGCACAGCAATGCCTGCATTGCAATACTTCAGTTTCAATGATAATTAAAAGATTATGTTGTGCAAAGCTTGTAATTTCAAGAGACCTACTTTTCTACAGGATAATGGGAAAACCCAAATTCAGATAGTTCTGAAACACATTAGTGCGTTTCAGCCAGAAGAACTGCTCCGGTAAATGTAGCAGAACCCAGGTTTTTTTTGTAGAACGCTGTCATTCACAATACTTTGCTTGATGTCATTTGCACGGTGCTTCAGTCCACTCCAGTATCTTGATGAAGATTTACCTTGCAGTTGCAAACGGCAATGGTACAGATTAGAGGGTTTGGTTTTTTTTCTGTTCCCCAGAAGACTGAACAGGAACGTTAGATCAGGCAGAGCACATTGATCGCGACAGGCGACTCGGTAACAGGACGTGCAAGGCATCACGGCAGAATTAACAAATCAAATGAGAGCGAATTACGCTTATCAGGAAAAGTTTGTCCGTGAGGAGGCCAGAGCTTTCATCTTCTGCGGTCGCACCTTCCACGGGCTGTAACGGAGCACCCAGGAGGAACAAAACCCGGACCCACCGCACCGACCAGTGATCGGCCACCGCCAGCCCCTCCGCCGGGCGCGGCCCGGCCGGAACCACAAACCGGGGCCCCTCGGGCTGGTGATTTATAGCTCCCCCCCCCCCCCGCTTCAACGCCGCTGTCGCGGGGTCTCCTCCGTGAGACGCGCGACCCCGCCGCGCGGGGGGGGGACGTAGAGCTGCCCGCTCCGCGCCGGCCCTTGCGGCACGGCCTGACGTCACCGCCCGCGGCGCTGCGGGGCGGGGCGGGGCCGCGCTCCGGAGCGGGCAGCGCGGGAGTGCGGCGGTGGCGTGCGGTGCGGTGCGGTGCTGCCCGCCCGGCTCCCGGGCCTCCCTCCCTCCCTCCGTCCTGCCCGGCTCCCGGCCGGCCCGCCGGCGCCATGGAGGAGTTCCTGCAGCGCGCCCGGTCCAGGCTGGTGAGTGGCGGCGGCGGGCGTAAAACTTCGCCCGACTTGCGGGTCACTGCGGCCGTCTGTCCGCAGCCCCGCAGCCCCGGGTGCAGCGCCCGCGGGGGGTCCCGAAAAGTTCTCGGCGGGGAGAGGACGGGGCTCGTGACCTGCGCCTCGGCCGGGGCGCGCCCTTGGGGTGCGTTTCCTTCCCGCACCTCGCTGCCCTGCGGTTACTGCTGAGTGACGCCCCGCTGTCCGGCGGGCACGGGGGTGGTGGGTGTGGCGGCAGCGTGCCGTTTTGGGGTTGTTTGCCCATTGGGAGAGACTTTCAGATGCATCAAGTTGCGTGGGTGAACGTGGAAACAAAAAATACCAGAAGTCAGGGAAAAAGCCGTCGTTTCGGTGGTCCGAGCATCGCAAGGAGTAGGGGATAAGTTTGGGTAAGCCGGGCTGAGCTGAGGGGTGTGCTCAGGTGGTTGAGGAGCAGCCCGGTCATTTGTTCCTCGCTGCCGGAGATAGGTAATTCCGTTAGGAATCACGCAGGCACGTAGGTCCTCGTCTCGGGCAGCTCTGCGGGTGGGTTTGTGCTGGAACCGCAGGGCATTCCTGTTGCTTACGGTGGCTGGTAATCTGGCCCCGAATAGTGTGTGCTTTTCCCCCCTCGACATGCGGTGCAAAAGTAGGATGTTTTTAAGACTGTGATGGCCTTAGGCCGGCTTCTTTTTCCATGCAAAACTCGGCTTTACAGCTGTTACCTTTCATGGGCAGCCTGCACTCCTGCTGCCGATCCAAGCTCCAAGAAGTATGTTCAATTGTAGGACTAATAACGGATTAGTTAAAAAAAAATAAATCCCATGGCTGCTGGTTTTTGCCCTGTATTTTTGGGCGTTGGGACCTATGTTCTTGCCGGGTCCCCCCCCACCCCACCCTTTGGAGCATTGCTGTAGAGGACTGTGTGTAAACTTTGTTGCTGATAATTCGAAGAGTAGGGCCTTCGCAGTTCCATGGACCTGTTACGAGTCTCTGGAGAATGAGCAGTCATAAAACCAAGATCCTCTTTCTCCGATGGCCAACATGCTCTATCTGTAACGACTTGTAAAGGGTGCTTTGTTGTACCGTCTTTTGTGGTCATGCACGTGTTGGAAATGAGAGAATTATGGCATTTCTTAGAGGACTGGCGAAATGGAAGACAAATCCCTTGGTAGCTCCCTGAATACTGAACTGTGTTGGCAAATATTAAGGGTAAAAGTGAGGTGTGTTATCTTGAACACATGCCAGCTAAATTGTTTTACTGTGTATTTTTAGGCATTTGTGAAGTGTTTCCCTGATGTTTTCACATAAACAGTCTAGATTTTGGTAGCCCTGATTAAAAGGTACTGCATAGCTCAATTACAAATAGTTAATACATTTTCACGTCAGCATTTCATGTAGTTGCAACATTTGAGCTGGAAATTTGGTTTTGGCAACTTTCCTGCTCAAGTACATCAAAGGTGGTCTTATTTAATGTTGGTAGACATTAATTACGTTATGATAGCAGTCTCCTCTGCACCAGTGGCAAGCAGTAAGAGCAACTTGATTTTACTACTGAAAGCAAATACTGCGTTAATCTTTCTGAATAGCTGTTGATAGTGAGAAAGCAGTTGTCTGGAAAACTATAATCTGAAGAGGCCCGTGGATAATAGTTAATATTATTTCTTTACTTTGGATGAAACAGGGAGCACGGCAACTCAACAGTAGCCCTTTTTATTCCTGCAGTATGGGTTTTTCCAGAGAAATGCAGAATTTGCATTGTACCTTCCAAACCTTGTGAGAAAAATGAATGTTTTGGAGCAGGTCTCCTCTCCAGGAGGAATATTGGAGGGGTGGGAGGGAGCGTCTTTCTGACAGATGTTTGGTTGAATGGTCGTGTCTGCTGAGCATGGCTGGGGAAGAAGCATCTGAGCACTAGGGTGTTCAACTCAGAACAGATTTATAAATTTTACGGGTTGACTTGGATTAGCCAATCTACTTTGTACCACAGTAGCCTGAAAAAGGTAATCCAGAATAACTGAAGATTTGCATTCCACAACACAGAATGCTTGGTCCAGCCTTGTGTGGGGAAGCTTTCTCTGCTGGTGCAGGGTAGCTGTAGACAGAGTTGAGGGCAAAGGGCCCGGTTTCGTTTGCCACTGATGTAAGATAAAGCTGCCCAGTTAAATGGACAAATGGTTCAGAACTAATGAGCTGCTGTGTGCTGCTGTGCTGTTGCAGCCATACCTGTGGAAGACGCCAAGGCCCTACAGTTGTGTCTCAGAGGCCTGGTGGTGCTGGTCTTACCTGCTAGTATTTCACACAATAGGTAATCTTGTTAGGTTAAACTGATTACGGTGCCCTGACTACACGAGTACTGCTCAGCATGGGTAAAGGAAACTTTTCTTTATTTGTGAACAGCAGCTCCAGAAGAGCAATTGCTCCAGACTGTGCAGGAGAACCTATTACTGCAAGTGCTTCATCATTCGTTTGGGTCTGGCTCCAGCCACAACATTAATCAAGGCTGTTTTTCCACGTGGAGCAAATTCTAGCCTCGGAGTATACCCCACAAAGGACTTGCGCATTTTTGTTTTCTAAGACTCTTGTCTTGTGTACCTTCACTGATTGTTAGAGGGGAACATTCTCTATTTAGTAATAAAATCTCCATCAGGCTATTCTTTCTTCGAGGACAATGACTTTTGCTTTTATGGCTTGTCATGTAGTTGTAGAACATTCTCAGTAGTTCTCAGTACTGATTTTTAAAATTGTTACGTGTAATCTGTGTAAAACCAAGACGGGAAAAATGTTAGAAGGCAAAACATGGCAGAATGTCAGAGATGCTGTACTGACATTTTTGGGCATTCATGGTTGAGTCCTGCAGGTTTTTCCTCCAGTTTTTCCTAAGGCTAGTAATAATGTGAGAATAGGTGAGGCCAAAGGTCCTTCTAAACCAGGGTTCTGTCTTGGCTAAGGGAGGATTATAAGCAGTAGATTATACAGGTCTGCTCATCAGGTGTTGAAAGCTTAGCTCAAAATATATATCTGAACTACTATGTTAGCCACAGCTAGAGCCATCTTTCATACATTTGGCTACATTTTGGGTTTGGCTTTGGGTTTTTTTTTTGAATTGGTTTATACTTTGGCTTCCACAAAATCGCTGAGACAGTGAGTTTTACCATTGAGTTTATGTGCTCTGTGTGAGCGGGGCAATATACCTGTTTGTTTGCTTTAAACCATCTGCCCGACAGTTTTAATGGGCGCTCCATGGTTCCTATGCCTTGAATGAGTATTTTTGTTCGCTTTCTCCATGGTGTTTGGTGAAGTATTACCATATCCCCCGTCCCTTCTCCCAGACATTTCTAAGCTAAGGTTTTCTATTGCCGCTTCTTACATGGATAGCACTGTTCTGTCACTCTGCTCATCCTTGTGGCCTCTCTCTGAAGATTTTTCAAAATTTTATTAACCCTTTGAAAGTTACGAAGCCCAGAACTGTCTGCCGTATTTAAGACATGAGCACATACAAGACTTTGACAGTAGTATAACAACATTTCAGTTTTTTTCCATTTTCTTAAAACTTCTTGGCATTCTACTTATTTATTTTACTGTCAGAAAGCATTTTTCTGATGCTTTCAGAGTATCATTTAAAATGAACACACAATGTTTTTTCTGCTTAGTAATACCCATTTTAAAGCCTGTCTGACTGTGTAGGATACCTAAATATAGTTTAAAAAGGAAGATGCGGTTGTTTCCTCACATTTTCTCTACTCTGCACTTCTTGGCCCTTATTTCCATTTACTATTTTATTACCTAGTCCCTCGGTGTCATGAGTCCTTTTTGCAGCTCTTGTAGGCAGTTTTAGACTTGACTCCTCTGAATAATCTGGTATTATCTGCAGCTTTTGTCACCTCATTATTTGCTTGCCTGTCCTACTGGAAGTAATATTATTTATTATTTATGGATATGAAGAACAGCACATATCCCAGCACGTATCCTTGCGGAGAATCCTTCACAGGTATTTTTCCTTCATTGTGAAAACTGACCATTTGTTCCTGTCGGTTGTTTCCTAACTTTTAGTTCTTTATTATGCCACGAGAGGATTATACCCCCTTTTTCTCTGGTGATTTAGTTTATTTACTAGCCTCTAGGAAACCTTTCATTAACATTTTTGGACACCCAAGTACAATACATTGACTACCTTGTCCTTCTCTGCATGCTTGTTGAATTATTCAAAGAACTTTGAAAGATTTTGTACAGAAATGTCATACTTCAAAAAACCTTGCTGTCTGTTCCCTGGTATATTGCGTTATTGGTATGTTTCGTGACAGTTTGCTCTGTATCTGTCTGGGTTAGACTCTTTCAGGCACAGCTGAGCTCTCAAGTGGGAGAAGAGTGACTGATCAGTCAATACATAATTTTGTATAGTTTAATTATAAAAAGTAAATCAGAAGTTTAAGGCTTCAGTGGTGTAACTGCAGAATGATTATCAGAATGATTATCAAAATGTTAAAAGGCAATTAAATAGAGAGGTAAAAATTAAGAAATTATTTAGTAATTCTCCGATGTGAAATACTGTGTGCTGCGTGAGGTAGTTAAGTTTGGTATTTCTCAGGTAATCTCATGTGCTTCAGACTGTTTGAAGTGAAGCTAAATGACTGTGAGAAGTTAATTCAAAGGAGTCTGTCAAGAAAGAAGTTACAGGAACAAAAGAACCCCACAACAAAACAAAACAAAAAAATGACAGAACTTCCCCTGGGAGATGCTGACACAATGGCTGCCAGCCAGTACTTTTTCCGTGGCCTTAGGTCTGTGCTTAATGGAGAGCCTAATGCTTCATATGCTGGCTTCAGGGAAGTCGGAGGATGGAGTGAGCCCCGCAAAGGGCTTACTGCGCAGATGACACTGAGATATCCACATACTGCAGCAAACTGCTTCAAAATAGCAATTGAAAGATGGTCCTCCCTCTGCAGAGAATAGCAGATTAGCTGGGGAAATAATCTTTCCAAATGCTGTGTCATCTTCAGCAGTTAACAGTATTTGGAAAAAAACCCCAAAGCCCCTAGAACTTCAAGTTCTTTTAATCTATTGCTGCTGTAAGAAAGGAGACTATAATGCTAGACCAGTGTTACACCTGGCAGAATACTGTACTGGGAAAATGGGGAATTATGCCCCAGACAGACATGCCCAGAGAATAATTGGACTGTGTGACTGGACATTTTTCAAACTCAGAGCCAGGCCCATGACCAGGGAGATGCCCTTGAGAATAGTAAAAAATGCTTCCCAGGCATTGCTTTGATAGGTATGAAAAATGAATGTTGTACTTGTTTCTGAAGCAGAGAAGTTCAAAGAACAGTAAGTGATGATGGCATGACTTGAGCAGATTTATGTGACCGCAGTTTGAAAACTAGCTGAGTCACTTCCATGTGTAGTCGTATTGACTTTTATTTGCCTGTCTGGAGTATTGTTACCAATGATAGACGGTGGTTACTTTGAGAATAATATTTGATTTAGCTGAAATAAAGTGATGGCTTTATGGGAAGTGAAAAACATTACAGAAGCGAGGCATAAGTTATTTTCCCAGAAACTGTTGAACTTATCCAAGCAGAGGGATAAAAAGGCATTAAAGCATCAAGACAAGGAGTCGAGTTTTACCCTCTCATGTATTTTTTTTGCATTAATTCAGCAGCACACAGGGGACTTGGTCTAGCATAGTACTCACAGTACGTACAGAATTAAGAGTGTGAGTAATGATACTGGCTTCAGTCGGAAAACTCACGTGTGGAAGTTGTACCTACACCTAAAAATGTTGCAGAATCAGAAACTTACAGCTGATTAACCTTTTGTTCCCGGAATCAGTTAGAAGAAGCCACGTACTCTGCAGCAGGAACTTCAGAGTCAGGGTTCATTAGTAGTGTGGAAAAAAGAGTAAACATTTCATGAACATAATTCTGAGATAAATATTTAAACAAAGAATAGCTGTGAGCCTTGTTGAGCAGGTACAGTAAAAGGAGTAATTCCAAACATACCTTCAGTATGAGGAGAGGAATCTGTCACTGTAATGCAAATAAGACATGGTTGTAGAGTGATACAAGTGTTAAACAATGCAATGCTGGGGTACAGTCTTCATATCCCGTAGTAAGGCAGCAAAAGACCTTTGTATGTTTACACACACACACATCTTTATTAGGGAGGGTTACGTCCTGTAGACTTACTCTGTCTCTTTTTCATCACCAATATGCAATTTCAAGTGGAATACTTCCTTCTGTTTTGGGTACTGTATAACCAAAAATATTTCTTAACTGGAGGAAGAATTCAGAGAATCATAACAAAATGATTTAAAGAATTGACTTTCAAGGAAATAAAAACAAACTAAAGCTAAAACTTGATTAAATTATCGCAGAGCTGAGACATGAGAGCAGTCTGGATCTGTGGGATATTAAAGCAATGCAAAAAAGGAAGCATTCATTCACGTACATAGGTATAAATAAGAAATTGCAAAGCGGTCAGCAGAGGCTCAGTAACAAGGGAATAATTCCTGAAAATTAGGTCTTTTAACTAGGAGAGCATTCTCCCAGAGAAAGGAGATGAAGCTCTGCCATGAAAGCAAACCGAAAGAAAGCCTAAATTGGATGAACATATGTAAAACTACTTTAAAAAACAACCTACAGTTGTAAGGAAAATATGTTGGGTGATTCAATAGCCTTTTACAGTTCCACCAAAGTCACACAGACTACAAACACATAGCAGAAGCTGAGAATGAAAAATGCTTTTCCCCCATGGGTTTTCTTGGTTTTGGAGGACAGAAATAACATTTTCAAATGATGGCCTACGTACCTTGCCTTTCATCAGTCTCTGATGCAGTGATCTTTTCTTCTTTGTCACAAAAAAAAGAGGAGTGGAAATGGAAGGATAAAGCATATCTTGCTGAATTTTCCATTGGAGGAGAAGTACATCAGATTAAACAATATTAAGTGAAATTCTATCCTGAATTAGTTTTTGGGTGTTGAATCATTGCATGCATAGCTGACATACTTTGTTCATTGTTCTACACAGAAATAAATTCTAAAGGCATTTCAGTGCAGTGTATGTCAGTTTACCAGGGTATCACGCTACCCATACTGCCATTTAAGTGTGGTACTGTGGTATTGACCAGGATCGTGTTGTGCTAGATGCTATGCCAATGCTTCGTTAAAAAGTCTGTTCAGTCCCTGTCTTTAAAATGTCCATAAAGTAAGCTGGAAAACATATAGGAGGAAGCAGATGAATCCAAGGTAGTAGTAGGCTGGTAACAGGTAGGTGTGATAAGGTTTATTTATCCTAACCTATTTGTTAGCATTTTGGGAAAGGGCAGCTTTGAGTAGGAGTTACAAGAAGGAAGATGGGAAGGTTTGGAAATGCGGCTTTTGGCTAGGGACAAGATAGGAAGAATTGAGAAGATCTGGTTACTCTTTCCATTCCTCTGCTGTTGGCCAGATGGAGATAAAAGTTAACGTTTCATTATTGAATAGGAGATGGTAGATGAAGCAGAGGAAGGTTTGAAAAGGTTGCAAAATGTAGTTCAGGGATTCTGTTTAATGTTTTGGAGCAAGGAGAGCCAGGGGAGAGAGGGAATGTTTGGAGAGAGCCAATATGGCAGGGTCAGAGCCATGGACTAGGGGAAGGTTTTCCACAGCGTGGTTCTGGAAACTGCCAGGTGCCTCTGCTGAAGCCAAATAACGTTTCTGTGAGTAAACCATCAGGTAATGATAGCCAAGAGTGTCAGCTCTGAGGGTGGGTAGGAGAGGTTGGCGAGGGAAAAAACCCTGTGGGACTTTGCAGTAGGCAGGATGTGCGTGTCTCTAAGCTGAACACGGTGCTGAGATTACGGGCTGGAGTGAAGGGCAGGATGGTTTTGTTAATCCCTATTTGTCTGGTACGTATGTCCCTGTGAGAGAGGGGTGCAGTGAAAGGAGAGGGAGTAAAAGCTCGGCTTTAGCCGTGCTGAGTTGGACTGTATGGTGAGATCGTGTCAAGGAGGGATGACCACGTGTGGGATTTTAGTATGAAAGGGGCAGGACAGGGGCAGGACCAAAGTCCCCTGTGCCAGCCTGGAGCTCCGTGGGAGATCAGGCACAGAGTTGTTCCTGTTGCATTCTTTTTCTCCAAAGAAGAGAGCCTGGAGCCAGCAACAGTTAGACAGGTCCTTAACAGCTGGAGTGATATCCCTTGTTCTAATGAGACACAAATAGATTGCAGCACAATAAGGACAGAGGACGGACAGTGAAAAGGTTAGGAACATTTCAGAAACCGATGACGTCTGGATGATGTCAGATAGTTCTCTTTCCTTGTTTGCTGTATCATTTGACAATAACTGAATAATGTGTAATAGACCTAATGCACTGGCCCAGTTCCATCTTGCACAGTCATAACCTGCTTTTGTACGTTCCCCTCTGGCCTCAATTTATTAGTCTTAAGCCTGTTTGTGGCAACTGCTGTCTAGAGCACAGTGAGATTTTTACAGCATACCTGACATGATTTACCTGTTCTGTACCATTTAGGAAATTTTGATTTTGCTGTATTTTGATAGCAACAATTGTGTTTGTGTCTTTTTGTAATTGATACAGTTTTGATTCTGGTTTAGTTTTCTGCATGGAAGTGGCTCTCTATACAGTGCCTGACACTAACCAACCAGGTTAGCCGCTGAACTAGCCCTTGATTAACTGATAGACCATCATGGTGAAGTGACCTTTTCCCTAATGGTTAATCTTGCTGTTGCTACATTGTGACACAGAGCTAGGAGTTGTTATACTTAATAGTTTCTTGCTCTTGTACAGTAGCGATTAAAAAATCCTGAACAAAGATGAGTTGGTAGGGAAGAAGAAGCCTCTGAATTGATCCTTCAGATGCTACTGTGCTTTTATAACTCATGAAAATAAATGGAGATGCAGAGTCCAGCTAGTGTGCTGACAGAGAAAGGCATATTCTGCTTGGTGAAGCCTGTATGCTGTTCTGCAGTCCTTGGGTTAGGAGGAAAGGACGGAACTTTTCCTTTGAGTTTGCCTTTTTTAAAAAAGAAAAAAGAAGCAGAATCAGTCCATTTGTAATTTGACTCTTTGTGAAGCAGTGAAAAATGGTAAACTTTTAGACGCTTGGAGGGACAGTCTCTCCTAAATATAGACGGTTGGCAAGTGATCAGTGGACTGATTCAGCAGCCTTTCTTTTACTTAACAAAGGTTTTAACACTTAGTCATTTGCAGGTCTGGCAGGATTACAGCTGAGTCAGGAGGAGTGCAGTGATCAACTTTCTGGAGAAGTATACTACTATTTTTTGACAATGCATATATGCAGTCCGCAGAAATTTAACATATGTTTACCTAGTTTTCTGACAGATAGGTCTGTTTGAGACTGTGTCCTGAGCATTCCCATTACTCAGAAGAGCAGGTGGCTTTATGTGATGTACCATGTGCATTACGTGTTTAACAGGTTTAGGTTTATATGAAATCTTAGAAGGGTTAGCCTGCCAGGTTCCTGCATGGTTTTTTTTGTACACGTTTGAGGTGGATGGCCTTGTCAAGTTAAAAGACTAAAGGTTTTAAACCCATAGTTTCAGTTCTGGCTTCTCTCTGATTTTGGATTTGTTTCTGTGTTGCTTTGAGTTTTTTGTTTTTTAATTCACTAAGCATAAAAATGGAAATTATCCATTCAACTGAAATATATTCCATGCAGAAAATTTCCCCTTTGTGCAATGACAGACTTGGCTGTCCTTTCTTTTGACTTAGTTGAGAGTAGCTGTCGTAATTTCTCATGGGCAAGAATACTGTACTTCAAGTTTACCTCAAGTACAGATTTTTTTTTTTCTTCAACATGGATTACATGTTCAATTTGTGAGGCATTTATAGGCTGAATCATATCACTAAGGCATCGTCTGTGGTCAGAGATTATACGCTTCCTCTCCACCACCCCGCAGGGAAATGTGTATGTTTGTCTCTTTGTGATATGGTGGAACCGTAGAGGCTAGTGATAGATAAATGGCGCAATTGCTGCAGCCAGCTTTAAAATGATGTATCTTGGCTATTTTTTACATTAAAGTTGTTTTGTATTTGAGAAGAAGAGGTGTGGGGTAGCTTTGTATGATTCATAGCTTTCTGCATATTCTGAGAGGCTAGCTACATAAAAACATATAAAACCAGTTCTATGCTACTATGTCAAATTTGTTCCCTCGCTTGAGAATTTGATGTACCCTAGAACTTCAGCATAGGAAGTCTTAGGAAGAATAAGCAAAGGCAGCGACTTAATTTATTCTTTGGAAAGGTGCATAAAAGCATTCATTCCAGGGATGAGAGAGTGGTGCAGATTTGAGTTCTAGTCTTTCATCTCCAGAGGCATGGACTCATACCCTATTTTAGATCACATGTGAAAATGAGTTAAGTGATCTAATCTTAGCAGCTGCTTGTTCACCTCTTAAAATCATTGCTCAGTTTTCAGCGGGCAGTTTTTCCACTCTTGAAGAGGGGTTTCTAAGGCTGGGTCTGAAGTCTTTTGGTTGATCTGTTTTCCAGAGATTGTGCAATAGTTGTTGGTATGAGCCTGTCTCGATATGAAAGTGTTGAGCCCTCATTTTAAAAAAGCAATGAACCAAACCAGCCATCAGCTTAAATCCCCATCCCCCTGCTACTCACTGTACAGTCTCATGGTCTGAGATTCTAATCAAACACCAGCTACAGTTGGTAAGGAAAATGAACTGATCTAAAGAAATATTTTTTAGTTAAGTTTAGGTAAGTATGAAGACTATGAAGTCTGCTTGACTAAAAATACTGAGATCTTGTTTCTTGGAAATAGAGCAAGTTAAAGTGTGTGGCTTACTTGTTATTGAAAGAGCTCTTAGGCCATTTCTGTGTTCAGTATCTCTCTCCATATAAAATAATTTAAATGTGCCTCTTTACCAGATTGTCTGTTGTGGCAGAAACCATTGCTTGAGAAAACTTTCAGACTTTCTATTGTTTTGTGTTTTTTCCCCACAGCCAGCTCATAGAATTTGAGATTTTATTCTTGCTGTCAAATTCCTTGCAAGTTTTCTATTAGGTTGAGAATTCAAGTTCTGCTCTGTGTTACAGTCATGAAAATACAGAGTAATGTCAGTTCTGGTAGCATTAGTTAATGTTTATACTGAGAAAAACAGAAAAGACTGGTTTCAGTGTCCTGAAATGGAACACTAAATATGAAAATACTCTTTCTTCATGCAGACAGCAATAAGCAGGTGGACTTATCTGTTTGCTTCCTCTTCTCCTCAACTTTGTAGCTTCTGAAGAAGGGAAAGGAATGAGATCTTTATTTATGTATTTAATTTCTTGTCTTTTTCCTTTTTGCTCTGTTTTCTCTCTGCATTCCATCTTTTCCTGCCAGCAGGATATTCGATAGTCAGAGCCGTGATACTGACATGTGGCTTTTTGGAGTGGGGCATACGTACCAATATCTGTGAAACTAGTGTAGTCCATCAGTAAATTTCAACAGTTTCAGCATGCTGTAATGCAAGTACTTTGTGGTTCTCCACAAGTGGTTGTAATATTGCAGTTTGTCACTTCCTTCTGTGCCAACCACTGACGTACAGATTGGTTCTTCTGAGTGTCTTACAATGTTTAGGATAAATTAGCCTTTTGGCACATGATTGTATATGAACTGCGATTTTCTGTTCTACCTTACAACATGCTGTCCATTGCTAGACAACCAGACAGTTCATCCTGGCTACCTCAGGTTATTTCTCTGTGCATTTTGCTGCACTGGAAAAAAAGCAAGGATGCTAAATAAGATCTGAAATGACATTCCAAATCTTTGTAGCCTCACTTAATTCCATTGTTACCTGGGTGCTTAATCGCTTACCTTGTAAGCTAGTTAGATATTCATTGTAGTTCTTTGCACGTTTCAGTTTTTCAGAGCTTACATCGGTGCTGTTTGATGATGTTGTGGAAAAAGCAAGTTAGTTAGTTGCCGTATTAAGTAGTGATTAAAATCTAGCTGCTTCTCTTCCAACCAGATAATAATTACTGATACTGAATTAGCATCAGTCTATAAGAGCAGAATCTGCTGTTTGCTTCTGTAAATCAGAAGTAGTTACACAAATGAAACTTAGGGGTAATCAAGAGGCAAGGAGTTCTGCTTAAGAAGTGCTAGGCTTACAGCAGAAAGCAGGAAAAACCCAGCACTAATTCATAGCGTTATTTTGAGCTGAGGCAGCAGCCCTGTGGTACAATAGCAGAAGTTACAGCTGGAGTAATAATCTGACATGTTCTGTCCGTTTTGAAGCTGTACAGGTGATACAATAGATTGCACTCCAGCTATTGTAAGGTGAGAACATCTCTCTCAGATGCATGAAAATGTCTGTTACAGATTTATTGCACTGCAAGAACATGGGACTCGCTTTAAAGTGCAGGTTTGGATTTTAACGTTTCTAAATAGGTCCTTTAGGTTATGTTATATGTTAGCAGGTGAAAAGAAGCCAAAATAGAGGAAAGTGGAAGGAAGGTGTAAACACTGAATGTGGCGGTCCAAACTGACATCCCAGCCTTACCAGTTTTCGCTTAGCCGATATTAAAATTCCACTTTCATCTAGTTCACTTGCTTGTGTGCTCGCACGTACAGAGAAACATGAACGCTCTCTCTCTGCAAGTGGGTTAGTGGGCTAGGGAGCCCATGGGCAGAACTCACTGCCTTAAAACGCCTAAACCCAACCGCAGTGTGAGGCTGAGGACTATTTCTGAAATCCCACTGAACCAGCTGGGGGATGGTGTCCGTGTTTCGTGTGTGCACATGCACCAACATGCACTCGTATGCACACTGTAGTGCGTCTCCCAACAAGTCTGAGTGCTGTCAGGCTCGGGTGGTGCAAGGGGATGTTGTATTTCTCACTCGTCTCTAGGGAGGCTTCTTCTAGAAGTTGATGAGATGTGCAAGAAAATTCTTGAGGTGACCAGGGTGGAGACCTTACTGAAATAAGGCTGGTCCGGTTGGTGTCTTTCGTGGGTATTAGAAATACTGTCCTCTTCAGTAAATTTACACCTCTCAAGAAAGGGGAGACTAGGCTTCTCCCATGCCCCTGTTGTATGCTGTAGATTTTGCCTTGGTGACAAAAACTGTTTGAGAAGTAAAGTACACTTAATGGTCTATTTTCACTTCGATTTGAAGGCAAAACTTCTGAGGAGCAGCTGAGGTCACTTGGCTTGTTCAGCTTGGAGAAGAGAAGGTGCCCGCATCGCAGTCTACAGCTCCCTCATGGGGGTCAGGGGAGGGGGAGCTGCTGATCTCCTCTCTCTGGTGACCAGCCATAGAACATGAGGGAATGGAATGAAGCTACATCAGCTGTAGTTCAGACAGGACATCAGGAAAAGGTTCCTCACTGAGAGGGTGGTTGGTCACTGGCACAGGCTCCCCAGGGAACTGGTCACGGCACCAAGTCTGGCAGAGTTCAAGGAGCATCTCAACGATGCTCTTAGTCATGTGGTTTAGTTTCAGGTGGTCCTGCGAGGAGGAGGGAGTTGGACTCAGTGATGCTTATGGGTCCCTTCCAGCATTGGATATTCTAGGATTCAATGGTTCTGTGAAATATGAAGAGCTTTTAGATCTTACTTTGAAACTAAAAGAAATACGGTAAACAATTTTTTGCAAGCTTTTCTGCAAAATCTAATATAGATCTGTTCTTCCATGTATTAATAATTTTACATGCTCTTATGTGTATTATCAAAGCTGGATATTAATAAGAATTTCATTAATGTATATGTTCAGAGCATCACAGGTTCTAGAGAAAGCATTTCAAGTCAAATGATTGTCATTTTTAACAGGAAAGAGAGTCTGAACCCCGTCCTCCAGAGATCAGATCACAGCAGAATCTACAGCTGCAGTAAACAGAACAGGTGACTGGATGTCACTGACACTGTACACAACTATAGCAGAAAGATCATTTATCTTCACGTTAAAAAGATTTAGCCCTCACGGTAGGCTATTCATCTATGACAGTCCAGAGAAGCTGAGGACTTAACATGCTTTCTAATTCAAATACACCTTTGTTCGGAGGAGTAAGACACCACTGTATTTGTTTTGAGGACCCCTTAACACATTTCTGAATGTTTAGAAAGCAACCCATTTTTTTGATAATTTGATGTGAATTAGATTGAGAGGTGATAGGCAGAAGAGCATGTTGTGCGCACGCAGAGTTAAAAACTACTGCTGTAATAAGAAGAATAACCAAAAGTGTGTAAGAATAGATAACAGGCAGGGCAATGGAATTTTCCTGCACTTTCTGCATCTTCACAGAATACTTGGGTACTCGCAAGCCTCATTCTATCCCTGTGCATTAGTACTGAGTATTATTTTGAACAAGATTATGGTCTGACACTTCTAAGTTAGGAATAGCTTGTTGGAATTCATGCAGCTTTATCTGAAATGATTTGTGAGTGTGACAGGGTCAAGACCAGGGAGTGAAAAGCACAAAAAAGAATGAAAAAGAGAAAAACGGGAAGCAGAATGATAATATGAAGGATACTATTTCTTGAATGCAGAAGTGTCCTGTTTGGTTCCTGGTTCTATCAAGAATCTAAATAAACTTGAAAACTTGACTTGAGTCTTGCAAACTTCCTCCTTTCCTTATACTTACGTCCTCTGTCTGCAGTTTTTAGTTACTATGGTTAGAGAGATATTAATTTCAGGGCCCCAGCTTTATGTAATTGCAAATGTTTCTGAGGGCATTTAATCAACGTAAATCAACATGTACAAAGTTTAAAATAGCTCAAACCCACTGAGCTTTAGTAACTAGGTCTTCTTCCTGGCAAGCCCTTATAAAAACTCTTATATAAATTGGATACTTGTGCTGGGAGGCCAGAGAGCATTGAAAATCAAGGGAACCGAGTGTCAGTTGGAAATAGTGGGATGTTTCTAGTCACAAAGAGATGGGTTTTCCCCTCCCTTGCCTCTTTGGTGCTCATAGCTTCTGCTGCTGAGTGGTTTGTGAGAAAAAAAGGTTTTTCTGTTTGTCCTGAAGGTGACCGTGCTGAGCCATAATGTTATTTCTACTTTTGAGAGGGTGGTCTGTCATCCAGCACCTAATACTAAAGTTGTCTAGTCTCTATCTCTGAAAACATGTCTCTTGCAAGTGCATCTTTTGAAGTGTCCGTGGAGGAAAGAATCAACAAGTCTGATTTTAGTTTGTTATCATCTGCTCTTTAATTGCAGAGATTAGTAACAAATCCTTGAATTGGACTTGCTATCAGTGGGGAGAAAAAGGAAGACAGAGAACATCAGTGCAATGTGTTGTTTTTATCCAGTGATGGTCTGTAAGGTAAATGTCCTCCGTAAGTCAGGTGTGATACGTTTGTTGTCCCTGCCTCAGGCCCGCATTGCTGCTGTACCAGCAGAAGGGTTGGGAATGGAGTTGGGTGTTCTGGTTCTGCACTGGTGGTAGTGAGGAGAACTGGAGCAAACATGCAAAGGACTGGCTAGACAATATTTAAGGTAGGGGTGGAAACCAGGATCCCTTGCTGTTTGTACACAGCTTCTATGTGGAGTGTTGGTTCCTAAGCGGGTATTCCTCATGTTTAAAGTCTTTTAAACTTATACAGAAATAGTTCCCTTATATTCCATGTTATTCAATAGGAGGATATGCAGACACTCTGTCCTACTGAACAGAGGCAGCATGCCTACTTGAATATGTATGTGCACACACTTATCCCCGTCATGTAAAGTGTCCAGTGTTCATACCTGTGGGCACTTTTGCATCTGTAATTTAAGAGTCTTATCTTTTGACAGCAAAATAAAACTGTGCTCCATAGAGGTTACTGTAACCTCATCCCAGCACAGACATTTAAATGTAGTTTCTTTTCTAAATAGCAATATGTAAATCTTCAAAACCATAAAATGTAGGAATACTGTAAAATAGTGAAAGACATTTAGGGGTGAAAAGTTAAGTCAATACTTTTGGTAATTTGGAGGTGGGAGCTTGGCTAAATAATAATTTGTACAGTAAAATTTGAAGAAAGGACAAAGTACCGAGATCAATAATAAGAAATTGAGTAAGTAGCACTAGCGTAGCTCAGCACTCTGTGGCAAAACGAAAGGTATTTTGGAGGAAAGAGGAGAAACACACTAATACTGTTCGAGAAAGCTGCTAAGCTTCATGGTCTTTCTGCAACTTTAATTTGAGGTTCAGTTTGAGCTGTAATTGGTGTTAATGTCAGATATGTGGTATCTGGAGAATCAGCTGCACTTACATAACGTTAAAAAAGGCAGTTCTGTATCTGGGAACGATACCGTACTGCTATATTTGCATCGTACAGAATTTCTGAAATGTCTTGCCCTTTTTTTTTTTTTTTTTTTTTCCTCTCTGCCTTTTAGAATGTTCATGCTGAGTCGCTGCTGGTTTAATTTTTGGGTACTGACTGTCATGTTATTGGTATCAGTTAGCCATGACGGATGAAGTAGTGCTTGGACAGGGATGAGATCTTTCCTCTGTGTCCTACTATTTGCAAAGTATTCAGACTTCCAAATTTGATTATAATTTCTGCTAATGAGTTGTATATTAATTAAGAGATCTCGCCAGTTAAATAGTTTCTGCTACATTATCTGAATGTCGCTTTTTATGCTGAAGCATTCCGGAAAAGAGAATTCCATTCACCAGGAGCAGTTAGGTGCAGATTTTGTTTACCTGTGTTACAAGCCTTCCCCATGTCATGCATTTTTAAATGGCTTTTTAAGTTGAGTTTCCTCTTGCTGTTAAGCACAGCTATCGCTTTGTATCACATGAATTGATTTCACAGACTAAATGTCAGCAGAGTAAAAACTGCAGTTTTTCTTGCTAATGTTAACTTAAGCATGTTGCACGGTCCAAATGCTTCACAATATACCCTTCATAACAAAACAGGCATTATATGTCATGCTCTTGTTAAAACATGTATATATGTTGCTATTGATGTATCTTATGGACTGTTTTTAAAGAAAAAAGTAAATGCAAATTAATCTTTCTATTTTGATGCTAATTATGACACTAACTACCACAATTATTAGCATCCTGTTTCCCCAAATTGACGAAGATCATATAATGTATTTTTAAGGCTGGTTTTAAAATCACAGGAATGCAATATTCATGTGACCTCAGCAAATGGACATGGATTCTCTCTGATAGTCATAGCAGTCTATTTTTATAAGTAGACCTCATTCTCAAAATTTCCTTCTTGTATATTGCTGTGCCTGTAATAGGTGACTCAAATCACAAAGCCTCTGTGGGTTGGTCCCTATATAAATTTAAACAACTTACGAATCTGTTTGAGTAATCGTGTAGTGGAATATCTCAAGTCTTTTAAGTCAGTATGTTCTTTTAAGACTTGCTGTGCTTTTTTATTCAGGAGTGGCAAGTATATGTTGGTATTTATACATATGAACTCCATCTAGACCCAGAGATTAGATGTTCAGATAGACTGCGTGTAAATATGTTGCCATTATAATTTGTCCTCTTTGACTGATAATGGGAAAAAATATTGTTCTACTGAGCCAGTAAAAGAAAGGAAAGAACTATGCCATGTTTATTTTTAACAGACTTTCCTAATTCCATTAATGCTAAACAGATGCCCTTTCAACAGCAATACAGGGCCAGCACATGCTTCCCGTATAAGGGAAAGCAAGCTACACAAACTTACTCCTCTTGTTCTTTCAGTGCAAAATGCTTACATTACATAAAATGCTGTGTAATGGTCCTCTGATCTGCTGAGATTTATGCAATTAACTAAACAGAAATAAGAAGCGAAAGAAATGTCACACTGAGAACAGAGAGTGACCTTATGCTGCAAAGCCATGAAGTCATCACCAGTTTCTAATGTTACCATTGTTCCTGTTCTGACAAGTGTTTAATTGAATGCTTGTCAGTATCTCCAAGGGTGATGAATCCCGTTTTTTAAAACCTTGAACACCTTGTGAATACAGAGCAATCTTAGTTCATGTGTTGCAGCATTCTCATAGCTGGAAACACAGGGATTGTCTTATTGGCACATACCGAATGTCCATGTGATGGAGTACGTTGTGTTGCTAGTCACTGAGGTAGGGTTTAATTACAAGCAAATTCTAAATGTCCTACCGTGTTCTCAGACGTTACCAGTAGAAAAGTGTGCAGCTGGCTGCTGTGATCAGTCTTGTGCATGATATTTTGGCTTGCATAGGTCCCTTTTATGTGCTCAGGTTTAGGGCTTTTTGGTGTTTTTTTGGTGTCGGTTGGGTTCCCCCCCCCACCTGAGATTTGAGGACTTTTCTCTGTGCGGGAGGTGATGTTGGATGGATGTTGTCCTCTTGGATTATTTTACCTTCAGAATGACTTTAAGCAAGTTTAGGGCTCTGATTTGGTGGAAGTAAGGTATTAGCTTGAGAGGAAGCAGATTGTTCTTTGCTAGCTTACTTATCTCTCCTTACCTTTGGACCCTTTGTTCTTAACTACAGCAGACAGAGAAATCAATGGATGCTGCTTTTCCTAACAGTATGGTCTTCAATTGAAAATGAAGAGGTTGACTGTTGAAGAAAATCAAGCAAGTGCCTGTATGTGGGAGAACACAGTTATCAGTGTTTTCCATAGATTAAAAAAATGTCATAGTGTGTTAAAGATAAAACTACAAGATACTGTTGATCTGTATGGAACTTGTCAGTTGAAAGTTCATGTTGAAATATTAATTTCTTTTATTTGTTGTTACCATATTTTTTTCTAAAATATTTGTTGTCTTTTGAATTAGCTAGGGCAGCAGATTTGCGAGGGATGATGAATTGCCCATTTTGGTGTAAAGTGAGAAGATTCAGCAAAACTATCATTAAGGAGGATGTCTTAATCGGTCATTAGTATCTCTTCATATGTGAATTTGTCAATTTGTATCTGCTGTTTCCTCCTTCTTAATAAAATTTGAAATGATACATTGTGAAAACCTTAATCAAAATGGATGAAATTGAGCCAAACCTTAAACAACAACAACAAAAATCTTTTAGGTGTGTTCCTTGTTCTCATATTCTGTTAATGCTTACCAAGTTTTTCAGGAGAAATGAATGGCATAATATACCTTTAAAGAAATTGTTTTATAGCTTTCTAATATAAACAGTGCCACAGTTTACTTTGTAATTACACTTTAAATGATTTTTTTCTATTATTTTCCATACTTCTAAAGAAATAGTTGACATGCTCCCCTTGAAGGTCATCTTTTGTACTATAGACTCTATATTTCAATGGTTCTTCTCTAAGTAACATATCTTTTATGAGATGAGATTGAACTACTGTGCCAGATAAAGTCTGTCTGTTCAATCAGTAGGCTGTTTACCATTACAGAAGCTCTCACCCTAGTTCAGGGTGGGGTTTTTTTTGATAGCTACAGTGACAATCTGGCTACAGTTCTGTGTGAGAAAGATGTGTTTATGGTATTGTCGTTCTTGACAGCTGTTGGCTGTGATGGAACATTACTGTGATGACCAGTAGAATTAACATAATTTCTGCCTTTTTTTCTGTAGCAATTGTCCTAGTGCGTTAAATTTAAAACATGGCTCAGGTACACATACATTCTACGTCAAGACAAAACAATGTGAAACGGAGCTGTGGTTCAGAGGAACAATGATAATCATCACCAGAAATATTGTTTGCAGTATCATCATCTGTATGTCAGTTCAAGGTTCCACTGGCACTACGCAAGAGCAATAAGGCAGGAGTCTTACCCAAAATATGTAACCTCTAGGTTATTAATTTTTTAGGGAATCTTTGTAATGGGCACTGTAGTGCTCTGTGGGACTTTATTGCAGTGCTGAACTCTGAAGTGCAAGAAGGAACGGGAAATGCGGATTTGAGTGTATTCCCTCCTATAGATCTTTCCCAGCTTACCGCAGGCATAGAAGATAATCATGATTCCACCTCCTGATAACTGCTTGCTTCCTCCGGAGGATATTTTTCAAAGTGATTGTTATTTCTTCCAGTTCTTGTACTACTTTTCTGTTGTCAGTTGGGCTGGACAAATACAAGGGTTAAATGTAGTTTTTTCCCAGATGCAATACATTTTCTCAGAAAGACATTTAAGAAATAAGTCCCTGCTCAAACTTACTTTTTTCCTGAAAAATCTCACATCTTTAGCAGTATTTTAAATGTTCTCCCTGAAACCCAAACACTCCATTTCAGTTTCCTACCCTTTTCTCATTGAATGTTAAAGATTTTTTCAGTAAGTTAGGATTACTGTTGTGTTTATTCAGACAGCAATATTTGTGGATTTTTTGTTTTTACAAGAGTGTATTCTAACTGTTCTATCTCATTAGAAGGACTAACATCAGCACAGCACAAAATGGATGTTTTGGATTGCTCCTGTATATAGCCTTTCAGCACGCTTTAATTAAAGTGGTGTTTGTTTGTCCTATAATATCACCATTTGCTAATCGATGTACTGAGCAAGCACCATGGTGACAAGATAAGTTGCTTTGTTTTGTTCCATATGTCTGTGTTCCAAATTTTCCATAGTTCTAATTGGTTCCCTGCAGAATAACATTTAAAAGCATATGGTATGGAAAATGCTGACTGCATTTGTTATCATATATTTTAGTACATTGGTGGCACTAGATCACTAAGCCTTTAAATGTGATTATGAGGTTATTTAATGCAGTCAATAGTGTGCTTAAAACACAGCAAAAATCTGCAGTGAACCAAATAGTATAAAGGAAATATGTTTGAATGCCTTCTTAATGCTTTAAGGATAGATAGGGAAATTCAGAAAAGGTTTTGGGTAATGTTTATGATGAAACATACTGTATCACTTAAGAGCAGTTTGGAAAGGTCTGTGGAGGCTGCTTGCATTCACAAGAGGAATGTGTGTAAGAACATGGAAAGCAGAAAAAGCAAAATACATGATACATTGAAGATTACTGACTTCTGAAGAAATGCACTGGCATTAGCTGATGGAATGGAATGCAGGATCAGCCCTTAAATCTTATGTGTCTTGCTGTGGAGGCATCAGCAATAGATTTTCGCACCGCTTCTGCTCTGGCAGAAGTCGGCCAATCCAAAAGAGAATGTGATGGACTAAGAAGATCACAGTCATCTCAGCGTGTGTGAAGGCTGGAGTTCAACAACATTGACACAGGTGTTGGGCTATGCCTGTTTGATTGTTCTAGGGGCGAGAATGTGTCATGACGCAGAACAGCTGAATAGTGTGTCTTGGTGAGATGAATTGATCAAGATGGTTTCAGACTGCTCCAAGAAGTGCTCAGTGGGTCATTGTGTTAGTGACCTCTTTAGATTTCATGAGCAGACTGGAAGCTCAGACACAGCCTGAACGATCAGAGAAAGAGGCTCACTCCATGCATGGAGATTTCTGATGTGTGGATTACATTCTTTGCATATGCATTCAAAAGGTAGCAATCCCTTCTGTCCCTAGCCTGAACCCAGCCTAACTTATCGAATAAATTACTTGCAAATATCTACTGTTTTAACGTCATCCATGTAAAAAAGAGCATTTGATATTAAAGCAGCACTAGTTCTAAGTTTATTATTGATTAGACATATGATGAAAAACATATGAATGGTAAAAGTAATACAAGAATGTGATTATGCATTTTCTCTTGCTCATATGCAATACATGTATGGTTCTGATGTTAGTATTATGGTGAGAGCATTTCAGGGATCTAAACAGTATAGACATAACCAATTACTGTATGAGTAACAAGGCAGTGGCTTCTTGTAATGGAGCATATGCTTTTATTCTCATAACATCTCAAATCAAAAAATAGATTGCTTTTGTAAAATCAAGTGACAGTTTCATCCTGAGTGTTCATTTCTTAGTGAACTGTCATTTCACTAACAAGCACAGTGTTGCAAGATAATTTTTAATCTATGCTCAGCTTCTGTAGCAGATCAACCCCAACATCTCTCTCTCACAAAGACACTTGGACTTAAACATGTTACAATAACATAATTCCCTCATGCAAGAAGAATCTGCCAGTAATAAGAAAAGGCTTTTGGGAAAATTCTTTTGGGAAATGATGTTTGCAGTGGGCATAAGGGACAGCAGAGGAGTACTTTATCTGATTTTCAGTGTGGAAAAAGAAATAGCAGCTAAAATAATACTAAAGTTAAAAACAAAAAAAAATCAAAAAACCCCTGCATCTTTTCTGAGTCAGTCTTACCAGAGAATGGGTAAAAAGCCAAAGAGATTTTAGAATTATAGTATGATAAACACCTGTTGAACCAGAAAGGCAAAATTGAAAGTTACTTTGGCCTCCTGATCATCTCTTCCAGCTGTGATTTTGTCTCTCAGCTGAAGGTCTGTAATACATTTTAGGATAAGTCACTGATAGGAAGATGATGTCTACGATTTTTTTGTTAGCATGGACTATTTGTTTGTCTTGAATCCTTTAAAACATAGTTCATGATAAAGAGGGGACAGAAGTTTACACAGAAGATCTGAAACAAAATGAAAATGTGAAAATATAGCTATGCATAATGTTTTGTTTGTATTTGAGTGCAGCGTAGTCACAAATATTGTCTACAGCGCATGGATAAAAATTTAGAAGAAACGTTGAGATTGCAAGATGATACAATGAAAAAAAGAAAGGAAAGAGTAAGACTTGCTTATATATTGTCCGTATAAACACAGAAAATTCAGTCTTGTTGCATGATCACTAGTGGTACTTCTACTGGGCTGTTGGCTTACTGCGGGGTGTGATCTCTTGTTCAACTTGGTGCATGTCACCTAAGGGCTACACTGACATAAGAAACTTGAAGCTCAACTCCAAAGCCTCCTGTTCAGCACAGTGTTCAAGTGCCTCCTAACTCTTCGTAAATTTTTTCTCAGTTGCAAAGTTGCTTCCACCATTTTAGAGAAGAAGCTAAGCTTCTTAAACACTGTGTTAAATATTAAGTCTGGGACAGAGGCAGGTAAATGAACTGCATTATTTGAGCTGAATTCTCTTGCCTTCACTAAAAAAAAAAAAAAAAAAAAAAAAAAAAAAGAAAAAATCACCTTTTTTCACCAATAGACTTTCTCTTCTCTCTCTGTAATTCATTCCGCTTCTGCAGTGTATGATGTAGGGTATTACGGGTACCAGTCACCTCCTGACGCACCACAGAACTGATACAATTACTCTGCTCCTCAGGTAAACGTTCTCACTACTTTTAACTTAATTGCTTTTAATATATCAGGGGATACCTTGATCCTGTAGTAAGCCAACAATTCCTAAAGGAGATGGATACTGTCAAGTCCTGTAAACTGATAGGCATCCCAGTCTCACCTTTGCATGTGAAGTGGCAAGTGGGGAAGGAGAAGGAAGAAGAGTCGTGTAAGTTGAGCTGAAAATTCAAAGACATGCTGTGATTTGCTTTAGGCACTAAAGATAACCTGGAATAGGAATATAACTCATTCTTTCCCAGAGCTGAATTGCTGTATGCTATATTGTGAGAGCACTAATCCTGCATAGAACACAGTCATTTGAACAACAAATGATTTAATACAGCATAAAAGGAAGAAGGGAACTTAGATTTTTGCTTGTAACTTCTATGATGGAGAATCCTATTGACAGGATGCTGAAGTACTGCTGATTCAAGCTTAAATAATCATTCTGCTGAGAACATTATCCTTTTTCAGCCATATGAGAGTATATCCTGTTTTGTCTTGGCAGGAAGGGAAATGTGATATCCTTATTGAGCCTAAGGTCATTTAAATAAGTTTTTCCTCTCCTCCCCTTGTTAATCTTGTATCATAAAAATGCAGGTTTCTTTAATTCCTGAAGACAAATCATATTTAATGTCTGTCTGACTGAACAGGAGTTTTATCTTGATTAATAGCGAAATTGGGATAAAAATGTGATGCCAAGGTCATGCTTCCAAAATGTGTGTGAATATGGGTGTGTATATGTACCCCATGTATGGCCCATTTTGAAAACCAGATACTACTGGATACACCATATGCTTTCACCCCATGATCCAGTAGAAGTGGTGTCTGGAAAGATGGCCCTAAAGGCAAAAATTTGGAGAAGCAAGAGAGTGTGAACATGTAAAGCTTGTAAAACATGGTGGAATATCAATGCCAAACCAACTGATGGAATAAATCTAATTTTAAAAGGAGCCAACAAGATTTTGATTGATGCTTTTAACTCTGTGGTGCTTATTTTGATATTTAAATGGCATCTCTGGAGTATTTGATTGCTCCAACTATTCTTTTTCAAATGAAAATTACATGTAGAGACCATTGTACATTTTTAGTTTTCACAGCGTGAGTAAATGTATGTGATAAGTTAGAGAGAAGGCATTTCACAAACAGATAGAGCAAACTTGCATGCAGTTACGTTCTGAATAATTAATTAAAAAAGAGAGTAGATGTTTGCGGTTGCTAGGAATTCTTTCTTGAAGAGTGTCAAGTTTGTCTGTCTGCAGAATGCCAGATCAGAGCCTGTTGGTGATGCAGAAATACTGAACTGAAATCTAAGCAGCCATAGCTTGACCATGCCAATTGCTGATTGGAAAAGACAGGAAAAGAGGGGTCCTGTCCTGTCGAAGGTCCTGTCTTGTGGAAATTCCAGGAACAACCTAGGGATAGGACTTCCTTGCCTGGCTGGCAAGCCAGGTAGTTGACTGCCTCATTCCATTATGTGTTTTGAAGAATCAGCATGCTTCTATGGAACAGTGTGATTTTGGGAAATGACATTTTTAAACAAAACTCTCTTTAGCAAGCTTTTGACTTGTAAATATGGCTTTTAAAATATGAAATTCAGAAGACCCATAATGCTGTGTTCAGTGTTCTGCGGGAAGTGCAGAGAAGCCAGAGAGGGGAGCGCAGTAAGACTACGTAAAAGATGTGTATCAGTTAGGTCCCAGATAAGTTCTGTATGCATGACAGCTCAGGTGCAAAGAACTTTTCCTAGTCTTGTTACAGACTAGTCGTAGTTTTTTGTCATCAAATCTTATTCAGCACAAAATATCGGGTGATATTTTATGCCTATCCAACCATTTCTGAGGGCGGCATTGAATTTTTACGACCCTACCACTTTTGTTTATCTTTTTTGTAAGGCTCTGTCTCCCATACAAAAGCAAATGGTGTGGATTTAGAAAATTGCCCTTTTGTTTCATTATATGCTATTCTGCTAGTGGGTTTGATGTTTGCTGTAAAAGCTTTTTTTTAGATCTAGAAGTAAAGCAGCGTTGTACAATATGGATACAACAGGTAATGATTAAAATATGGCACAATTGAAATTTTCTCTGTTAAATTCAGTTCCTTAGGGAAGAATCCACTATGTTACCATGTATTTTACAACTATTACAGTAAACTACAATATGTATTATATACTGTACCTGGTAAATGTGATACTGCAGGGGCAGAGAAGTGTAGTAGTTTTTCTTCTGTCCTCAAAAATAAGAGAAAACAAAGACTTATCAGGATAAGAGACCATCTTTTATTTTTTTCTCCCCAGGCCAGCATAAAAGTTTCTTGTGAAAAGAATGATGAAATATTAAGCTAACTTGAACTTTGCATGAAGTATTAAATTAACTTTGCCTTGGCTTCAAGCCATTTCTTTGGCAATGGAGAAGGATAATCAACTTAATGGCCCTCAGGCCAACAGAAGTATAATACTGCCTGATACTGTGAGGCAAATGCAGGATGTATTCTGAAATGACCACTCAATGAATTGTACCTCTGGGTTGGAGGTGCAAGTCCAGAGCCACTGAGCAGGTACAAAAATCCTCTGTCATGTAAATAAATGACTTAAAATCTCAGTTGGAATATTTATTACTGTCTTGTCCTTGGTCCAGGTAGTCAGGCTTTTTGACCCTGCATCTCCAGAAAAGCTAAGTATGTCTGTGCAGCTGTGTTCCCTTGTTAGTGCTTCAGCCTCAAGGTTGGAAAAGCTTTCAGCGTTGTATCTGATACTGTATTCTTATGTGACTCTGCAGCTTTATTAATATGTTCTTTATTAGTATGTTCTTTATTAGTATGCTGCTGTTGAGCCATATAGCTCCTTCCTTCAAAGAATTACTATCCTTGACAAATACTGTCCCATCCTATGCAGCAAAATGCGGTGATATTGTTGCAGTTGAAGGACAGAAAATCTAGTGAGATTTGAGGCAAAAAGAAAATAGCAGCTCAGAAAGCAAGGCTGTGTGTGGCGCTCTGTGTGTGTGTGTCTGTGTTTGTGTGTGTGAGCATTTTGTAGGGGTTCCTGTTTATACTAGAGAAAGCTTTCAGGATTTCTTATCTTGCAAGATCATTTCGGCTTCTTTATTAACAGGAAAAAAAAAAGAGACAATGTCATTTTTGACTATGATAATGTAATTTGATGAATCACTGTAGTAATATGTCCTAGCCAAAGTTTTTGCAAACCTGATTGCCAGTATATGCGGTATGTTTGAATGAATCAGCTGTTTGATACAGTAAGAGCCAATAAAAGGTATTTTTGACTGCAGTTTCTTAAAGACACAGTTGCCATACTAATGCTTTTATGTGATTAAAGACAACAAACTGGGCAGATGTGAGAGTTTCTTCACCATAACTATCTGAATATCAGAAGAGATCTCTCAGTAGATTGCCGAAGTAGCTTAATGTTTATAAATCTCTTTCGAGCATGATAAGTGAATGTTGATCTGTGCAGGTCTCCTGTGAATTGAGTTATCCTGACTGATGCTATCTGAGAGTGACATGTAATTTCTTTAATTCATTTTATACCAGACATCCAGTGTTTATGCATTTTACCTTTTACCTTTAATCTAGCCAAACAAAAACTCATCAGCACTTAGAGAGATCAGTGGTCTCTTAGGTAGTTGAATTTATTTGTTCCAGTTTCATCATCAACTTCTTAAATTTTTTTAATTCTTAGGGATTTTGAGGGTTCATAATTCCTGTTAAGTTTAGCTGTGATAGCTGCAAGAATTAATCAAGTTTTAGTCCTATTGCATCTAAGTCTCATAGAATTTATGGATCTAAAGCTGCTTCTTCCTGATTGTGGGCTTCTCTGCTGTGTTCTTTGCTTGGAAAGACCTGAAAGAGGAAGCCTCACAATCCATGTGCTTTTCTCCTGCCTAGCTGATTAGCAAGCAGTAGACTATGCAGACTACTTGTATCTGAGATGACGGAAGAGGAAGCAGTCTCAGGCCGGTAAAATAAACAGTAAGCTTGGGTGGCCCTGGGAGGGCGTACTTCAGGGTTGCTTTTATGGAAAGTATACTTTTTGGAAGGTTATTATTAATAAGTAGTAGTAAGATACTAAGAAGCCACTCTGGAAGCTACACATGGGAAGAGGAAATGCTGGTGAAATCATATGTCTTGGACCGGTAAGAGGGGAAAGAGAAGAGAACAAAATTATGCTTAGCAAATAGAAGAGCAGAGATCAGAAAAAGTTAAAAAAAAGGTATCGCTGGTGTTTAGAACAGCATGTGAGAAATGTCAGTGGAAGGTCTACATTGTACCGTGATCTTCTAAAAAAGCCGGATAAGAAATCGTCACAACAGACAGTAGCTCGTGCTGGTTTTGTGTTGTTTGGTTTCTGAACCATGGGCAGCCATAGCAGCTGAGGAAACGGTTCACCCAGCCTCAGAAGAGGTAGTACCCACTTAACAGTGGGTACTAACTTGTGCTTTCTGCACAAGTCTCTGAGCGCTGAAGATGTCACCTCAGCTGGAGAATGCCATTTCTTTTATATGCTCTTTGAAAACTGTTGCCTGATGTGAGAGGGATAGAGTACTTTTGCTTCCAATATACAAAAAAACACAGCATGTCACAGGGAGTTCTTGTTTTGTGCAGTGTTCTGTTTATGATATTATGGAGAAGTCTGGATTTAAGCCCTGGAAGATGAAAAAAAGTGGTTGTTTTGAGGGTTCCGTTGATCTTAAAATATCATTTTAATAAAAATAAAAATTGTTTTGTAACAATTTATTCAATTATTCCTCTTAATATAACTTCAGATCTATCAGTACCCTCCTTCTTGCTAGCTTTTGATTGCTTTAAAAGTTGTAGTAAGCAACCTTGTGGTTATAGACTAAAAGACCTGGTTGTTCCTGAAGAAGTATCTGATGATTTGGTTTATCCATGGATGGTGGTGTCTTTTTGCTAGTAATGATTATCTGAGGAAGTGGTGTCATGCTGAAAGTACTGATTTCTAGAACTTCTAAGATGCTACAAGTCAGGTTGAGGGTTAAAAATGTCTCCTGTGTGTGGATTTGGTAGATGGCACCCATTTGTTCTCAGATGAATGTTTGCAGTAGTGTTCAATTTTTTATCATTGCAGTTTGGCAGAGTTGGTCTTTCACCCGATGCACAGATCTCAGATTTTTGGTCCAGCACAGGATAAAACAGTATTTAACCTGCTCTCACTTGCGTAAGGCTGTGGTCATCGCTAGGCTTTTGATAAAGTGTCTGTGTTGTTGGTACAGGAAGGTTTCCTGTGTTAAGATAGAATGGGGGAGATGCTATCTTGCTGTCTTATGTAATCTATTAAAATAGAAAGACATTGTCTGTGATTCTGGGATCAGATAAATACCCAGTTCAAATAATAAAGGTGCTTAGAGCAGAAAATGTTGCCCATGTGAACAGGTTGTGCAGGTGTGATCTATATGTGTCGCTGAGTTGTTGTAGTGGTTATCACTGGGGAATGGGAAGGTAAGTAATTCAGTAGTAGTGTTCTGAGCTGTGTCAGGTATAGTATGTATCTGTTCATGCTCTTCCCTGTAGATGTCCTGGCTGGTCAGTTGTGCACGTGGCAGCTTGCAGACCATAGCTCCTCCTCTGTGGTTTGGAGTTACATCGGTGTGCTTAGGGCAGTTGCTGCTTAGCCTGTTTGTTCTAATCTTCCTGACAACTTTGCCTCTAAAGGGACAGCACACACTCTATGAAAGCAAGTACGGACTTCTAACCATGGCTGGTGCAGATTGTCTACCAGCCTGGTCTATTTCTATCGATATAAAATTTATGCTGTTTTCTGAAAATCTATCATAGAATCGTAGGGTATTTCAAGTTGGAAGGGACCCATAATGGTCATCAAATCCAGCCTGTATTTGGTAGAACAGTTTACTTACGTGGATAAGAGTATTTGTTCAGGAAATGGAGGATTTCATTTAGGAAAATAATAGCAAACATCTTGTGCTTTCTAGTAATGATGAAGAGTGATATTTTAGATTGTTTTTGTTCTGTTTTGCTTCCTTCGAGTTTCCAGAACTGCAGGAAGAATTAACTGTCCAAATGTATCCTACAACTTTATTAATATCAATTTATTTTATTAATAGTAATTAGTTTGGTAATACATGATTTAGTATTACAAGGTGCCTCTTCAAAAATCATATTTACACACTTTCTTAGATGAAGAAAATTCTTCAGACTGGTGAAACAAGATGTGGACTATCACTTTTCTCGCTCCTTAGTGTGTCTTACATTGTCAGAATATGAAGCACAGACTCTTTGCTTTTTGTTTAGTCCAATTTTAGCCTTGAAATCTGTGAAATAGACACTTCAATTACTTACAAAGACAGCTTACAGGTTGACTTTGTATTTTAACATTAGTAGAATAGCTGTCATATTTTATTAGAAAAACGCCATTGCGAAAACACTTTGCTAAAAGTCATAAATGAGACATTAGGGAGTGAAATGGGGTAGTTGTGTGCAAAAGAACAGATTCTTACTCAGGGGGAGGAAGAGTCATTAAAATAACCAGTTGTAGTAGATGAAACAAAAATATATCCTCTCTGGCGTGACCAGAGAAAGGCAGTGTGCAACAGAACCCCCTGAACACCTTCAGAAATTTCTTTTTCATTCCCTTTCCATTGGGAAAGAGTTGGCAGTAGCTAGTAGGCTACCTCGACTGCATGTTTGTCTTAGGCAGAAATACCCTGGAAGAAATCAGCAGTTGTTTGGAGGGCTAGTATGTTAACAGCATGACCGAGAAAAAACACCCTTTTACTGTTAGTCTACTTACTGTCATAAGCTTAATAAGCTCCATCTCAGAGTTCTTGTTAAGTTCTTGGGAACAATCCAAGGAGATGACCTGTCCTTCCACAGTCTGTTCTGGTTCACATGTGTTGATGAAATTCTGGTGTGCTGGAGTTAAGAAAACAGATGGCTAGTTGACGTCTTTGGATTATGAAGAAATGGTCTCCAGAGCTTTCTTCCTCTGCAATGTTTTCTTTGATGTCTGCTCTTTATAGTCGTGCTTTTCTCATTTCTTTGGAAGTCAGGTGTAGAGTTCAGAAAGTTTCAGGCTTGGAATTCCTCAATTTTTGTGTAATTATTCTGTCTCCGTTCCTGAAGAGGTAACAAGGGGGGGGGGAGCATGATGGCACATACAAAAGAGTGAAAGATGCTGGGTTGTTTTGTTGCATTTTTTTATTTCGAAAGGTGAATTATTCTTTTGTTTTTAAACAGCTGTTAAGACAAGGAAGGTTTACCATCTGTGGTAGTTCTCCTCCCACACGGTTTTGTACAGGTTTTAGAACTGCAATATACCTGTTTTAACAAGGCTACAGCTAACATATGCGTTGCAAAGACAAGTGTGCAGATTTTAGTGCTTGAGAGAATGAATTCTAAAGACAACACCAAAAAAATTGTGAATTTTTCAAAAGAAAACACTCATGTACCCCATGAGTAGGTCTGACATTCATCACTGAAACTCAGATGACTGTTGAGGATCCTTGCTAGTTCTGTATGGAATGGTGTTCCATGGAATATGAGTAACAGGAAGCAAATCATTTTATAGGTACAGAATATGTAAATATAAACCAGCATCAGATGGCTTGAAATTTTTTATATTGCTGTTTGCACTGGATTTCTAAAGGTGTAGATTTAATAATCAATTTGTCAGTTCATTCAGTTTTCTTTTTTCCAAGGTTGAGTCATTTGCGGTACAGTTATAATGAACCTAAAGAAAAAGACTCCTATGCACTGAATAATACTAAAAAGGGATGACATGAACCTTATTTTCATTCTTTACAGTGGCAGATCAATCAGAAATGTATGCTGCAGAAAAACAATATGATAAAAATTGTGTTGAAAAGAGGCAAATGGAGACAGTTTATTGCTGGTGAAGCCTACAGCTTGAATGAATGTGTCTGTTCCAGACACTGTATTCTTCAGAAAGCTGTCTGTCTTTCCCAGTACATAGGGAATGGAGAATAGGTGTCCTGCTTTTATTACCCAAAGGTATTTTGATGGCTGTGTTCCATGCAAGGGAAAGAGAATGAAGGTTTTCCTTGTACCCAGATAGAGCTAATATTAGACACGGAGAAGAAAGAGAAGTTTAAAAAAAATTGCACATTTATAATTATTGAGGACAAAATACTAATTATATACTTCTGTTGAAAGATTAAAGTTTGACTTGATATACAGAGTCCTAATTCAAAATAACAAAACGTACATCAGCCTGTATACAACAACAACAACAAAAATGTTTAATTGTGTATATTTGGTTCTGAGATATCTGCCTTAGCATCAGTCAGATATGTTTCTCAAATTAAGAAGCATAGGTTGTTAAAAGAAAATAAACCGGAACGCTTCCGTGCAACTAGTTTGGTAATGATGATGTGCACAAGAGAAAAACATCACCTTACATTTTGTGTGTTCAATTATGAAGACACTTCCCTGCAATATTTTTCTTTCACACAGTTGGTCTGTCTCTTCTTTTCCTTGTTTGGAAAAGAGGGTTTGTAAGGCTCTTAATTTTATTTAATGCAGAACAGACTCAGTTCCCTTTGGGAGTGAGAGCAATTCAAAGTCTTCAGTGCTTTACCATGTGAGTTCAGCTTCTGAAGAGTCAGAGTGAAAGCCACTTACTGTGTCTAGATAATGATTTCAGCCGAGCAAAGGAAAAAGGGAAAATTTAAATTACAACTTGCTGTGTATAGTTGCTTGCTCTTTGGGACTGCTTTTCGTATTAGATTTGTAAGGTGTTTTCAAAAGTGTTTTCCACATATACATGAAGCTGCTTATCTGTTACTTTGCTGCTAAAGGGCCTTCTGTCAGTTTAGATCTTGTTGGATTCTAAACTGGGGTCTCTTATGAAAGCTGGTGGCGAAAAGAGCTACAGCTGAGGGCAATACCTAGTGTTTAAATTGTCTTTTGAAGTGTCTTGGTGATTGCGCTTTGTTTTTTCTCATCGTTGTCTCTCATTGCAATTGTCTTCTAATGTGTTACAGAACAGGAGCAAACGCCTGGAGAAAGTCCATGTTGTTCTTGGGAATAAGTCCTGTGATTTGGATTTGGATTCACTCATTTCTACCCTGGCCTATGCCTACTTTCTAGACAAGGTAATGGAAAAAATGGACTGGATGGTCTTGACTCATTTGTTCCAGGTTGTTACAGACATCTTATTGTTAAGTCAGTTAAACATACTGTAAAACATTACGCTAGACAATGATTTTGTTATAATCAGAGGTGAGGTCTTTGAGTAGAAACAATCTACATTTATTTCCATACAAAAATTAATGAGAGGGTATCAGGTAGCTTATTCAACAGCAGTGAAAAATCACCCCTGTACATCATTTTTTCTGCTTTCTCCTTCCTTGTTTTCCAGTGACTCTGTAGGAGGCAGAGACAGAAAAACAATGAAAAAAACAAAGGATGTTTTTTAAAAAATGAAGTAAAAGGGGAAAAATATCAAACAGAAAATTCAGACTGTTTGTAATTGCTCACTCTCTTAAAACATCTCAATAATGAAAAACAGGTCTTATTTTATGCAGCTCTGACAAATGCACATCTATGTTACAGGTCAGTCCTCCAGACGTTCTTTGCTTACCCGTGTTGAACATACGAAGAAGAGAGTTTAGCTACTTCACAGAGACAAGATTTATATTGGAGGAGCTGAATATCCCAGAGTCATTCCATATCTTCCGAGATGAAATCAATTTGCACCAGCTGAATGCTGAAGGGAAATTGTCTTTAACACTTGTAAATAGCAACATGCTGACAAGGTATTGCATTGTATGTACAACAAGATCGCTTATGTGGGTTTGAGCTGTTTTAAAAATTGTATTTTACATTTTTTCTGTATTAGTATTGGTATTGCTACATTAACACAGACCAACAAATAAGGAGGTTGAAATATATTTTGTCTCCCATTACATCCAGTAAATGTCACAAACTAAATAGTCACCTCCATTGCTTTTAATGGAACTCCCTTTATTAAGTTTCTTTATTTTCACACTGCTTATGTTAGATATTTCAATGTAGTTTAAATAATGTGGAAGATTCCTGTAACCAGTAAATAAGAGATTGGATTTTTTTCCTGCATTTCAGTTAGCTTTCAGTAAACAGGCATGAGGACTCTTACGTGGGTTTGGAGGTGGCCAGCAGCTTGAATACGTTCTGTTAAGATGACTGCTAGATTATTGCAGTCCTTAGAAGCTACAGCATTTTTCTCAAAATGTCCGTAGTGCCAGAGGCTCAAAGTTGCTCTGTGGAAGACCATAGTCCATATAGCCATCCTTAAGAGGGAATATTTACAAGCCTATGGTGAATCTTTTATAAGGAGCCTCTTTGTAATGGTCTGTCCGTCTTGCCCAGAGTGAAGGATGCGGTTTACTTCCAGCTCTCTTCAGAACTTCATTTAAGATGAGTAACACCCTGTTGTGCTATGGCCCCATCCTATTCTCAGGGATTTGTAGATTAGAATAAAAGTAGGGAAATTCTAAGATAAGAAATATGCGTAAATCTCAAAGCTACTATTCTTTAACTTCACTCAGCTCAGAACATTGTTCACTTTTTTAAAGTAAAAATTATCCATTAGATTGGCTTTTCATTTATTACTGTCCCTTCCTGTGTTTCTTCCTTCTGAAGAATTGTGATTACTGGTTTGTATTATTAAATATAGTTTGACTTTGTTATTGCTATTATAAGCAGAAACATGAAGTGTCTAAATGCAAAAAAAAGATCTTTTGTAAGTTGCCAAAATGTTCAATGGGGAAAATTCAGAATCTCCCCTATGCAAAGAGTGATGGTTTCAGTACATGTAGAAATATTTTTCTCAAATGTTTATTTTTTAAAGATTTCAGTAATGGAAATGTGAACATTTCAGTCTTAGTACTTAGTGATGTATCAAGCAATAAAACCATTTTGAGCACTTCATTAAAAAAAATTACAGTTTTAGGACTTCATTGTGACATTCTTTGGCTTTATAGCAGACTTCAAGTAGCAATAACAATGGCATTATAGTCTGGAATTTAAAAAAATTTGCACTGTTTTACTGGGTTGTCTGAGCAGCTGGAAAGAAAAATACATATAATTTTTAAATTTGCTTGATAGTGAGGATAAAAGTTTGGAATCAGCTGTTGTCAAAGTCATCAATCCAGATGAGCAATGTGATGGCAACCTGGAGTTACAAGCATCTTCCTCTTTAGTAGTAAAAGAGATTCTTCAAGAGGCACCAGAGTTAATCACTCAGCAACTGGCTTATCTCCTCAGAGGTGAGAGATTACTCTTTATATTAAATACTGAAAGGTTTAATGGAGTGTTTCTGAATCTGCTCATGCAGAAAGAGTGTGATCCATTCTTTGGTTAACAATCCCTTTAAAGACCACGGGAAGCTTCATAAAAGAAGCAGGGAGTAAAGAGTTTGTTAAAGAGTAACATTATATTGAATATTAAAAATGTGCATTTAAAAATAGGCATGAGAGGTCTTTGCTGTATCACTAGACAGGAATATTAAATGGAGCTGTCGACACACCAGCTGGATAGCTGGAAAAGCTGCGCAGTTTGTCGATTCCGGGGGCTGTGCAGTGCCGCCGGTTCAGCTCTGCCTGCCTGTGGACAACAATATGGGTTGGAATCTAATATTTACATGTTAAAGCTTGTCCCGATGGTGGCACCTTTTTGCAGAATGATGTTTTAGCGGCGTGATGCAAACCTTTTACTATTTAAAAAAGCTGTTACTAAATCTTCACTGCGCTCCCCTTTTCTTTTGTATAGTATGCCCGGAGAATACAAAGGATGGGGCTTTAATAGTCTTTTCATTTCTGTCTTCATAGTTCATCGTTTGTATTAGTTTCCTCATTTTATTTGCTGCATCAGAACTCTTCAATGGGCAATAAAACTGGGGTTGAAAAGAAGCGATTGCTGCTTCTAAGTTATTTACTGAATTTTAATAGTGTTTAATGAATTTTTAAAGTTATAGGTTTTAATCGATGTGTGACTGTTAAATGGCCTTTTGAGAAATTAGCGTTGGCATGTTTAATGAGGATTATGAAAACTTGCCCACACTTAGATTTCAGAAGCTACTGCGGTCTTGGCTTGTCATTGTACTCATCACTGTGATAACTAATGTAATGAGAATATTCTGAGCAATTACAAAAGGTAAATTTTTTTAAATATGTTTCCATGGAAGAAACATTAAGTTACACAGCATTTAGCCCGCTCTTTTGGTATCTTTCCATGCTAATAAGCTCTAGTAAACCCGCCCTGAAATATTCTTGTAAGCTCATAATTTCTGTTGAGTAGCTGTCCAGGAATCTAGGCAAATGACCAAGAGTAGTAGTCGATTTTGGAGGCAGAACCTAAAAAGACTTTTGGGGATCTCTCAGGGTACCTGTTTGGGGGTGGAAGGAGTCAGGAGGCAGTGCTCTGAATAATGAACAAGAACATGTTGAAGTACTATACCTGATTGTAAGTGTTTGCAAGTTTTGGCTCTCTAGTCTCTATCCAAGTTAAAATAAATAAAGTGCTTTTATTAGACAAGTATTAGAAGTGTTCGCTTTAGAGACAGCATTTCCAGTTTTGAGGGAGATAGAGGCTAATATTTTTTTTAACAATTGGTAACTTATTTTTAGTTAGTGTGTTTGGTAGCACATGTTTGAGGAAGTTAATGGATATAGGAGTCCCTGCATACCTTCTCTTGCATGGCATGAAAAGTGATTAACAAAGCATAAATGACAAAACACAGCTGCACTTGTGGCTTGATGCTTTTCTACTTCTCCCAGCAACGCAGTCTGTATATATAGAAGGCTAAGCAATACAGTGAGTCCTGTTGTTCTCTTAAAATAGAAAAGATTTTCGATACTTAGGAACCTTCCATTGCAGATTCAGAAAAGTCAGTAATTCGCCTTACTGATTTTCATACTATATTAAAAAAAATTCCTAGATTGAAAGGTATGTAGATGGCAGATCAGACTACAAGCAGTCTGAAGATAAAAGATCAAATACAACCTACCCAAGTCTATCTTTTGTGTTTCCCTGTATGTATCATGGCCTTCTGTCAAAGTCCTTGCCCATAAAGTATAGCTTTCGAATTTCATCTCACCTGTGAGCATAGCAAATAAAGGGACCCACATGTATATGGAGGTCTGGAAGAAGGAGTGGCTTTTCATTCTACCTACCAGTGAATGTATGTGTAGAGGCTGGAAGGGTGGCCCCTGTCTCTGGTGGCACTCATACAGCTGATGAAAGGGTCCTGCTGGGTTTTTTCTACTTTGTTACGTTACTTCCATTGTAAATCTGTGTGTTGTTAGTGTGTATAAATTTTGGGGGAAGCTCAGAACAGAAGACTGGGGTGGAAGTCAAAGTGCTGAGAATTAGGATTTTATCTTCATAAAACAGCTGAGAGATCCTAACATCTGAGTCTCTGAACTGGGAACTCGTCTTTCATTTTCTGGCTTTCCAGTGAGTATTTTGCTAGAAGACTTGTAAGATAGTACAGATATCTCCTGTTTGCCTCTTTTTCAAACTTTTTTTTTCTCACAGTCTGTTAGCAGTTTTTAAAATTTCAGTTAACAAAAGCAGATGTTTGTAACCTGCCACATTTCAGCTTTGAACAAACTCCACCTGCTCTTCTGTTTTTGTTTTTTTTTTTTTAAAAAAAAAAGAGAAAATACTTTTCCTGTGAAACTGAGCGTTATTGATTTAGGCAGCTTAATATTTAAGGACTTTTTTTCAGCTGAATGCTTTGCTGGTATCTTTGTCTCCCTGTCAGACATGCTATAAGTTAATTCTACCCTTGGGCTTTGAATAGAGCCTGCTTGGAGCGTCGGAGTGTTGGGCAGCCATATTTGCCTTAGTTAGAGCTTGTGCTGTCCCTGGATTTGTGCCAGACACAAACAATTACAGAACCTGCCAGAGTCTTGGGCCTGTATTATTTTATTTCCCCAGAGATGTTTCCAAGGGGGCTGTTGCCAAACTCAAGATCCATTAAACTGCTGAATCATTACATTTTCTCTTGCAGCCAGCTGGCAAGGATATGATTCCAGGCACTCACTGTCAGGTACCTTGGGTCAGTGCACTCTCAAAAATGCCTCCTTATGTTTATTTGTATAAGGCCTTGAAGGATGCCACAAGATGCAGACTGCAACATGTAAATAGAGACAGATTTACAGCAACGGCATCAGCAAAGTTTTTTTGTTTTATGTGAATCTGCTTTTGCTAGTTCTGAGATGCATAGTTAAGGTCTTTTCGTGCCCTGTTGGGGCAGTCTGACTTTCAGAAGAGAAGATTAGTTTGTTATTCTAGCCACCCAGACAAATGTTAAGAAATGCCCTTTTAAGGACTTCAGGAGTGATGCCAAATTTTTTTTTTTTTTTTTTGTTCTGTCTTGCACTTTGATCAGATGATTCATATGTTCCCGAATTAGTTCATCCATAATATATAAACCAGAAAGAAAGGAGCATTTTGAACTGCATCAAACGCTGCGCTTATTTGGACCGGTACTTTTTTTTATGTATGGAAACAGTTTTCTTGGAGGCAATGCTTCCCTCCCCCTGCTTTCGTCCCCCAGATTATGTTTTATTCCAGCTTTGTCGCTTTCCTGTTAATTACAATGAAGACTGCTTGCTTAGGTCTGTTCTACGGTTTTGTTTTGTGGGGTTTTTTGGGGGGTGGGGAGTGTTGAAGTGTACTTTCCATGAGGCACTGTTGGTTTTCTCCTTTTCCCTGTCCTTTATTTTTCCACGTTGTGGAACAAAACCTTGACAGGAGAAATGCCTATATTTTCATTGTACTGTTTCTCTCAGCCGTAAACTTATAATTCAGGAGATGCCTGTGCTGTTCTTAATGTTTTCCCAAAACGACTTCTGCCTTCATTAGATCATGTTTAATATTAATGCACAGCAATTGCTTTTGGCAAAACTAGTGCTCCACTTCCAGACTGCTTTGCAGAAAAGAATAAAATGCAGATTGTTTTTAAGAGTCCTAGCCTATTTTCTAGTGACCTCTCCTTAGGAAAAATGTATCTGTAATGTAGTATGATGTACACAAGAAATAATATTGAATCTTGTATTACCTACTATATATTTCTTTTTTCTGTGCTTGCCTGCAAACAGCAGCCTCCATTATGCTTTCAGAAACCCTGGGGGAGTTGCACCAGCACTCAGTAAAATCTGCAGGAGATTTCTGAGCCCTGCTATCTTTTACAGCGGATACTTACAAGACAGCACATGACTAAATGGACTGCTGACCTTTGGCCAAGCAATAGTACCTTGGGTGAACTGGTTTTATAAACTACCTGGAATCTTAACCCTCACAGGGATGCTGAGGGTGCCCATAAGAGAAGATGCGTGCCTGTCTTTGCTGCTGATGAGCATAGTACTAAAGGATGAAGGAAGAATAAATGTTGATCTTAGGGCTTGCTGACATCCTATTAATTTGAGAAGAATCCTTTTCTTGCTTTCATCCTAGTGAAGTTAGCAGTTGCAAGCACTACAGTACTGCTGTGACAAGTAGGAAACAAAGCCTTTTAAAAACCTTTCTAAGATGTCTGCCTCTGATGAGGCATTATTTCAGGCTGACTGCATTTTGTTCTCATATCAAGTGATAAATCCCAGAATTTCTAACTTTGCTTTACTCTTTGAGGATGGTATCCATGACCAGAATTTGCAGATTGACCCTGGGACGAGTGGAGCGGTGAAAGGCAAAGGCTTCCAGTTAGATGCTGCAATACAGTGCATGTCTAAACTCATTCTGATTTTCCAACTCTGCAGTAATGTCTGTGTCCTGCCAAGGGTGACATCAAATCCAAGATGGCCTTACTGTTGAAGAAACTGAGAATTTGCCACATACGTGAAAACAAGAGACAAATGCACACTGGTACTGGTAGAAATGCATGGGGAAAGCTGAAGTAGGATGTCCTAGGATCTTTCCATCACTTTTGATTGGGGAATATGTAAATAATGTAAAAGTTCCCTCCCACTAATCCATACATTTAGGAGAATTGAGGTAGTTTTATTGGCTTGAGCAATGCTGCTGCAACACTAGAGCAGAAGTGCTTTGGTGTGAAAGGAATCCATGTATTATTTTAGCAGACAGGTTCTTGTCATGGTTTTTGGTGCTGCATAGCTACTGTGGTTCAGGCGCTTGTAAATAATCACAGCCAGATACTGACCTGGGTGCTAGAGCCTGCCTTGATGTAACCACAGCTTTCTGCTGCCAGTTTTCCTGTTTCCTGCAGTTGGAGAAATACAAGGCTTTTCCCCTTGTTTGTTCAACTCCTTTCCTGTCTTGTCTCCCAATACCCTTTTACCTGGCTCTGGAAGAGCTGGGCCACACCAGGCCCGCAGCTAGTCAGCTTAATTTGGTCACCCAGCCCTGAACTTTACAGTAGAAACTGCCTGTACTGGATGGAAATGTTACCTGTTTGAAACACTGACAGAGAAAAAAGGTTAATTAAATGATCTGTTTCACTTTGTTGCAATTGTTTGGAAATGTCATCTGTGAGAAACAGGAAAAAATACTTTTCCTTAAATTCTGAGGCTCAGAAATTGTCTTCATTTGACTGTTTCTGTATGGTTGAGCTTTTCTCATGTTTTAGGAAGGACATAGTTCTGCACTTGTCTTATGTCTTAATTGAAATCCAGGACTGACTGGATCAAAACTGTGGTGTAGTTAATGCTCAATTCACAATCCTGTAATTAATTCTGGAATGATTTGTGGTATATGGAGCTAAAACAAATCGGAAGTTGCTGACCTGACACCAAACACACTGCATAGTAATTATGTTTGCGTTAAGATTTTATCTTCTTGGTCTTCCTCAAATACTCTTCCCCTCGAAGCATACAGCTGTGGTAAAAGTTTGACGCATTGTGTGTCTGAGGACCTGTGTAGATGGACAGACTGCCTAGCTCATCCTAGTGCTCCTGGGGGGCTGTACAGGATATGCTACAGCCTCCCTCCAGTAGGTAACTCTGTGATGAATTTGGGCATGCATTGTAGGTCCAGTGCTTTCTACTGGAGTCTCCATTTCTGTTGTGTGTGCTTGAGCAATTTCCCTGTCTGCTCCTGGGGGAAGAAAATGAGGGTTTCAAAAAAGCAGAAGATTGCTATTGCTAAAATAATTCATGCAAGCTGGTCCTTGAGCTGCCATTTATCCAGGTGCAGCTCTGTGCTGGCTGGGAGTGTGCTGTGGGCCACCAAACTCATTCTGGTCACTGCCTTCCCAAGGGGTGGAAAAGAATATGTAGCACAGGCACTGTTATCTGGTTAGAAGTGGGAACAACGGAGAGATATTGTTAGATGAATTATCCTGAGGCTGCTGGGTGAGAAACTTGCTTCATATAAAAGGCACTGGAAAATACACCTTGCTAATATATATAGATATACTGGGTGCTTTATGTATCAGTTATTTGTTGGTAGACATCTGAAATCTGCTTGCTGTGGAGCTGTGTTTCGTGTACCTATATTTACAAATGTCAATGTGCATCGGTATACATTATTTTCTTCCAGTCTACATTTCCTTAATATTTTTAATAGTATCAAACAGGGCAGGAGCCTTGTCTAAAAGTGATGATAAGACTGACTTAAAAAAAGGGACACTGAATATTAAAAGAATATTGGCAGTTACAGTGTCTGTAACAGACACACAGAATGGAATTTCATCTGTGTGAATTTCCAGAAATTAATATCTGATGGGGAACAGCTTTTGGCTTGTTCAGCGTTACTTAGTATATAATCCATACAGGATTTGTCTGATAAGGAGGTGTGTATTTAGCTTGGCAATTTTTTTTTTTTTTTGTATTGCAAGTGCATTACGAATTTTGAAGAAATGCTTTTTGTTGTTTTATGTGATGACAGTGTTAGAGAGAAAAGGATATGTACTAGATGTTTGGGTCCTCGTCAGTCCAGTGAGATTGAGGATGGCTGTGTCCAAGTTTTTCTTTTCATCTCCTGGTTCTGTGCTGAAGTCTAAACATCTTGGCTTACAATAACTGTCTTATAGTATAGTGCTGATTTGCGCATTGACCTAGCATGATGCAATGCAATCATACACTTGTTTGAAATCCCTGTGCACAGTACAGCAATAAATAATTTCAATGCTGCAGTACAAGATTTTATTATCCTTAATTTAGTGTGAGTAATTGGAGGCAAAGGCTGTCTTCGGGTGTATTAAGAAATGGGATCCCAGCCTCTAGGGAATGAAAGCGTGACTTTAAACCTTGAACTGTTAGGAATGTTTCACATCCAGGATGGAATATGTGCAACACATAGTTGTCTGAAAAGACAACAAGCTCACCTCGGTATTGTAAGAGCACACCAATGATGGTGAAGTCAATTACTGGATTATGTTTCTCTAAAATTCTGGAATTGAATGCATTATTTTATTTGGCTGAATGTGCTGTGCATTTTTGGTGTGTACATTGACGAGGAATTAGCCAGAGTGAGTCACACCAAAATGACCAGTGACTTTGAGATCATCTAGTCTAGCCCCCCTGCCAGACACAGAGACATCTTTAACCAGATCAGGTTGCTCAAAACCCCATCCAACATGGCCTGGAACACTTCCAGGGAGGGGACATCCACAGCCTCTCTGGGCAGCCTGTTCCAGTGTCTCGGCACTCTCATTGTAAAGAATTTCTTCCTTGTGTCCGTTGTAGCAGTTCATTGACACGTCTGTAGAAGGAAGGTTGGCACAATGTGGCTTTATTGTTTGCAAGCTACCAACCCTTGATCTAATGCCCAGAGAGAGGGACCAGCCCTGGTGACGCGCTGCTCACCAGCGGCTGTGCTGCTGAGCTGAGCTGTGTTAGAGGTCTAGAAGCGTGCTGCACGCTGTGGCAGCACTGGGACCAGCCGCTGAGCTGCAGCATAGGCCCTGGCAAGCCACCCAGTTCAGATTTTACAAACTGTCTTCGTGGCAGGAGGATGTTTCGGTGTGAAAAGCATTCATTATCTAATTCAGTAGAAACAATCTCCAGGAAGGAAGGGGCTTGGATGGTCATACAGTAAACATTCTTGTTGCTGCAGTGCCTCTTTGCTCTTTACAGGAGGCATTGATTTTTGTCTTTCAATGTTTCAGGAAGCATTCTCTTCAAGTGCATGTCTTTGGAGGCTGACAGAATTACAGAGCAGCAGGAGAAAATACTGTCAATCCTAGAGGAAAAGTTTCCAGATCTTCCCCCACGAGAGGAAATTATCTCTGTTCTCCAGGAGACTCAGTTTAACCCACAAGGTAGTGCAACTTGCTTCCACTTTTCAGACCTTTCACAAATTTAGTTATGTAACTGTACCAGAATATACAGGCTCATTGTTTGTGGTGAAAATAGTTGCAGCGTGCTAACTTCACTGACTGTTACATGTAATTGTATTTAATTTTTAACTTAAATGCTTATATTCTGAATCGCGGAATTGTGGTTTCTGTTGAGGAACTACTGAACTCCTAAATTCTGTATTGCTTTTACAGGTAAAGTAAACATTGATATCTTTCATATATTGCTTTTACAAGTGTATGCTAGTCAAGAATTTGTGTTGATGAAGTATAGAGGCATAATCAATGTGTCAGCCCATGTCCAGAAATTGTGCTTCAATTGCCTATATGGTGTGGGAGTGGATTTTATCTTCTGAACCTTCCCATATTTATTGAGGGCTCTGTACAGGTGAAGTGAATTTGACTTCAGACTAAGATTAAGGAAGCAGTGGGAAAATTGCGGTTCTTTCACTTCCTTCTGCTAGAAATATCTGAACACAGTTGTCATTTTTTCAGTGATCAAAAGTGAGAATGTTGGAACCCAGACGTTGGTAGCAGGCTTTTGAAGGGATGCTCTGAAAGCCTGGAGAAAATTGCTGCAATAATTCTCACATTTCTTACTGTCTTTGTTAAATGGCATTTGCTACCAAGTTGTTACCAAAGAGTGAGCATTAAATTACTGATATTTCTTTCTTAGATATATCAGGTATGCACAGAGTCCACGTAGACTCATAGTCTTTTTTTTTTTACCATTCTTTATCTGCCCATCTGCAGAATACTCCCATCTGAATTCAGACCGTCAGCCTGAGATGGCTGCCCTAGCTGGTAGTGAAGGACAGAATTTGAGGTGCTGCTTCCTTTGCTCTTACTTTCAGTGAGTTTGCAGGCTAAATTAGTTCAGGGCTATAAATCTTCGCATAGTTCCCTGAAACTCCTCCAGATGTTAGTCAAGGAATCATAGTTCAGAAATTACCTGAGTGCAGCACGGATTGGAGAGACTCAGTGAAAGTGGCTTTTATGGAGCTCCGTTCTTGGTTCTGCCAGTTGCCTTGGAAGATGGTTTAGTAAGATTTGTCGTGGATTTGGCCCATGAATTTTACCATAATATCCAATTCAGAACTGGGACAAGTAGATACAACAGATTCAGTCTACTTGCCAATAATTTTTGTGTCACATGAGGAGGCCAATGTCATACACTCTTCTTTTTGTCTCATAACTGCTGCTTGCTGTGTATTACAAGGTACATACTTAGCACTGCATATATTCATGTGACATTTGTATTAGTAAGGTGCTGCTGAGTTTCTGAAGTCCTTTGAAGGCACTAACCTCTGCTGAATATTGTACCTTATGTACCTGTTATTTCAGGCATATGAGGACAACTCAGCAAAAGAAGTTCTCAGTTTCATGCAGAAATGATGATTGATTGGCCTGAATTCATGAATTTGTTTATTTGAGGCACAGTGGGCTGTAGCCCACCAGAAAGTCTACAGATTACCTATAAATATTTTTAAAACGACAGATGTGTAGATATAATTAATATGTGAACATTAGCCAGTTCATCTTGTCATTAGGTTGAATGCAGTGGCTGGACTCTATACAGGAACAGTAATGAGAGGAGTCATTTCTTTGACTTAAGTTGATATTTGGCTCCCTCTTGAAAATAACTCATGCAAACACATTTTGGATGTTATGCTGCTAAGTTTTAAAAGTCTGTGGACATTTTAGTTGCCACCTTACAGTGAAGTAAGTGGCTTGCAGCTTTCTTTACATAGACATTTGGCTATCATGTCTGTATTTTTGATCGTACAGTATGACCACGTTCCTATACATGATATATATTAATTTTGAGAATTTTTACAGCATTTTAGACAGATATCTCCCATTAGAGGAACTTAGTCACGTGGATTTTCAATACATTGTACTTAAACATATCAACATGTCTGGTTGCATTGTGAAGCAATTATGATTTTACACTGTTTTTGATGATAATATGTACTTCTGCTTTTATGGTACGTAAACATCCAGTTGGTTCATTCACCATTTGATGTACATAAGAACCCATTGGTGATGGTATCGCTTTGTGAGGAAGGTCAGAAAGGCTGAATGACTTTGTGTTTACAGAATATCTTAAGTGCTTTTCTTCTGAATATTTTGTGAATACTGTAGTATTCCACATGTGCTTTTCAATGTATTACTCATTCCAGAAGTGTTTCATATTAGCGATTTCATATTAGCCCGTAAGAATGGTATATGTATACATTTATCATCAACTGGAATTCAGTTTGCTTACAAGATCTGAGTGTTCACAAAACTTCATTGCAGGAGACTTAATTGTTCGTCCTTTACTTCCCCCCATCTCCGCCTTAAATCTCTTCCTTGCTGAAAAAATCCCTGTAGAAACTTTAAGCATTGAAATATTAATGTTGGTTTTCATTTTCTCATAGGATGTTCTAAAATACAGAAGGTTCAACATCAAGGTCTAAGCTGTGTTTTTAGTTTGTATTGCTGCATCTGGCCAGATGTAGATACTTGTATGTATTCAAATTCCTTTCTCTTCTCAAACAGGTGTTAGTATTGAGGAGATGATGCTGAAGAATCTCAAGGAGATTTCAGATGGAGAAATCAAAGTAGCAATTAGCTCTGTGTACATGACACTGGAGGTAAGATGAAACCTAAACAACATAGTTGGTAAACAGCCCTATTGCATATGGACACGGTCCTTTAACAGAGATTTTGAGCCAGTTATTTTAAGAGTACATAAGAGCAATATCTTCAGTGATTTAATGAACTTTTGAGAGAAGCAGTAGCTGTTTGTGGTCAGACTTACATTATTATGCATCTGATTACTCCTTCCTGTTAGTCTGTACCAGAAAGTGTTAAAACAATGACATCAGCAAATTGCAGCCTTTGTGTGAGTTCATTGAAGGTGTGAGCTTTTTGTTGTACTTCGGTAGGCAGTTACTAACTTTAATCAAAACTGTATTTTACCTCAAATGGTACTAAAAAAAAATCAGTTGAGTAGTTCTTTCCTGTGAATATCCTGTGAGGTTGCTTGCAACACGACTTTTGTGATCTATTTTACAAAAAATAAGGTGCTTCTATGGTTGGAGAAGTTTGTGGTGTAATCCAGCTAATAATTATCCATAGAGTTCTGCTTGCATACTAAAATACACAGAGCAAATTGGGTAACAAATCTTCAGTAAATGAAGCGGAATCTGTTAGTGTCTTGGTTAGTTTCTCAGTGTCAAGCAATCTTTACCAGCCACCAAACTGGCATTGCTTTATGAACCATAATTTTCCTCCTGAAAATTATGCCAGGGTTAGGAGGAAAGGGGATAGGGAAAGAGTATTGTAAGATAAATCCCCAAAAGAAATGAGATTTAAAAAAATTTTTAATAATATCTTTCTCTTTTATTCTCTCAGTTTCACTGAATGGTGGACACACAGGGCTAGCAAGTAGTAGCTAGCTTTAGCATTCCATCTTTTTTCATTATTTTCCTTTTAATCTTGCTTAACAGACTATGCAGAATGCAGGCCTTGCACTCCACAGATCTAAGCTCCAGCTAAATGTGGCTGAACTCATCTTTACCGCTCTAGATACTCAAATTAATCATAACGTAAAACTTGTATTCCCTTTGGCCGCAACTTACAAACTGAATTTGGCAACAGTAGGTTTTCATAGTCCTAAATGCAGGCAAATTTTCAAACTTTTTTTCAGTGATGATGTAACATTTGATGCTGATGGACTTTGTTCAAGGAGTGTCAATATCTGTAGTCAAGCAAGAAATGTTTCATAACTATTTTTCTTAGGATCTATCTAGTGGCCATCATGGAAGAAAAAGGAGATTCAGTTGCATGTAACAAGAACAAACTGATCAGTGTTTTACAGACGTTAGATGGGTTTAATGCAAATCTGTTAAGTAATTTTATTACTAGCATTTTTGATGGTATTTTTCTGGAAGTTACAGGTATCTCTCTTCACCTTTTGCTCACTGCTGTTCTGCTGTGAATAGTTTCCTTCAGAAAGACTAGTTTTTCAGGGGTGTAACTGCTTTTTTCTAGTTATGATGTTTACAAAGTCACAGTTCGTATTAAAAGGACTCTGAATTTTGCAGTTGGGATGGAGATCAGTTTTGTGTTTGCTGCATTACTGCACTTTGTTCAGACATGTTCTGAACTCCCTGATTTACAATGCTTGACCAGCACAAGACCTTTTTGACTTGCTCTTATTAGAGTCAGGGGTGACATGGTCTGCATGGTGGTAAAGGAGATGGCTTGTAAAAACATTTTGCACTACTTACTTCACGCAGTATCAGAAACATAATACATATAAAGGAATTATAGACAAAACTATCCAAACCTATTCTGTCTGTCTATTCAGTTTAAATTCCTGTTATGAATTCAGAATACACAAACTTCAGCGACTTCAGGATTTTCTCAGCGGTGATAATGGTGATTTGTTACGCATCCTCCAAGTGCTCTGCGCGTGTTAGCTGATTAAGGGAACAGGAAGAACAGACTTGGCTTTGCTAGAGGTGTTGAATCTCTACTGTGTTTGCTTCTTCAGAAATTCAGGTTAATTTGTAATTCTTTTTTAATCAACAGGATTGCAAAAGTATCGTTCATTAAAGTGTTTTCTAGGGGCTTGATCATTTGCTTTGGTTCAATAGTCAAACCACCTAGGTGATATTGCTAAGAGCAAAGATGATGATTACACAGTTATAGCTGGGCAGAGTAAGCTGTTCACAAGCATGCATCGCCTGGTGCCTTGGGTCATGCTGTATCGTGAAGGGTGAAAATGTAGCAGCTCGGCACTCAAGCTCTGATTTCAGTCAGTTTCACCAGAGTGAAGGCATAGATCAGTAAGTCCGATATTCTAAAAATTGTCCACACTGTAGCAGCACATACTCAAATGATTCTAAGCTTTCCTTATTTCTGTTTTATGGCAAGTTTTACAGATCTTTATTGAAACTAGATTCTGAAAAAGTTCTCTGTTCTTGAGAGAGTGGGTGGTCTTTTTAGCGAAGTCTGGATATAGGGCTAAGTTCCTTTCCCTTCTCTAGTGCTGATTTCCTGTGTTAAATAAATAGTTCATCGATTTCCCCTGTGTAACTGATGATATTAATCTTTTATTTCATAAATGTGCTGTGAATTTAAATTCATTGAAGCTTGTGTTAGATATGTTGCTATAAAGCCCATTTTTATTAGTATTGATACAGATTTCCTAGTATCTGTGGGAATGTTTTAAGTTCTGTACTTTATAAGGAAGGAAATTACCATAACTACTAAGTCATCAATTGTAAGTTAATACTCATAACTGCTTCTAGCACTGTTGTGTAGCAGTACTCGGGCATGTAGGACGGATGCAGGTACACTCCTGCTCTCCAGTTTCTCACAAAGAAAGACATGGGTGCAAAAATAGTGCAGTTGATCTCAGTACTTTATTTGTAGGTACATACTGATATCAATCAACAGTGTGTGATTTACATTCTATTGCCTGTCGGCTTACTAGTTGTCAACTGACTGATTTTTAAGTGTCTTGATAAAAGAGAATCTTTCAGATGTTAAAGGAATAGACGGTGTTGGCATTGTTGGTGAAGGCAGGGTAGGCATTTCGTGTGGACGTGTTTAGGTTTCTGTAAGAGCCTATATACAGCTTTGCATTTCTTGAGGTAATTACCTTTGGATCTGGGCTTACTGGATTGCGGTGGCATCAAAGCTGTAAGTTGAAATCAGACCTGTGTTGCCGGTGACTGGCTACCAGAGCATATGCTGCTTGGATTTCACATGCATAGCAGCGTTTTTTCAAGAGAGTGACAAAAGAAAAGTGACAGAGCCTAGATCCCGGTTATTTTTGTTGCTGTTGCCGCAAAGTTTTCCCAAGTCATAATAATGATTACTTACAGGATATTGTAGCAGAATTCAGTGCATGCGTTATAGTTAATTTCTGTTACATTATGTTATTCCCTGAGATTATATTTTGGTTGTTCTCTGCTGGAATTCTCTTGTAAATGAGAAATATCTTCTCAATGTGACTTTCTGTGACAGTCATTTTTTTTCCTGAGGTGTGGAGATTTCCTTTGTAACCTGAACTTTGTTCTCTGCTTTCTTCCGTCTAATGCACCAGAAGGACAATCCAGGTTTCCTGAGTGTTCAGTTTAACGTGTTTGTTGGACTAAGTCCTTAATATTTTGATTCTGTTGACAGAATTTGCAGTTTTGCAGGAAAATAAAAAATCAAGTTTCTCCAGGGAGAAGCAGGGCAGTCAGTTGAAAACAAAGCAAATAATCAATGATTGTCTGCGATTAACTATTGCAGACAAGGGAATATGGGTGTTCTGAAGGCTGACTGGTCTGTTGAGGTTCTTTTTCATGTTTCTGGCCATGGTATCAGAATACTTCGTAAATACAAGTTTCTAGTTTGTAGAGGTTGTGTAATATTCTAGTGTTGTAAGGTTGGAGCCACCTCTGTGTGGGTGCCAATGAAGAGAGTTAGAGAAAATGTCAGAGCCTTGATGGAGGCCGCTGTCACCTGTGGTGTTGCCCTGAGAAAGCAAGTTCATGCTGGTGCAGAGAGCTTGGCTGTCCTGAAGTAGCATCTAGTAGTCCAAATGAGTTGAGGAAGGTACCAAGGGGAAGGTTTGGGCTCTTGCAACAGGTTTCTTCTTTGTGGCTCAGTGTCTCAGAGGAACTCACAGCAGCTGTTCCAGCAACTGTAACTGAAGAATTTTAGAAATGTTTGGGCATGCAGTGGATCTGCTTCTTGATGAAAAAAATAGCCTGATCTGAGACAGACAGTTGAATTTTTAGGCTGTTTTGTAGTAGTAGTATGGCGTGTATCTATGTTAATAATTTGAACATTTTTATTTGTGTGTTATGAAAAGTGTTGCTTTTAATTCTCCTGTAAAGCAAATCAAGAATCTATCTAAGCTGAAGCATGTCAAACAAGTGCTAGGTAGGCTATTGCACACGGTTATTTGAGATTAAAACATGCTTCTTTGAAGGCCTGAACTTTTGGTGTCTGTCTGTAATGAATGGACCATAGTTATGTATCTTGGAACTTTTTTTCAGTATAAATATAAACATATTTTAAATGGCATCAGATTGGTCCATGAATTTGCTTTTAATGCTAAAAACAAAACAAGAAGAAAACCCCAAGCAAACATGTTAACATTTAATCTTCCAATAATGGAACTGGAAACAAAATTCTCAGCAACTTACAATGGCAATGCTGTTCAGAGATATTTTTCTGATGCCTGTTGTGAGAAGTTAGGGTATGTAAAATAAATGATGTATGGAGCTGTAGGAATGCGACTTTTGCAGACTACCTTATGTCTAAGGAACATTAAACATAGGGTTCTCGTTTAGCAAATAAATAACCATTCATTTCAATGGCTGCATAGTCTGGACTTTTGTGCATATTTTTGCAAAGATGAGAAGAGGCCATTAGGGATTTAATATAAAATAAATCGCCAAGGGGTCTTCTTGTAGTCCTAGTCTTTCTGCCACATGGTGTGTCACTAATGTGCATAAATGGGCTTAAATGAATTTGTTATCTGTATTACATTTGCAGTATGTATATATTTATATATTATTTTTTAATTGTGTTTAAAAATAAAACATTAAATACATCATTTCTGAGAGTTGAAAACATACCATTTGTAAATAAATCAGCCTTAATTAAGGTCTTAAAATGTCAGTGTGTGAGATCTGCATGTAGGAAAACATATAACATACGTAGTACACAAAGCTTGGACATATTTTCATTTGCTTTTTTAGAAGTATTAGGGGGATTAAGTCATCACCTTATAGGACTGAGTAATGCAACCAAACATGCATTAGTGTAAATACCATGCTTGTATTTAAACATCAGACTGCCGTGTTCTGGAGGATGGTAGGTGTTCTGTTGGTGCCTCAGGTCAGAAGTACCCCGGTTGTAATGAGTGTGGAGATCCGAGGCAGACCTGCTGACTTCTCTGCTGTAGGTGGTTACGGTCTCTAAAGGTATGAAAGGAAACTGATGGGGAGAGCCTTAGACAGTTTTAAGTACTTCCCTAATTAACTATGTCAAATCAGATGGCAGCAAAACCAACATTGATTACAGTGATTATCAGGATTGCTTATAGCTTTAAAATGAAGACCAGATACCCTCCAGAAGATGCTGTGGGGGTGATATGAGCTAAAGTTCAGTGAGATGTTTCACACAGGATGGTGTTTATTGTGGTCCCTTGCAATGTGAGAAAAATGTAAACTTGTAGGACTGGCCAAGACCATGATATTTCTCAGTCAGTCCAATTCAGCCTGTGCTTAAATCATTAAATAATGATTTATGCAACTGTCGTTTTTGCAAGGTGTATTGGATTATTCTATACTGCTGTCATAACTTGTAGTAAACCAGAAGCGTCAGAGGCTTTGTACTTGCAGTATCTCTTGAAGAGTGCACAAGGTATATGGTGATACCAGGTCTGCAATGGTATGTATGTTGTATTTCAGTTTATTTCAGTGTCTGAAGAGATTGGATAGACTTAATCTGTTATAATTTGTGTGACATCTGGTCTAATTTTGGCCCACGCTGTTGTTTATGATTTTGCCTATACTGGTTTTGTTCAATCTTGGTTCAAAAGTTAATAAACAAAGTAAAATAGCTATAAGAATTATTAAAAGCAGAAGCATAAACATTAGATTAATCTACTAACATTACAGTAAAAATGTGCTTGTGTTTACAAGTACGTTGTTCAAGAAGATAAACTATTTTCTTTTGTATCATTTGTGAAATGTGTTTCTCTAAATTAAGATAGTTTCTTTATGAAATACAGCTGTATAATATGCACTGTCTCTCAGCTAAATAAAATGCTGTCATCTACAGTATCATTACTGGACTGCATTCCTGACTTCTACAAAGCTGACTAATTTATCATTTGTGTACTCTTCTAGTTCTTGTCAGTAGCATCTCAGTTCAGCTGCTCATGGGGCATAGACATTGACAGCGGGAGGTGCTGTTTTGAGAAATGTTCAGCATAAAAAGATTTTTTTTTTTTTCTATGAAAGACTGTATACTTTTTTTAAATTTCAATATAAAACCTAACTTGAACGTGTAGTGTTTTAAGATCTGGTCGTAATGCATGAAAATATAGGAACTGATAATAGTTAGAGATAGCAACAATATGAATATTACAGAGAAGTCAAATTGCATTTTCTGCTATTTAGTTTGTGGTTTTTCTTTGCTATTGTGTGGGAAACAACTTAATTAGAATATTAAACCACTGATCCAAGATTATTATATAATTCCAGCTGTACATAAAAGGACTTCTTTTGGATTTGCTGGTGTTAGTGTTGCATTACTACGGAAGACAGCGATTCTGTGAACAGGAAGTAACAGGGAGATACAGCATATTTCTAAGCAAATGTCTGTCTTGGTGACTTACTGCTTTTGTGTTTTTCATTCAGAAATTAAAAAAAATATATCACACTTAAAATTGTGCAATATTTATTTAGAATGGTGATATTTTGATGCAGAAAACCAACAAAATATGTCTGCTGTGTCTTGTAATGTTCATTTTGTTCCATCTGTTTGGCAAAGCATGTGCCTAAAACGCCTTCTGAACTGGAATGTGAAGTGAATGCTTACCACTTGTAAACGTTACAATAGCCTGTGGTTTTAGCATACACTGATGAATTTTACAGCTTCTGCTACATATCAGGAGCCTAGTCCTCAAGGTGTCAATTATTTTAAAGTGTAGTAACATTTTTGGATTTTGAATTAGATCAAGTGCTCTGTAAGATTTTTCAGCATTTGTGTTCTCTGGTTACATGATAACAGGGAAGATCCTTCTTTTGGCTCTGTGTAACTGCGTACGCTCTTAGGCTTACTTGAAGTCAAGTGTTGTGTCTGACTGAAAACTTCAAGGCTTATTTCATTTAATATACATTTTAATATACTTCATTTATAAAACAGGGATTAAAAAAATACAAAATCATTCAGGTCGAAACCTCTCAGCCCCTATTTGAGTACCCAAATTCAGAGTAGCTAGGAACGTATTCTACCAAAGAATGAGACTTTTTTTTTTTTGTCTGTTTCTAGGAGAAAGATAAAGTTCTTCTCAGAAAGATCACCACTTCTGTATTCCAAATTATTCATGGCTTCTGTGCCTCTCAAACGAAATGTAGCTTTCATTGTAAAGCTCCTGCGTGAATGTTGCTCACCAAAAATATAATTTCTTCTGCAACTCCACAGCTAGATTGCTTGTGTAAATTTTATTTATTCTATATAAGTGAATACAGCTGAAGTCTAACCTGCAGGCTGTTTGACCCTAGGAAAGCTGACATTCAGAACTCCTAGGTGTATTGGAAGTACTGCAATCTTACTTTTTGACTATTTTTTCCTTTTTTGTATAAACTTGATAAATAAAGTATCAAATGAAATTTCCTTCAAAGTAATTTAACACTGCTTTAGGGATGAAGACTTATGTTATTTTTCTCCATAAGAAATTCTGTCTATGAATATATTATTTTTGGTCCTGAAATTGGCCTATTCTGAGATAAGTACAGTATCTTTAACCAAAGATGCTAAGTACTGATGGAATTTATCGATTATGACAAAGAGTAGGAGATGTTCAAGGTGTTAGGTAGGCTTTTAGCATTTCTTTCTTTTCCTGTCTGCTTTTAAATTTTTTTAATTACTTTATGTGAAGAATGAATCTCAGTAATTTGAATTTCGTAACTTTCTCTGTATTTGTGATTTGTGGTTAATAATAAAATCATGCTTTGACTGAAAAGTTAGCTACAGAGAGATTTTCCTTTCTCACGCTAGCATAATTCTTGTTTTTTTATACAAAGCCATAGTTCTCGTTGCTATTTAGGTAAAACAGGTGGGACAAGATACTTTCTTCAGCTGTGATCATGTAGCTCTCAATGTGTCAAAATTTGTTATGCATAGCTGATGGCTGTCTTCCAGGATCCTTACAGTCTCCTTTCCTTCTGAAAACAAGATAAACACAACAGTTATGCTGATACAGAACCGGAATAAGTTTATTGAGGCCACTAAGTTTATGCCAAATGGAAGCTATGGCAGCTGATTGTTTTATCTTCCCCCAAATAAGAAAAATCACCATGTCTTGCATGGTGGAGATGGTGAATTCAGCTGGTTGTATATACATATTCACACTTGCGAGAATGTTATGGTCAGTTCTGTGAGAAAGAAATAACTAATCTGAATATGGGTTGCTTGTTTTTTTCACTTAGGCCAACAGGACTACATAGTAGTAAAATCAAAGAGAGAACCTGGCAGAATTATCTGTCTTCGTTGCCGGATGATTTTGCTTCTTCCTTTGCATGAACAATGAAATCAGTTGAAGAAAATCTCTCCTACCCTGGATTCAACCTTTGCCAGTGAAAGCCATTAGTTGGTATCTATTTATTGCCGATTCTGGCTCTTTTTACAGAGAGACAAATCTCACTACTAGATATTCTGTAACCTGACTGCATTTCAGCATTTCTGTCTTGCTGTTGTTCTTGCCTTTTTCTTGGTGACATTTCCAATGAATTTTCATAAAACATGACTGACTCTCCCTCTCCTGGGGTGTGGGGATGGAGTGGGGGGGTGTGTAGACTTACAGAAACAGAAAGGTGAGAGTAAACAGAGTCCAAAGGGAATGTTCTTGCAGGTCAGTCTTCTTTTTTTCCTCCACTGCAAGATTTCCAGAGAGATATAGTCAGCAACCTGTGCCTGGATTCCACACCCAGAATGTGATTTTTTTTTTTTCTTTCTTTTTTTTTAGCTTTTATGGATGCCAGACATCCATGTGTGCTGGTTCATTCTCTCAGTGTTTGTCTCGGATTAGAAAGGAAAAAGGATGGAATAGATGAATTTTGTACCCAAAATGGAAACTGTTAGGTCAACTCTTTGTTTGGTAGAATGTTGTGGACTTACACTAGCTGTGGATTGCTTTAGCTAAAGGATTCAGGAATGAGCTTGAATAAAAGGCAGCTGTACAACCAAGAGCTCTTATGCTTTAAAACCAAAAATCTTAGCTGAGCACTGAGTTGAGTGCTGGGTTTTGTCAGATTTCATCATGTACGGAATCATATTCTACTGAAATTGTATTCTTCTGGTCTAAAAAGTTTGTCATCGCTTCTTCTTTATATGAATAGCATTAGCAGGCTTGTTTCTCAGCGTTTGCTATTAAATGAGACTTTCTAAATAAAGAGACTAGAAATAATTCAGAAACAAAAAAGTGATTTTCCTTTCACATCTCTCAGCTGAGTATTAGCCATATGGGTTGCTCAGCATCACACTCTCAGCAGGTCTAATTTGTGGTAAACACACAGTGAGTGAACAGAAAAAAAGTCAATGAAAATATTAATATTCTCCCCCCACTCCATTTTTTTTAAACTGAACTAAGTATGTTCAGGTTCAGCCCATATAGTTGTGGCATTTTGTTGAGTATACGTGTATTTGCCACTCTGCTGGGAGTTTGTGAAGAATGAGATGCTGCGCTTTTTCTGGCCATGAGACTGATTTGCTGGAGCTGGCATGGCAGTGTGTAAATTATGCTTTCCCTGCTCCGATATGGCATGCTGCCAGCCGCCACCGGGCTCTGCTCTCTCCATGAAGGGCAGTTGGTGAAAACATTGATGCTCTCACTGTGGCATGGGGTGCGTTAGCTTTTCCCTGGGCCACCACAGGACAGTCACCAACTGAGTGAATGTGTTGATTCTCTGGTCCACTGCTAGGATTTGGAACAGGCAAAGAAGGACGTATAAAATAAATAATGGTATGGATTTTTCTCGAGACTCACAACCATGGAAATCCACAGCGTCAATATTTTGAAAACCTCCCATCTCCCACGAGTTCCTGGGGCCTTCTCTTACTCTTACATATGTGCATACTTTCTCTCTGTGGGTTACCTTCTTCCTCTAGGGAGTTTGCTGCCATGACTGTCCTTTAGGGACTCTTTAGAACTTGGTCAACTCCACTCCTTAGCGTGCCTGTAAGGCAAATCACTGGAGAGCAAGACAAAGGACTAAACATGTATCCGCAACCCAAGTGAGCATTCTTGCATCAGTACTTCCTGCTCAGGGAATGTTTTTTTTCACAGGAGGGCCTGCATTGCTGTATTTGGGGTGAAAAAGAAAAAACAAAAATCTGTTTTCCCTTTAGGAGTAGGCATGTCAGAGCAAAGGAAACTGCACTGCATAAACAGATACATTGTTCTGAAAATAGAAATTGCTGCTATTACACAGTTGATACTGTAATTACAAACAGGAAATAGCTGCAAAAGAAAATGCTTTAAATAAGTGATGGTTAGAGTCCTGCCCTCTGCCTTGTGGTCGTATGGTAGTTCAATAGACCTTGGTAAAGCACATACTTTCCTTTGTGTCTGGATATTTTCTGTTCCAGCAAAGAAACATGCACATTCCCATTCCGAATCTGAGGATTCAGCCAAATAATTGAGAACTGTGCATGATTCAGATTTAGAAGAAAGTTCAATAGTCCTGCGTTGAGCAATCAGGATAAAATTTCCTTTAGACAACGGTTTTTCTAAGCCTTCTAGAGAAAATACATAATTTACAACATCTTCAGGTATTTAGTTCCAATAAATGCAGAACTCTTTCTTTGGATCCTGCTAAATGTTTGTCTTAGGATGATCTCCACAGGTTGGCAGTAAGATCCATGGACTGCATATTTAACTTGTAAATAAGCACTTGCAGTTGTGTTTGATTTTTGCTTGTTCAGTCTGTTGAACGGGGGTGAACTGGAGCAGCCAGTTTTGTTTCTCTGCTTATTATTGGGTATTTTATACTCCTCTGGTGTGCTGCATCTTGTTGATCTTCTCCATGAACTAATCTGTAAATACTTGTAGATGAATAAATAGAAAATACTGGTTGTTTCATCGTCTAGTATGAATTCTTCCTTCATGTATATCATTAGCCTAATTGTTTACAGTGTTCCAGTCAGTTACACTTACACAGATCCTCTGAGGTAATGGAGTTGTGTTTTGTAGTATAAACCAATATTTACTCAGAAGTCAAACCTCAGCCTCACTTGCTGTGGACTTCTACTACTATTCAGCGTAGCAGTAAAAAAACAAAGTTAGGTGGGCAGAACCATGAAAGTAGTAATTTTACTAATTCCTATTTATGCATTTAAATTTCTGTGAGTAACAGCCGGCTGAAGTTACGTGCCACAGGTGACTATTCTGGACTCGGTGGATTTTACGCTTTAACCATTTTAGAAAAAATGTTAATTTACAGTGTCTTCTGTCAACTGGAAATGGTTGGGAGGTTAAAGTAAATTAAGTAATGTGGGATCCTTTGAGTCCTGTAGACTCAGTCATTGTGAACTCACATTATGAACACATTTAAAGTGCCATTGAATCTATGTATTTGATCCATTATTAAAGACTCCAAAAACAAGCATGTTTTCAAATGGCACTCTGCACAGTCAGTGACATATCTGTGCTTGATTCCACTATTCTTCACAAAATGTGATAATAATGTTTTCTGTTAACATAAAAACAAGGTTTGACTCCACAGAAGCGGCTGGAAATGGGTAACCACAATATACTTAAATGTCTTAGGAACACACTGTTTGACATACAGTGCTAAAAGTTCCTCATATTTAGGAATTCTTTTAAGCGAAATACTTGTGCTGAGTCTCAGCTGGTGTGCGTGAAGGAATATTCATTTCCCAGTGGTGACATAAAATTTGATTTTTTTTTTACCTTTTTTTATCTATTTAATGGATTGAAACACTTTGAAGAAAAAAAAAAATACATACATTTTAGGTCCTAATCTAATTCAGGGGGGTTTTATGGTTCTGGTGGCAGCCTTTTCTCATGTTTTATGTATAGGTAAATCACAAGGTTACATCTTGGCCAAGCTAGCAGGGAGCAGAAGCAGTGCTTCTCTGTGACATGTCCAGGAAGATGATCATATTTCGTAGCTATAAGTTGCAAGAGAGGGGTATATGAACCTCATAATATGTGCTGGGTGTATCATGCCTGTAACTCCATTATAGTTCAAAATTTTTAAAGTATGTGCATAGAGTTAGTGAAGTTTCTGCAGCAGAAGTGGGTGGAAGGGACCTCTGTGGATCATCTAGTCCAACCCCCCCTGCCAAAGCAGGGTCACCTACAGCACGCTGCACAGTACCGCATCCAGGTGGGTCTTGAATATCTCCAGAGAAGGAGACTCCACAACCTCCCTGGGCAGCCTGTTCCAGTGCTCCGTCACCCTCAGAGGGAAGAAGTTCTTCCTCATGCTGAGATGGAACTTCCCATGCTTCAGTTTGTGCCCATTGCCCCTTGTCCTGTTGCTGGGCACCACTGAAAAGAGTCTGGCCCCATCCTCTTGACACCCACCCTTGAGATATTTATAAGTATTTATTAGGTCCCTCGCAGCCTTCTCCTCTTCAGGCTGAACAAGCCCAGCTCCCACAGCCTTTCCTCATAGGAGAGATGCTCCAGTCCCCTCACCATCCTCGTAGCCCTCCGCTGGACTCTCTCCAGTAGCTCCTCATGTTTCTTGAACTGGGGAGCCCAGAACTGGACAGAGTACTCCAGATGGGGCCTCACAAGGGCAGAGTAGGGGGGGAGGAGAACCTCCCTCGACCTGCTGGCCACACTCTTCTTGATGCACCCCAGGATCCCATTGGCCTTCTTGGCAACCGGGGCACACTGCTGGCTCATGGTTAACCTGTCATCCACCAGGACACCCAGGTCCCTCTCCACAGAGCTGCTCTCCAGCAGGTCAGCCCTGAGCCTGTACTGGTGCATGGGTTTGTTGCTCCCCAGATGTAGGACCCTGCACTTGCCCTTGTTGAATTTCATCAGGTTCCTCTCTGCCCATCTTTCCAGCCTGTCCAGGTCCCGCTGAATGGCAGCACAGCCTTCTGGTGTATCCACCACTCCTCCCAGTTTTGTGTCATCAGCAAACTTGCTGAGGGTACATTCTAACTCTTCATCCAGGTCATTGATGAAGAAGTTGAACAAGACTGGGCCCAGTACTGACCCCTGAGGGACACCACTAGTTACCGGCCTCCAACTAGATTCAGTGCTGCTGATGCCCTCTGAGTTCTGCCATTCAGCCAGTTCCACTTCACCGACCACTCATCCAGCCCACACTTCCTCAGCTTCCCAAGTAGGATGTTATGGGAGACAGTGTCGAAAGCCTTGCTGAAGTCGAGGTAGACAACATCCACTGCTCTCCCCTCACTTACCCAGCCAGTCATGCCATCTTAGAAAGGTATCAGATTGGTCAGGCATGATTTCCCCTTGGTGAATCCATGTTGACTACTGCTGATAACGTTCTTTTCCTCCACTTGCTTGATGATGACCTCTAGAATGAGTTGCTCCATCATTTTTCCTGGGATGGAGGTAAGGCTGACTGGCCTGTAGTTCCCTGGGTCCTTGTTTCTTTCTGGGACTGTTCAAAGATGATGGAGAGTGGCTCAGCAATGACATCTGCCATCTCCCTCAGCACCTGTGGGTGCATTCCATCGGGGCGCATGGATTTGTGGGCATCCAGATTGCTAAAGTGATCTCTCACACAGTCCTCCTTGACCAAGGGAAGTTCATCCTTTCTGCAGGCTTCCTCTGTTACCTCCAGGGTCTGGGATTCCTGAGGGCTGGCTGTAGCGCTAAAGACTGAGGCAAAGAAGGCATTCAGTAGCTCTGCCTTCTCTGCATCCTCTGTCACCAGGACACCTGCCTCATTCAGCAGTGGCCCCACATTGTCCCTAATCTTCCGTTTGCTGCTGATGTAGTTGAAGAAGCCCTTCTTGTTGTCCTTGACATGCCTTGCCAGCTTCAATTCCAGGTGGGCTTTGGCCTTCCTTGTCGCATCCCTGCAAGCTTTGACAACATTCCTGTACTTCCTACCAAGTGGCCTGAAGCAACTGAAAGAAAGGACTTCTCAGGGATTTGATGTCTGTCAGAAAGGACGTTCCAAGAGTCAGAGAAGAGGTATGAAATGATCGCAGAAGAGGACAGTGAGCTAATATGGCACAGAACGTAAAAGCATAAACTCGTATGAGGTGTGATACAACCAACATGTGGGCTTTAGGACTATACCGTAAGATTGTTCTTAGAGATGAGACTGCTAATTTGTGGCACTGCATGACACATAAAAGTGTGCCATACATTTGATATATGTATATATATGTGTGTGTGTATATATATGCACCAGATATATGTGAGGAACATGTGGACTGTTAGAAATGGGAGCTGACTACCTACTGTGTAACGTGAAATATTTGCTACATGGATAATGAATTAGGCTAACTCCATTTTATCTTTAATTACCCATTTTCTTTATTGTAATGCAATTTGGTGCTCACTGCTGTCTGTGAGGGTGCAGCTAGATTTCTGACTCAGGTCCTGAGAAATAAATTTCTAAATTTCTGATATTCAGACTTGTTCTGAGAAAGCACCTTGCCAAAGTTTCTTGTTTCAAAGGCTGGAGTCTCTACTGGTAATAGAACTGTTACCAACCAGGAGCGTCATTGCTCTCTGAAGTTTGACCATGCATACGCAGTAGAACTGCCTCAGTTACACTCAGAAGTAAAATCCTTTTCCAGAACAGCTTATTCTGTGTATGGTTTGGCTTAAACTTTGCTATTGACAATGCAGATTTCAAAGCTGGAAGAAGTATTTGTGGTGAAAGTTAATTGAAAGGAAAGGACTTGCAGGTGCAGAGTGAAAGAACATTGTTCAGAGGGTATTCAAGGGGTAAGATACAGTCCAGTTTGCATTGAGGTAAAGTATAATTGTAAGCAGATGAGTAGCAGTGCTGTTATACCAGAGACGTAGCGTAAGACAGCATCTTGTGTGGTACCTACAGTAAAATATTTTACTATTTGGGCAAAGCAGAATGAAGATTGAGATGATATGATATGTGGGAGTGGCTCCATAATTCCACAGGTCAAATAAAACTAGAGACAGAAATCTTGTGCAGACACAGAAGGTATCTCATGTTAGGTCTTAGTTAATAGTGCTTCATTATCACCGACAGGAAAGTTGAAGCTCTTCACAGAAGTATAAGTGATGTAGTTGCAATAGAAAAATGCAAATTTTAACAGAAAAGAGCTTATTTTGGATCAGAAGATACAAGCCTTGTTTTCCTGAAGAAAAAATTGCATTAGTTTCGAAGTATCTGTGTAATGCTGGTTTTCTTGGCAGTTTTAAAGATACCCCACTGATAAAGATTTAAAAAAAAGATCTCTCGACCTCATGAAGAAGTTAGTTATTCGGAATGTTAAATGCAATTATATTGACATATGGTGATAATGTGATAAAGCATAAGGGTTAAAGGTTGCAGGAACCATGGCTTGGCAATTAGCAATGTAAATGAAACATTCATTATCCAGCATGCTGAGAAGTTGATGAACTGTACAATAAATCTGAGCCCAAGTCACTACTGAGATAACTCATTTCAGACATAACAGTATTTATTAGGATCCTGGACATTGTTTTGCATGCTCTGGTGAAATGTCTTGCTATACAGAAGTATTTTATCCATTAATTTATGTGAAATAATACTAAAAATTCATAAGGCCTCAATCAGTTCTTCAAATAATATTGTATAAAAAAGGGAGAAACATGAAAGACATTGAAACTCATCCTGTCTGCAAAGATGTTTGATTAGATATATTGGTATCTCTTCAAAGATTGGTATTGGTGCTTCTCCAATGTAAATTGTCTCCAGTGACTTACATTAATTCATTTGAATCTGTTTTTCACTTTACCAGATATAACTGAAATCAGAATTTGACCTAGTAAGTAGAGAGCCAATTTTTCAATATAGTAAGTTCATTTATATATAAAAGAGGGTATTTTTTGGTAAGAACACAGAATATAGACTTATTAGAGAGGCAAGGCAGCACATGTTTACTCAGTATTTATGAGTTCCATGAGGATTAGGATTGAGTGTTATCACACATTGTACAACAGTTAACTGCAATTGTGTCTCTCTAAGAGTTATGCTCAGTACCAAAAAATCCAAAGCTAAATTTATTAACTTTGTGATAGCAGCGGTAGATTACCTCCCATTCATTAGACAATTCTATGAACAGTTTAGGAGCATTTCACAATAGTAAAATAAATAGTGCATAATCTGTTCAGCAAAATGAACAAAGGAGAGGTTAGCAGAAACCAAGACACACAAATACTTGCTAGCTGTCTTGTCAATGAGACAAAAGAATTTTACGTTCAAATGATTCGTGGAAACAGTATATATTTGGTTTGTATTAAAAAAAGTTAAAGATGTTGGTTCCTTTTAAAGGCTAGCAGTTTATCATGGCCGTAGCAAGAGATACATTATATTTTCTGCTCCAGCTTTGCATCCATTTGTCATTGTTAGAAATTCTGCATTGCATTTTATTTTGCATAGATTTCCCACTGTGGAAGAGACAAATTTCTTACTATTGAGGCAAAACATTTGAGCAGAGATGTATTAATGACATATAAACTCTGAGGGAGTACCACATCTGATGTAGTTCTCATGCTAGTTCTGTGAAAGTTTATTCTTACGGGTCATTATGAATCCTGAAAATCACATAATGATTTATTAATCGATACAAAAAACCCCAATACTCCCTTAATCTCCTGTTCTATGAGTGTCTGATGCACATAATTCTCACTTCACTCATCAGTGTCAGCAAGAAATGCAGTGTTTGTTCAGTAGCACACGGAAGTGTAATGCATTGTTCAGAAAAAGAGTTTAATAATATGTATTCTATATGGAAGAGATAGCATTTCTGTATTTATATAGTATAGTATATTTGTATCCTGTTCTGTACTACGCTTAAAGTACAAGAAACGTGCAAGGAAAATGGTGAAGAGTGTTGGCTTCCCCCTCCCCCTGCGTTTATTGTACAGAAAATTATTCAGAGAGTAAGCTTACACAGTACACATATTGAAGTGCTGATAATTGCTTTTGACAAGGCATCTGTCAAGTACTTTGTGTCTTCAGTTTCTTTTGGAATCTCTCTAGTTTATCATTCAACTGAAAGTTCCTTGGGTCAGCATGGTACCGAGGGTGGTGGATGCAGGATGTGTTGGAGAACTTGTGGGAAGCCTATAACAGCGTCAAGAATTAAATTTAGTGCTCTGAGTTCTTTAAATAGGAATTTGAACTCGAATACAGTGGTCTAACCTTTTTGGAGTAATTGAAATGGCTGAGTATTATATATGTCCCCAAAACAGGTTGCAGAACAGCTTTGCAGGAACTACTTGGTTTCTGCTGTGGTCGTGTCGGAGCGTGGCTGTATTTTGAAAACCCAAATTGTGACAACTTAACCATGGGTGAAGCAGATCAGCCGGAATACTTACTACAAAGACAGACTCAAATGCTGTGTTGAGCACGGCTCTGCCAGAACTGAGAATATGGCTACCAAGTTATTACAAAATTGTGAGGAAAACACTATGAAGAAAATATTTAGTAACTCTGAAGTTGTATTTATGTAAAGAGTCTTAGTTAACTACCTTTCTGTGGTCATCTACATAGCTTTTATTTCTGTGGCTATTGCGCTGCTTTCCTATAACAGTGATATCAGTTAGGAGAGTTTGAGGCGTTAAACTCTAAGGTATATAATAGGTCGTCCTTCCCCCAAACTTTAAATTAAAAATGATTACAAAGAAGTTAATACTTTCTGTTGTTAATCTTTCCTTTTAGAATATTTCACTGTAACATCACTAATCTAAATGTACTTGCTTACCCACAGCTTATTTTTACGATTTGAATCAATTACTGTATTTGTAAAGTCTTCATCTCCTGACTACTTACTGATTGGCTGTACTAGAACAACTTGAACTGAAACACATAAGCAGTGGTGTATACATGTGTTTATACACTTACAAACGTATTATTTTGAAATGTATATATGCACACAGACACTGAAATATTAAATATTCAGTATATATACAGGTTATATACAGTATATATAAAATATTCAGTACATACACAGTACAAAATACGTATACATTGGATTTGTTTAAACAAGTTTATGTCCAAAAGCAGCTCTGACAGTAAACAAAAGTTTAGACCTAAAGTCTGAGCATTGCCTTTACTAATTTTTAGATGTTTGAAGCACTATACTTTCAGTTTCTCACTGTTCTTTGAAAAGCTGTTAGATTTTTGAAAAAGGAGAAGGTTGGTTAGCTCTTGTCTCCTATCGCAGCTTTCTTCTAGCTGTCTTTGCCATATTTTTAGCTGAGCTTGAGACTTCCTTTTGGCCAAAGGTATAAAATCCACCAGTCATTGTGGTGTCATGACAACCTAAGACAAGTAAGCCAGAAGACTCAATAGTCTTTCTGAACTTTCTAATGTAGAGACCACTTATGATGGTATCTCAGAATATGTCTACCTTACTGGCAAGTCCTTGAACAAACCTTCTGGAAAGATCATAGATGGGAGGAAGGAAAAATAAGGCATTGGGAAACTTTATGCAGACTAACATGAAAGTACTTATATAGTACATGTGTACTAACATGAAAGTACTTGTACGTGCATACTAGCATGAAAGTGCTTACACATGCATGTGCTGGAGAAGAGAAGGCTGCAGGAAGACCTTACAGGAGCCTTTCAGTACCTGAAGGGGGCCTATAGGAAGGATGGGGAAAATATTTTCAACAGGGCTTGTTGCGATAGGACAAGGAGCAGTGGCTTTAAACTAGGGGAGGGTAGATTTAGGCTAGATATAAGGAAGGAATTTTTTATGATAAGGGTGATGAAAGACTGGCACAGGTTTCCCAGAGAGGCAGTGGAGGCCAAATCCCTGGAAGCATTCAAGGCCGGATTGGACAGGGCTCTGAGCAACCTGGTCTGGTTGAAGATGTCCCTGCTCACTGCAGCCGGGTTGGGCTAGGTGACCTCTAAAGGTCCCTTCCAGCCCAAAGCATTCTGTGATTCTATACACTATACACTTTTCAGAGAAGTTAAGGCAATGTTCTTTTTTATGGCCTCCAACAAAGTTAAATAATGCTGTGACTTACGGGTAAGTTCTTGAAGCTCAAATCCAAGCAATTTCTCAGAATTCCAAAGCTAACAAATAAATAATCTTTCTTCTGTATATTTTTGAATTTCTCAGTTAAAACCAATTGAGGATATTCAGTGGCATATTCATAGGCATGAGGTCCTGATGTAAGATAGAAGGATCCACCTGCAAACAGCAAAAATAGAAGTCTTAGATCAATTTTCTTTTCTTATGTTTTTCTGGGTAGACCACTCTGAAGTATCACTGCTTGTTCTCAAAACTTTCCCACCAACAAACTTTCCAGTATGATGCTAGCGAGTTGCTAGTAACCAGTAAGAGTCAGGCTTGAGGTGATTTTCCCTGATTGCTTTCTAACTGCTTTCTTCTTACCAGCTGCAAAGGCAGAACAAGATCTGACTGCAACTCTCTTGGCAAACATGGGGGGACACAAAAGGCCTTAGACCATGTGTCTTGGGAAAAGCAGTGTTTTTGTTAACTTTTTAGTACTTCTTCTGGCATGAAAACGTCTTCTAATAGCTATGCTTTGCAGAATAGGTGTGAAAAAACAGAGTAAACCAAATAGTAGCGGTAAGCGATGGTATAGTATTGAAAGGACTAGGAAGAGGAGGCAGTGGCTCTCGGTGTAAAGCTCCGTGAATGTCAAGGCACTCCATGGAAAAGAATGTAAAGATTCTTGTTGTAGCGAGTTTCCTGGTTACCTGAGACAGCTAAGTGCTTATCAGACACAGAGATTAGCAAGCGCAGAGGTAGAAGGTGAATCTACAGAGCCTGGCTGTAGTTGACATTTACTATAAGCTAATTACCCAGGAGAACATTTGTAGCATGGGTGAAAGGTGCCTGTTTGTAAGGTGGCTACCTAACACTACTTAGAAGCAGTACCCACTTAACAACTTGTTTACTCATATCTTGCTTACTGCATACCAACTCCCCTGTTCCTATATTGTGGAAATGACAGTCTTGGCTGAGAATTTTAGTGGTAGCTTTCTTCTGTGGAAAACTGAAGCCATCTACTGTCCAAAGAGAGCATCGTTTAAAGTGAAGTGCAATTTTTCTGTCTTGTCCTATATCCTCAAAAATTCTCCAGTGTTTGTTTTTAGTAGGATAATTACTAAAAACAGAGATGCAAAACTAATTAGATCTAGATGTTTCTGGAAAAAACTTACCTGTTAGAACATATACTAAAAGGCATTTATCCAGACTTACGCGTTTACTGTTATTTAAAGATTTATGTTACATAGGCAGCTTGAGAAAAGCTAGACAAACAGCCGTCCTCAAATGTGCAACATCTAAAAATCTCATTCAGTAAATTTAACAGCTTTTCTGCTCGGTTAATAGTTAGCTTCAATTCCTAGTTAAATTCTCAACACTTTAAAAAACATCTAATTTGGTAAAGTGCGGTTCAATTCTGAACACAATTCTGAACACGACTCAATGGAAAAAGCATGCCAGCATTCTAGTTTCCTATTTCTTCCTGATTTTGGATCTAATAGATGTCAAAAATATTTGATCATACATTATAAAAAAAACCCAACCCAAAATCAAAACAAACTCCAAACCTGGAAAAAGTCATGCATTTTTGTTTTTATCTCTGGCAGGTCTTCCAACTCAGATCAAACTTTGGAAGCCTGTCAAGATCTTTTTCCTCTAAAATGCTTCTCTGCCACTTCTGCAGGCCACATGGTGCCTTTGTCTGCTGGCCAGCTGTTCCTGTTACACCTGTGTGACACCTAGCACTATGTTTCAAAGTCTTAAACAAGTGTTTGAGAACTAAACAGATAATCATATGTAAAATACGTAATCCAGGCAGCTGTTTCTTAGCTGCAATGAGCTCTTCAAGAGTGGGAAGAGAGAAGAGACATATAAAACACTTATTTGCTGTTAAAGTCAAAAGATACACACTAATTAGTTTAGCTTGTAAGGTTCCCCAACATTTTCATTGCCGTGGTGGTTGCTCTTGTCTTACACACATATACAAACACACCCACTGCGAATAAGGCAGCATTTATGTGTAGGTTGAACCAAATGATTATAAATGAATTGAGAGATGTCTCCTGGGATTGGACATAAAGGTCTTGTAAACTGAAAATTTTATAAACAAACAGCTGTTGGGAAAATACCATTATGCTGTAATAGCTGCTATTAAAATCCATTAGCAATCTTGATGGCCTGTTTGAATTTGATGCATCATTTGCTCTGACAGCATTTCTTTCTAAAGAATTTTGTAAAATATATGTGGATTATGAAAGACAGTAGTAATAGACTAGGAGATTAACACTGATTACACATTTTACTTCCCTGTGTCAATCAAGCTTTGAAGAATGCTGTGTATCCTCCGGTTTAAATGTCAGTGGACATGCAGGAACACATTAACCTGAACAGCTGCAAAGCTTTCTCTATCACTGTGGGAGAAATATCCATCTCTGCAGACATGAAGTATTTCCAGGGTAAAAACCATGTTTCAGGCAACAAAATAAATCTCCAGTGTTTTCTAAGAGTTTGTGCTCTCTCCTAATTGATGCCAAACTGTCATTCTCCTGCTCACAAATCCGGATACAGCAGTGGACACCAGCTGCCATAGGGGTAGGCATGGCCTGTAGATCATGCTGCTACCGAAATTAGTCAAGACTTCTAATGAGATTTTGAAAAATCTGTATGCTACGAACTATCCGAAGCCTCTCCTCCTTTGAGAACAGTTCAAGTGTGAGTGTTAGATCTGATCTGTCCCTTCTGAAACAGGTAGGAACCCCCCTGGGGTGAGATGTGTGTGTGGCTGCGGAGAGGTGGGGTTGCACTTTACTCGTTGGTGGGTGCTGCAAGGGCACCATCTGCTGGGGTACCGAGAAGGAGAAGCGAAGGCTTGGTGGAGCAATCGGGTTTGAACGTGTTCTAATCAAGACTTCTTGTCTCGTTCTGTAGTGCTCATACTCACACGGTACAATCCTTGCTATTGTGTGTACTTTGCTTCCTGTTTCTTCCTGTACCCTATGTTTTTCAATGTTCTATTCAATGAACTCAACAGAGATTTCTTTATAAGTAGTATTCTGTTATAAACTTACATGCTGATTTTATGGATACCCTCTTTTCCACCCTCTCCTTCTACCTGTTCTCTGTTTCATTGGCATATCCTCTTTCTCCTCTCTGGTATCTGCAAGCAGCTTTTTGCTAAAAGGACTGACAAAGGATGCCGCGTCCTCTGCTACTTCCTCTCATCACTCCTCCTCTCCTTCCTGGTGGAAGTGCAGTGGAGGAGGTACACCACAGCTTGTATGTAAGAATCTTGTGCGGCTGAAGTATGCAATATACCGCAGAGCCATGGTCAGTTCCTTCTGTAAGAGGGAGGTGTAGAAGGGTTCGTGCTTTCATGTAAAGAGAGAAGAGTCAGTGCCTTTATGTCCTTCTAGCTCTGGACCATTCTGTCTCATTGTCTTTTGCAAATTTTGGGGTTTAAAATTTTATTTTTGTTCAGGATTATGATACAAGTATCTTCATCAGAAGATCTATAGGTCTATGATACCGCTGTTTATTCTGGTGTTGTCTTAACAGAACTGCGAGAGGTTAAAACTAAATTAATACAGCAGTTGCACCAGTTAGCGTGCAAGTTGTTAAAAGAGCCCTTACTTTGCTACTTACCAGCTACTCCATGGTTATAATAGTATATTATGCATTGCACTATATGCCTCTCTGTTGCACTCAGCAGTAGATGGTTTTGCAATGCACGGTGTAGCCGAGGTAAAGCCCTCGTGTTATTCCGTATGGATTTTTTTCATGGTTTGAAAGAAGATTGGACGCTATGTGCAGCCCCAGCTTTCTCATTTACATATTAATATTTAAAAAAATATTTTCAGAAAATAAATGAGGCAATGGATTTAAAGACATCAGTTTCACAGAGGTTCAAGTGACAGCGTTCTAAAAACGAGTCAGCAGGATAGAAAGCCTTAACAACGAGCCTAATTAATAAGGTGCTTGTGCACATGTTTTTACTTTATGAGTTACATCAGTTCCATGGATTTGAATCTATTTTAAGTACATTGTATCTGTAGGTGTATTAGCAGTTTGACCACCCTATCACCCTATCTTTACTTCATTTACTTCAATGTTCAGACAACACGAATTCAACGTTTAAAGAATTGCATTCAAAACCTTAGTTTTAAAACCTCAGATTATGATCAGGCTACAGTGAAGTCAATGGGTAGAAGTACAAACTTTAGGAAATAAGCTGCTTGCTTTGTTACATGAAATTTTGCTTTCACATTGCTGAGAAGTACTTATTTCTTTTCATACTGTGTGAAAAATATACTTCTGTGATAATGCATGACTGCACTCAGAAAGCAGAGGGTAAACAAATGTTTTTCAAGACATTACAGCTATGCATGGCATGCCGGTGGCTAACTCAAATATGTGCTGTTAACTTGCTACATATTTATTTTGTTGTTAATTTTTTAGTTTGTTATTTACAGAGTTTATATTAAATATATATTTATTTACTTTTACTTTACTTCATACATTTTAATAATTTTACTTTTTAAATTTACTGCTTACTTTTTTTATATTTATTTGCTTTATTAATAGTCTTACTGTACAATATACCTGACAGATTAGGCTTGGCTAAAGATTTAAGTGCTTGGAAGAAAGCTGTAATGGTGTGAGGAGAGTCACTGGTGCTAGCTGGACTCAGCAGTGCACAGGGTGGAATTGCCAACAATTACTAAAGTTCGTTTTAAACTTGCTTTAAGCTGCAGAGCCAGTACTGACCTAATGTGGTCAGCACCAACAAAAGTGTTTGGAAACTCATTGGTCTGGCTGCTGAACATATTGGAAAGTAATGATTTTGCATGCCACTTTTCCTGCAGTGTTGAGACTTTGAGCACTTTTTTGTTGTCAGTGGCAAAAAAATCCCTGCGTTATTGTTCTTCAGCAAAAAATAAGAGGTTTTTTTTTTCTTTTTATGCACCCTCTTAGACATAATTTCTTTTCAACATTGAGGATTCCTTGTAAGTAGCAAGTAGAATCAGAACTGTGTTAAATTTATTCTGGCTGCTTTGGGCCCTGAGGACAAATGGTTTTTAAACTGGATTTGCGTGGCAGTGTCAGCAGAGCAGTGATCCTGTGCCTTAGACTGTTCGACTCCGAGTTGGATTCAGGGCACTGTCTTGCTCTGCATCTCTTTTTTCACTTTCACCTGTCTAGAGAGAAACCAGAGTACAACTTCCTGTAGTGTACAACCTGAATAAAGCACTTGTGCTGGAGAACTCAGTCCTGCCAGTTGTCATCCAAGATCTGCCTTACACACAGCTAGTGTTTTGTTCTCAGAAGCTTGAACCATCTCAAATGGTAAAAGCTGCTGTCCTAGCTACTATAAACGTAAAACAGAGACAAGAGTGCCACTGCTGAATTTCTGTCCGGTGTAATCAAGTGTATGTCCCCTGGCAGGCATCTGCAAAGAACTTTGTTTTGTCGTGGTTTCGCTTGTGTTGATAATGACTCCTTTTATGTCTGCTGAAGGAACTGACTGTTTAACAAATGAATTGCTAAAGGCATTTTGCTTGCAGAACTCTAAGTGCTTATTAGAAGAATCCTTGGGAAAACTTAAGTGAATTACAAGAAACTGAATTGCTACTCTTACTTGTAAGAAGACTGGGATTTTTTTGGTGATAAAGTTCAATGTACAGTATTTGATCATCTCTGTCCATTTCGTAGTTCCTGTTCAGAAACAGCCAGTGCAGATGAGACTAAAGCCAGATCCACTGAAAACACATTGATCCCTGCTGGTTTGTGTGTCTCAGAGCAAGACGTTCAGCTTCCTCAGCAGAGAGGTGAACTGAATGAATGGAAAAGTAATTACTCTTTTGTCTGCAGTTGTATTCTAGATGAGGGTTACTCCATATCGACGGGGCAGCATGGATGGCCAAGCAAGGTGCCAGTGATTTAGCATACAGTGCAAAACTCACTTAATAAAAATAATTCAAAATGTGTTTCTGAATTTTTTACATACTTAGCACAGAAGTTTTACTTCCTGGTAGGGCGTTTTGCTAAACTTGAGTGCCTGAGAAATAGTAGGAATATTGTCTGTGTAGGGAACTGATTGGGAGAAGACTTACATGCACATTAGTGGTGTGTGCCAAATCCCTTGAAGTCAGTGAGAGGCTTTCCATTAATATCTAGTTCATGAGTTTCTGAATTGGCCTATTCATTCAGGCTAGCAGAATGGACACCTACAGGTAATAATTACTGTTTATATTTTTTAGTATTCAGAGGCCCTGGTTAGAGTGGGGCATTTCAAAGCCATGGATCTGTGCTGCTGAAAGGAAGACGTTTATTGTGAACCAGAGGATATAAGTGTAGTAAAGACTGAGGTACAATCAAAGAGTATCTTGCATCAACAGGAAATTATATTTGCAGTTAGAGAGATTTCGGACAATAGGAAAAAACTAGAAAAAGTTAAAACTAAATTCTTAAGGTGGCATCGGTGGTTCTTGCCGAGAGTAAAACTGCAATAGGAAGGAGGATGAGAAACTGGAAATAGGAACAGAGAGTTCATGACGGGTAATAGGGAAAGTGAAAAATAATGTAAGCAGGGAATCTGCACCACTGGAGGAAGAAAACTTGTAGAAGAAAATAGTATTTTGGAGTCAGAAGAATGCATGGAACAAGTACAGTTTTTAAGAAAAATGGTTTGCAATCAAGAGGCCAAAAGAGAAAACAAACAGCTCCTTTAGAAAGGCAGAAAAAGAGGTAGCTAGAAAAACAGAAGGCTTTACCAATTACTAAAATTCGATGCAACAATCCCAAATGGATACATTAACAATTTGGAGTATATTAAAAGTGATAGATCTGAATCCTGCACAAATGGTTCTTTAGATTTATTATCAGCTGAGCATTTTCAAAGCAAGATTTTTTAGTGGGGAAGAGAGGTTTGGATCCTGCACAAATCTGGATGCCTGAATGAGCCTGTATTGGTAAGAGTGGTCCATTTTTTATTCTAGATCAATTATCTTGCAAAATCGTTTGCCCGTCTGTGTAAATAGAGTGAAATAGCCTTAACAATTGAGCAATTGTGGCATATTCCTGTAGTGAGATTGTGAGATGCTTACAGAAGTTAGCAAAGTAAATGTGATGGGAGAAAAACAGGTAAAAAAATAAAAAAGTGACTTGGGATTTAAAGTTGCCATTTAACCTTTAAACAATTTAAAGAGATTTACGGGATTATAAATTACTAAAGATTTTGGTAACTGAACCAGAAAATGGAAAAGTGTGAGTGCATCTGCGTGGCTGCATAGCTATGTGAGGAACACTCAGAATGAAAGACAGTATTCCACAGCAGGTTTTGTTGTTTTTTTTGTTGTTGTTTTTTTTTTTTTTTTTTGTACTGATGAACTAATCATTTTACATTAAATACTATTCCCTTTAGAAGGAATTAAGGCTGAGAGATAATGTCATACCCCAAAATATTTTCAGAGTTTTTTCTCCTTCTTTTCATTGCTTTAGCTGCAAGTTCTTGAGTTCCATCCAAAAGATTTTTGCTGTTTTAGCAGTCTATATTAATATTAAAACCATTGGTATTTTATTACTAAGTACAAGTCACACTGAATGATTGTTCAGAGTGCCACACTGGAGGAATAACCACCGGTTTTGCTTCTATTTCCTATACACAAATGCGTTTTCCCCCTCAGCATAGTGGTGTCAAGGAACAGGAATGCTGACAGAGCCGTGGTGCAACGGAACTTTGCTAGGCCGTATCCCAACAACATCAGGTGGAGATATTCGCTGGCTGCTCTCTTTGGGCTGTAATAGGAAGGCTGGCAGCATTTTTCTCTCCTTTACTAAAGAGGGGACAGGGTTGACTTCCATCGTATCCAGAAAAAAAAAAGAAAAAAGAAAAAAAAAGCCTTCAGGACTAACTCAGCTACATTATTTCTAAGTATGCTCTTGGCTGAAGACTGATGATTTATTAGCTTGAGTGAAAGTAATTTTCAAAGATGAGGAGTAAGATATTTCCTGTTACAGGCAGGGAGGATATGTGGGATATGTATAATATAGAAGGTACAAATGTATTTATAATTTTTCCGACTGTATCTGTGATGGTATCCATTTGCAATGTTGCTAGCTTCTTGCTATTGAAAGTGTTTGTAATGGTATGTCCAGTCTTGCTGTCTCCAAACGAAAAAAATGTTCCTGAAAGTAGGAGGGAAAGTACTGTTTCATCCCTCTGTAGTGACACCAGCTAAAGTGATAGAGCACTTTTTGCCAGACGAAACTACATGTTTATGGGAAAATGGCAGTGGTATACTGTTGTCATTGTTATGATGAAGTGAGTCTCCATTTCCAATTTAAGGTGCAAGCATTAAAAGTGCACACAAGAATAGCTCACTATCCTGTCTTGGCATTTTATTTTTTTCCTTGCTTATATCTTCAAGAAGATTTAACATTTTGATACAACATTTGTTCATGGATTTGCAGTGGTTAAATCAATAGTTAATGAGGTTCGTTGTATAATTTGAGCTTGTAGTTTGTTTATGCTAGACCAACTTTATCCATACTCCAAACAAATTATCTCTTATAATCACCAGCCTGAAGATAAATCTCTAAATGTTTTTCTGATGATAGTGCTGTGGTTGGCAGGTGTTAGAAGTGCCTCCCAGGGACAAAGATTGAAGATGGGCTTGTTCTCACAAATCCTTCAGGCGACGTTGTTTAGCTTTCTATCCTGTCATCTGCAGAGGAGCCTTGTATGGTGCCCTGCTAATGAAATCTAATAGGCAAAGGTCATATATCTTTATGAAGAAAAATGCAAAGCTGGTGAGTGATAAATGTGCTCCATGGGGTTCAATGGACGATGCTCAGCAATAAAATCCGTGTTTAAGCAGTGTTTCAAACGGCTTGGCATATCTCTGTTTTTTGTGCCTTAACTACTTTTTGTAGCAATTCTCATTACTAGTGATGGGATTAAATACAAAAATAGTTGAAAGTGCATGCAAAGTTGTCTATGTAATTAAAGAAATAGATGGGGACATTAAGTGGGTAATTATTTTTCAGTATTCATAGCATAATGAAGAAGATGGCTCACATAAAAGTACGTGGCAGTATTGTGTTTAAATTTGAAAGCTCTGTTGACTAGCAATAGAAGCATGCTAGCTAGTGTGAAGACGTGCAGATTTAGGTAGATTCTAGTATCAGCTGTAAATTAAAAATGCCTTTGTCAAATGTCGGAATGTCGGGGAAAAAAAAAAAAAAGAAACAAAATATGCCAGCATAAAATTGCAGATAGAACTTCTAAAGAATGCAAAGTCAGTCCCTTTAAGAAATTGCTAATCTGAAGTTAGAAGGAATTAAATAAACCAGATATTGTTGAATCACTGCTGTTTTTTGAGAAGTTACCAGTTCATTTGCTATAGTTATACTGCTGAGCTAAGAGACAGTTTAATAAATCAACTCAGGCTTGATGGATTCTACAAACCATTGCAATGAGCGCGTGGAAGAGGAAAGAGATCTCTTAGTATTCCCTCTTTGACAAAAGGGTATGCAAAGAGCCTGAATGGATGAATGGTTGATTAATTTTGCCAGAAATTTTCTTGACAGCTAGAAATGTGTTTTTGCGTTAGCATGTTTGCATGGGAATTATTTTTTAAAGTATGAATTATTACATATAAACTTACACCTGAGACTTATCTGGTTAAAACAGACAGCTCCTGGTCAGTGTATATGGGGTTGTGATGTTTCTTATGTTTTAATTCATCACTCTGGCAAGTCAGCCTTTTGCTTGTTACCACTTGCTAATCACTCAACAGTGAAATCAAATATTGTATGTGATTAAATGAACCTTGTAACTGAAGTGGTAGGTTGTGTCTTTTTCAGTATTTTTTAATTGATTTACAAGCTGTGGAAAAATCAGATGGAAGTTCTTAACCTAGGATCAGAAAACAGAATAATAGAAAGGAAAATAAAAATGTCTGTCATATGCTATGTCCGTGTGGCCTATTGATTAGTAAGACACAAAAATAGTGTTTCTTTTTCTCCTGTAAGTTTCTGAGGTGTGTTTGATCGTATATACTATACTGTACTTTAGTACAGAGATTTTTCCTTTTCATTTTGCACATATTTTGCACTTATTTTGTATGGATGATATTTGCTCATAAATGTAGTGCCTAAGCAGGTCCCTGGACTCCTTTACTTTTAGGCTTTGGATATTTATACCTGTGGTTTCAAAATAAGAGACTTTCCTTTCCATGCAGTTCACTCCATAAAAATATGTACATGCTTACTTCAGCCTTTAAAATGACCCAGAGGGAGCGCATTTTAGCATAGTGCAAGTAGTTTCCCTGTAGTTCCCTACTTGCAGCAGAAGTCGTGTGGTTAGGATTTCAAGTTTCTTTGCTTGTCCCTTTAAGTATTTTACAGGAACAGAGTTTTAAAGACACAGTTGAATACAGAGGTGGCTTTTAAGCCTTTAAATTTGAAAATCACATCTATATGTTTAGCTCTATTTTGTATTTTTAACAGCTCCAAACTATTTACCCTTAAACTGCCAAAAACGCTGAAAAATAGTAACTTTATCAGTCATGATTTTCTTATTACAGAAAACATCCATTAACACTAAGAGGAATTACAAGTGCTTTGAATTTCTTCCTTTGAAGATGGAAATAGATAAGGGCTTTCACCTTTATCTCACTAGACTGGATTATGTGCATCCCTTCTTGGATTCCTGTTCGCTGCCGTGAAAGCTTTTTTCTTCTAGATTTTGTGGTCACAGCAATCTAATACATGTCACATCATTCCAGTGCGCACCACAGCAGTATGCACACCATTACCTATGTTTGTTTATGTCTTTAGGCTACGTGCTTAATGTTTACCTCATGCAGTAGCAGCAGTGCCTTAAGAGCACTTAATCTCCAGCCCCTCTGATCTGTTATGTTCTTTGGGGGTGTATGCACAGACCCCACTGACAGCAGGGAGCACTTTTGACTGTTGTATTTCAGGCAGTTAGTTGTACACCTCAGTAGTCAGGAGAGGCTGCCTTGCTTATGGATAAGAATTTGTGTTCCTTCAGGTGCATGATAGTGGTGGCTACTGAAGACAGATATTCCAGGCGGAGGAAGAACGTTTTAAGCTAAATAGGCCATTATGATATCCTTACGTTGCATGGGTATCTTAAGAACATGGAGATGCTCTGCTCTAGCTGCTAAATTCAAAGCTGTCTCAGCTAGCTCTGAAAATGTGGAATAATGGAACTGAAGTTTGGCTGTTCACCTGAGCAACTTTTTTTTTTTTTTTTTTTTTTAAATTTTATGAACCAATTGAGACTTTCCAGCATCCTGGAAATTGTGGGCTGTGCTAAATATGTATAAAACATGGACATCTTTATAAGCTTTAGTTAAAGACATATAAAAATGGACAACCTGAATTTGAACACACAGAATTTGTACTTGTATCAAGTGCAAGTGAAATTTGTTTAGCTGTAATCTTAATTCATAAAGAGTGGGTCATTGTTAAGACATGCTATCATAAAATGTACCAGTCCTATAGACAAGGCACCATTTCCAGTGTGAAACTGGCTAAACACACTTTCACCGAAAAAAGCATGATAATTTATCTTACTACAGGTGAATCCTTTTTTCTACTTTGCTTTTTTTTTTTTTAGTTATTCTGCATGTAATGAAAATAATAGACTGTGAAAACACAGCCACCACCTATAGTAAGGGAAGTGAAATCAGTGCTAAACAGGCATTCATCACTTTATTCTATATGCAGTGTTTCACAATGCTGTAGAATTTCTTGTTTAAATCTCCTGCTAAGTTAAGCTCAGGATGCCTACAGATAAACATAAGGTGTGACCTGGGTCTCTGTATAGCAGGGTAGCACAAGCTGTCGGATGCTCACTTTCCTGCTCTTTGGGTTAAAACCTAATACCTATTTCTCATTGACAGCTTTAGACAGCAACACAAAGAAAGCAGAATTAGCTGCTGGTTTTTTTCTGTTCAGAAGACTCATAAATACTGGTACAGCAGAGGTGCTGTTTGATAGACTGAAGTGCACAACAGAAAAATGCAATCTTTCATTACAGAAAAGATGGTGGATTTTGTGTAGAGCATTTTCACCAGTGGTGTTGACACAAAAAAGAGCTAAAATAGTGAACATACTTGTCTGTGTTTCTGGAGTCTTGTAAGCACCGTACTGTTTATACTGTTTTTTCCACTTTTAGTGACCTTACCTGAAAGCTTTTATAAAAAATTTAGTCTTTTTTTGCTCTTTTGTCTTTTTCTTTTGTATTTTTTTTTAAAGGAGGGGGGCTTCTAGTAATTAGCTGGATTTACAACAAATGGCACACAGACTGTTAGCTCTGCATGTGTGCTGTAACATTGGTGTTTACCCTATTATATTGCAATTTAAGTATGTCATAAAGTTTTATCAGTGATCACATAGAAATAAACTGGAATGGAGAAGTACTGACCATGAAATATTAAGAGAATACCATGTGAAGCAGTACATATCGACTTCTGTATTGTGATAATTGCTTTGGTTGTGAAAATTGTAATGGGATACAGTGATATTCCTCATTTATATTTTGTGATGGTTGGGTATTTTTAGCAAATGAGTTGTCAGCAGAAAGGCTTCATTAGACCCATCAGGGTATCTGCCCATGAATAACGAATCCCAAACTGTACTGACAGTTTCCTTGAGCCAAAATGATGGAGCACCTCTGACAAAAGCCATATTGTGCTCTCCATGTGAAGGGTGTCAAGAACAAAAGAGACAGTTTGTTCTTAATTTGGTCAGGTTAATATTGACACAGTTAGCTTAGAAGAATCAGAAGTGTGTGTAATGTACATTTACAGTGATCACTTGGGTAATTGGCTTTTGGCTTCATGAATCAGAAAATGTTGCTAGAGACAGAGCAGTTACAAATTCTCTTTGGATATTTCTTGGAGATTTTGCTTCTTTTAAAGGATCATCCATGTTTATAGTCATGTTAACTATTTGATTGAATAAAACAGATTCCTGTAAGAAAATCGAGTTTCAGAGAAAGAAGTTTCACAACAATATACAGCCTACTTAAAATGGTAGTTCTCGACAGAAATACGTAATAACTGAACAGACCATGTTCAAAAATGCTTCAGAAGTCTGTGGATTTCTTAAACTTTCTCGTTCTGTTTACGTGGATGGTAAAAAAATATTTGTCATTTCAGAATGTTCACCGTATTGTTGTGTTGTAGCACTGTATAAACTAATTATATGCATTAGACAAAACAAATGCACAATTTTATTGCAAATTCTAAAACATTAAATTTATCCAGTGTCTATATGGCTGTCAACTATGCACTTGCATAGTTAAAAGCATTTGGAAAATATATTTGCTGCTAGATTCTATTGTATTTCAAGTGTATTATATTTGAAGGACACTTACAGTCCATTTTTTTGTTATAGGTTATTTAGAGGGCATTATGACAACTAATAATGTTTACATATGCTGTTTACCTGGTATACCCTATGCCAATACTAATTAATATTTAAGCCAGCACATGCTAATAAAGTAAGGAAAGATAGTATATGAATGAATAGCTGACTGACCTTTGTCATGATTTGGCTGTATCTCAGTGTATTTCCAACTGTACTGATTCATCAACAGCATATTTTACAGTGTTTGTAATTAATTTGGGATGTAGCAGCTTAACTGCTGAAATTATTACCATATTTTCATTTCTGAAGGAAATATTTTAATTTCTGTTAGCATTTACAATACATGCAACATTCTGGTTGTTTATTTAGGTTAGCAAATTTGTGGAAGAGTCCATATGTCTGCCATGTCTTTCAATATATAGCCTTTTGTAATTTATAAGAGTTTCTTGTTTGCAACTGTCTGTATTTATTTAAATGTTTGAATGCTTGTGAAGGGAGTATCTGAATTGTGTTGTTGGTATTAGTTTATAAGAGTAAAATGGATGTTTGGAGGGAGAGATGGAATTAAACTAAGTTTTAGAAAACTGATTAATAATATTTATTAGCATTAATAGAATTACCTTTGCGTATTTTAAAATTGATAATTAATTTTATGTTTTGATTAATAGTCCAGTCAGCCAAAAAAGTTGGTGGGGTAGAGTCATGATGCTGTAAGACATGTAACCTGATCTTGCATTTATTCAACAGCTTAATCAACAGCATTTTCCATCAAATTTTCTCGTTGACCTACTCTTTTAATGAGGTCTGTTTGCCTTGTATTTCATTTCTGGATGCACCTAGTGAAGTAACAATTTATGAGAAACATTTATTGTTGATTATTAAACCAGGTTGGGGAAAAGACCTCTAAGATCATAAAGTCCATCTGTCACCCCAACACCACCATGCCTACTAAACCATGTCCATAAGTGCAACATCTACACGTTTTTGGAACACCTGCAGGGATGGTGACTCCACCATTTCCCTGGGCAGCCTGTTTCAAAGCCTGACCACTCTTTCAGTAAAGAGAGTTTTCCTAATATCCAATCTAAATCTGCCCTTATGCAGCTTGAGGCCATTTCCTCTCATCCTTTTGCTAGTTACTTTGGAGAAGAGACCAACACCCTGCCTCACTACAACCTCCTTTCAGGTAGTTGTAGAGAGCAATAAGGTCCCCCCCTCAGCCTCCTCTTCTCCAGCATAAACAACCCCAGTTCCCTCAGCTGCTCCTCATAAGACTTGTTCTCTAGACCCTTCACCAGCTTCACTGCCCTTCTCTGGACACGCTCCAGCACCTCAATGTCCTTCTTGTAGTGAGGGGCCCAATACTGAACACAGTACTTCAGGTGTGGCCTCACCAGTGACAACTACAGGGGCACGATCACCTCCCTATTCCCACTGGCCACACTATTCCTGATGGAAGCCAGGATGCCGTTGGCCTTCTTGGGCACCTGGGCACACTGCTGGCTCATGTTCAGCCGGCTGTCGACCAACACCCCAAGATCCTTTTCCACTGGGCAGCTTTCCAGCCACTCCTCCCCAAGCCTGTAGCATTGCATGAGGTTGTTGAGACTGAAGTGCAAGACCTGGCACTGAGCCTTGGTGAACCTCATACAGTTGGCCTCAGCCCGCCGATCCAGTGTGTCCAGATCCCTCTGCAGAGCCTTCCTACCTTTGAGCAGATCAACACTCCCACCCAAGTTGGTGTCATCTGCAAACTTAGTGAGGGAGCACTCAGTCCCCTCAATCTGATCTGATCTCAATCCAGATCGTTGATAAAGATGTGAAACAAGACTGGCCCCAAAACTGAGCCCCGGGGAGCACTGCTTCTGACCAGCTGCCAACTAGATGACTGTTTACGGGAAAAATGACGAACTTACGTTGTCAGGTGTTCTTTGAATATTAGTTGTTGCTTAGTAATAGTGATGTTAGAAGTCTGGATCTTTTTCTTCATGCTGCAGAATGAATAGGGTCATGGGTTTTATACCTTTGCTGAATAATGGCTTTTGATGCCACACCAAATGGTAACCAGTGGTTACACTGCTGTGCTGACCATTCCCACCAACAAACATCTGCTCGCACATGAACGTTGTATCTTACTCTATTCTATTCATAGTCTTGCTCTATGGTGCCATAGTGGTGCTTGGCCTTATACTCTAGCAATATACCTCTGATTGCCCTGCACGCACGTATTGACTCTCCAGTTGGCCGTGACTGTGACAGGGGAGTTTTCCCTTGTCATGCAGGCAGATTGAGAGGTTTCTCCATCAAAATACTGCAGAAAGCAGGATATTTGGCACTCCTCAGCCTACCACTTTGTGAGTGCCAAATGCAGGCTAAGATGATGGCAGATACTATCTCAGTCAATGTCACTTTTATGAAGCTTCCAGTTCAGTCACCTGATTTTAATGGAAAACTTGTGACTGCTTGCATTTTCAGCTGATACAAGCAACATAAGAGATAAAGCATCATGAGGCTTGAAGGCTGAACATTTTTTAGAATCAATCATTTATTTACCTTGTGTACAGCCATAAAACACCTTGCAGATCCTTGTTTGGTCCATGTCCTTTCCCGTGACCTCCCAGTCTTCTTCACTTAGCTGTGAGTGGGTAACTGAGACAAGAAATTATTGGGGATTTTCAGATAGTTTTGTGTCTGCTCAGGTTCAGATTTTTTATTCCAATAGATTTTAATTATTCCAATTACAATTAGGAATGGGATAACTGAAGTAAATTTTGCATGCTGAAGCACATTTTGGTACTTCTTCTAATACACCAAATACTTCAGTCTTCAGAAAAATGTTACTGGTCTGGACGTTCAAACCTTATTCACCATAGTTCCTCACCATAACCCTCTATTCAGACTTCATATCTGAATGTCCATCAGTAAACTGACAGCTGACTTTTGTTTGTGCATTAATCTGTGTGAATTCCACGTAAAACCAATTTTTAGGTGCTACGTGAACATCAAAGTGGAACTTCATCCCTAATCTCGGAAAAGAATTTACTTCCAAAGCATTTGTCAGACCGATTTTTTTTTGTTTTAAGTTTAATTTACAGGGAGGGAGACACATTCTGTGGGTACATTTGAGTAGATTAATAAATAGTATTTGTATATATGTAACCAAAACAGTAATTTATCAGGTGGGAGACAGATGCAGGGGAATAACATGCCAGTCTGCATATACAGTTGTGTTGTGTTCATGATGAACTGCTGTTTGTTCAGGGCCAGTGTAGCTTGGCAGCATCAGAAGAACTACTAGCTAGATGATGACAAGAATGATCTTAAATACAAATAGCAGAAACAAAGGAGAAAATAAGATTTCAAAGAGTTTGTTCACTGGCAGTCATCAGAACTGAGGACCAAAGAGAAACGTTTATACTTTGTGCATTATGTCACCAGGTGAGAAAGAGGTATGTATGGTTTATGTTGCAAAATCTAGATATTTCAACATTGGGCTAGTGCAAGTATAGATGAAAATAGGAATGACAAATGCAGCGTTTACCCCCTGCCTATTTGGTGTGGGGTGTGTGAAAATAACCATTCTTTGGACACACATTAAAACAGGCCTTGCTGTGTCCTTATTTTGGGAGGTTACAATTTTGAGGACTTGCACAGAATTCAAAGAGCAGGCATAAAGGAATCTAAAGGAATAATAATCCATGGTAAAATTGTATGCAATCATGTAACATGATAATGGATATCTATAAAGGGCTGCAAAATTAAGTTAGCACATACAACTTCTGGGTGCCTGATTTTGCACCTCAATACTATTATTTTAATATCTGTTATTTTAAATCAAATATTCACATGACAAATTTCACAAAATATTTTTCTAACAATGAAGTGTTTTTATTCAAGAAATAGCAGTAGCCCAATACTTTCAAACAACCTTGTAAAAAGCAGAAACAAGTAAGAATTCTGTTTCAGCTGCAGTTTCAAGAAGGCAAAACCTACTTTTAGTATTTTAACATTCTCTGGAAATAAAAGTCCATTACTGTGCTGTTGGACTGATTATTGATTGTTTTTTTAAAGCACATAGCGATTTTGACAAATGGAATGGAATTCTGTTGATAGTTGCAGGCACTGATGCTTATTAACGTTTCTGGCTGTTTTCACCACAGATTTGGATGGGAATACCAAGGAAAACATGCTGACCTTCCGTTTAATTTCTTACCATATTTCAGGACTGCGTGTTACACAGAAGTCTCATTGGTGATCTGAAAGCATTCACAGATAAATACGGGTTTGATATACTTGTCATTTTGGCCAACTGTTTGTCAGATGAGAAGCAAACAAAACAGCAAATAGCAGTATACTCGGAAAACTTAGAGCTAGGCAATCAAGTAAGTACCTGGAAAAAGAATCAAATAATGTCTGCCCTGAAAAAATTTTTTTTTTTAAAGTAGTATACACCAAAGTGTTGAATAATTAAGTGGGGTCAAAAAGTAGCAACAGTTGGCTGGCAACTGAGTAGCTATTTAAAATGGCTGCATTATTTATATGATACAAAATGAAAGAGTGTGATATTTATGATTGTTTCAGACCAGCCTAATAGAAAGAGTGTATGGTTACAAGAAATATAGAAGGAGAGAAGATTTTTTTCAATTTCGCTAAAACAGAATGATCTTTTTTTTTACTAGTTTTGGCTTGGTTTTGTATTGTGATCTACGCAAATGAGTCTTTGGCAGTAAGTGATGAGGAAACACATTATAAATTGTAATGACCAGAACGCATCTATGTGTATGTTATCACGAAAGAATTTAAGCTCTGAAATGAAGCCATATTATTACTAGGATGTTCATTTATCCAAAGCCGGGTGCTCTCCATTTTTTTTTACTGTATTTGCACCCAAATGGAAGAAATCATCTCAGTGGCAACTTTTTGAACCTTTTTCCTCAGTCTTAAAAACTTCTGATTTTAGGGACAGGTGTCTAAATGACTCTATTACTTTCAAGGTCAATATAAGTGTATTTATTTTATGAATCTAATTATCCCATTCTAGAAATACTTTTCTTATGTATCCTTACATATTTTACCCAGTTTTCTTCAGGCAACAACTAAACATTTATTTGGATTTTCTTTTACTAATGAAATGCGAACGTGAAAGTCAAATGATATGATTTCAAGTAAATATTCTGACCAATTATGTAATACATATTTTGTGTTGATCTGCAGTTTTAATACTTCATCTATTTAGGAATTATAATAAGGCTGTTACAGTGAAATAGCCAAGAAATAGCTGAACAGGAATAGATAGGTATGGCTGTGTTACATGGTGAAGTAGTCAATATGTGCCCTTATGCCTGTGATTGCAATGGCTTTTGAAACATCCTATTTTTCAACAGATCTGCTGTGAATTAGAAGAATGTCAGAATCCTTGTTTGGAGCTGGATCCTCTAGAATGTGATTGTGACCAAATTCTCATTTATCAGCAAGAAAATTCTCTGGTGACCTCTGATCAAATTCTTCTTCTAGTTAAGGAAGTTATAAATAGAAGACAACCAGAAATGGTATCAAACAGTAGAACTTCTTCCACTGAAGCTGTAGCTGGAAGTGCTCCACTTTCACAAGGATCTTCTGGTATTATGGAGTTGTATGGTTCTGATGTAGAACCGCCGCCCAGTTCTGCCAATTTTGTAGAAAATCCTCAAGATCTAAATGGATCTATGCAAGCCCATGTTGATGTTAATGTAGACCTTGTGAGTCCAGATAGTGGACTGGCTACCATTAGAAGCAGCCGGTCTTCCAAGGAGAGTTCTGTTTTCCTTAGTGATGATAGCCCTGTTGCAGAAGGTGCTGCTTCCCATCACAGTCTTCTGCCTGGCTTTGATTCTTATAGCCCTATTCCTGAAGGAGCAATAGCCGAAGAACAAAAAACTCAGCCTAGAAACAATAGTGATAACTTTGATCTTTTCAATTTTGATCTAGCACCTGTGGTTACAGCTCCATCTGAGTCATCTTCTCATTCTGTTGATTGTTCCCCAGCAGATGACTATTTCCTTAATAGTGATTCATCAGAAGGACAACAACTCACTGTGCAGAAAGAACTTGATGAGGCAAACCTGCTAGAAAATGATACAGCAAATTACTCAACTGGCTTACTTATGGCAACAAATGAGGAAGACAATTTAGCTGAATTTGATGAGAATCCAGGAGAAACGTGTGAGAAAACTTCAAGTTTGATTGATTTAGCTGAAGATGATTCTTCTTCACCAGAAATACTGAAATCTGCTGATTCAAGAATTCCGCCAACTCCTATGAACAGTCTTGTAGAAACTTCACCATTAGATAACGGGCAGCCTTTATTTTTTCCACAAGACGTCATTAAAAAAATTAATGAAATAGATGGCACAAATTATTCTCAGTCTCGTGTTAGATATGGGAGCTGGTGGGATGGCTTTGACCTAGAGTCCAGAAATGCTGATACATGGAGTTCAAATGAGCAGGAATCTGTATTTCAGAGCCCTGTCTTATGGAAAGATTGTAAAGAAAGTCCCTTGCTACGAGAGCATATTGATAGAAGAGCCTCAGATTCTGTATTCCTCCAAAAACAGCCAAAGCAAATGGAATACATGAGAGCAGGTCTGTGGGATAATCAGTTTAAACAAGATAATTGGAATCATGAGAATGAAGAGAAAAACAGTGAGCAGTCACCTTTGCAAACTGCTTCTTTAGAGGAGACAGAGCAAGAACGGGAGAGCTTCACTGACCCATGGACGGTCAGTCAGCCGACACCTGTGATGTCAGATGTGTGGTGCAGTGGTGAAGGGAAAGGTAGTCAGCTAGCTGGAGACTCTTACAAAGTCTGGACTAAGTTTGATGCAGGAGATATTGCTAGATCCTCAGAAAATGTATGGAACATGCCCAGACTGGATAGAGGAAAAAAATCAGTGAATGTTCGCGAGGAATGGGCCATATCAAAAACTAGTTTATCAGATTCTTCAGAAATCACAGCAGACAATGAGACTGAAAATCCACCTATCCAGGTATCTCCGGAAGCCTGGGATAAAGAAGGATGTTATTCAGTAGAAGAATATGGAAAATCTGAACACACAAATTCTGTTTTCAACAATATGCAAAATAATTCCAAGCTGCAAACAGAGGAGGGAACTGTATTTGGTGACCCTAAACATAGACCAAACCAATTTGAAAATATAGAGACCTGGAATATGTGTGATAAAAACACCAGGAAAGAAGTAACTGAAGTAGTGGTGCCGTGGGAAGACACCTTCTTGTATAAACACTCAGATCTTAGTTCATCAAACATAGGTGAAGATTTACTTATTTCTCCACTAGACACCAATTATTCAACATCTGATTCATATATATCACCTACATATGTGGAAGAGGAAAGAGAAAATGAGGACAAGTATTTTGATGAAGAAACAGTTATTGATAAATTGATAAACCCAAATTTGGCTGAGCCAAAAGTACTTCAGAAAACAAATGAGGAACCATTATCTGCTAGAAACGTGCCTTTTTCAAGTGCCGGAAACACAGACATCTGGAACACATCTCTAAATAATGTTGCTCAGTTACAAGAAAGAAATTCTGAAATTACTGCTCTTTCTGCCTCTGCTAAACCTTTTCTTCATTCAGAACAAACAGCTAATCAGTGTTTTTCAACTGAAGTACCTACCAGTGAAAATAATTCTTCTATATCTGAAAACAGACGAATAGCTCTGGTATACAATCAAACTGTGAATGACTTATCACCACCACAGAACGAATTAAATACTAGACAGACTGCAGCTGAAAGTGTAGAAACAGTGAGCAGTATTCCTGTAGAAGACACAGACACATCTACGCCAACTTCAGACATTGGGAATGATTTGGATCTGAAAATATATGACGTAGGGAGTGAGATACTTAGTGAGAAGGCAGCGCAAAACATTGCTGATGTTGATGAAAAGCTGGATAGTCAGGATTCAGCACAGCAGCTGAACTCATGGAGTTTACAGACTGAGCAGGGTTGTGAGGAGGTCCAGGACAATGCCATTGTCATCTCTCAGGCAGGAAAAGAGGAATATAAAAGAACAGATGAGACAAGTGGACAGCAAATGATTAGTGACATTTGTAATAAACCAGTGCAAGAGGACAGTGAATCTTCGTGTAATGCAGATTCAGAAGAAAACAGGTCAACAACTGAAGTTCCCAGCTCCCTAGAAAAAATGAGGAATAGTGTTAGTTTGGAAGCATTAGCCACAGAAGGCGCGTCATTTTCCAATCAAAGTAATGCAGTCAGTCAGGAAGAGAGGAAAGACTTGTCACAGAATAATGTAGAAACTTCTTCAAGTGCTTCTGAGGAAGGCAGAAATTTTGAATCTTTTGATGAATCCAGACCACAGAATTACAATTATAGTGAAACATCACAGCTGCTTTCTGAGAAAGCTGAAAAGGAGACTACAGTGATAGAGGATGCAACAAGTCCTGAGATGGAAAGTATTTCTGAAAGTTCTGATAAGGGTAGTGATAATCCTGAAAATAATTCTTCTAAAATGCCTGGAAGCTCAGGCATCTGGAATGACTCTGGAAAGAGTGGTTGTCACCTAGCCACATCAATTCCTTTGATGAATGAACCACAAGAAGTGCTGGGAGAAGTGAATGAGGGCTTACGTGAAGTGGTTCCTAACCTTCTAGGCATTTGTAATTCTGAGTTAGTATCTTTCAAAAATAGCTCAGAACTGAACAGGATTCATGAAAAGTCTTTCATAGATGAGTTTAAGAAGAATCCTTCTTCTGGATGTATCAGTGTTCCTGACATTACAGATATGTCTGTAGTGGAAAATTCATTTTCACATGAAGTAGTTTCTGGGAGAAATGAAATCTCTGAAAATTTAGAAACTCCTAATAATCTTTGTGGAGAGCCATGTGTAATGCTTAATGACAGTTTTCCCCAAACTGCTTGGAATTCACAGCCATGTGAGGATTTGCAGTCTCCTGGAACAAGTCCTGAGGCAAGTGAAATGCTTGAAATGGCAAACACCACAAGTAGCCTTTCAAAGGATATACGGATCAAAAGCTATTTAGAAGGAGATAATGTGTGGAGTGATTCCATAAATGATTGTGCACACTCAAGTGGAACAAGTCCTGATTTAAGTGATGCATCTGTGAATGTATGGGGAGACCTTCCAGTTGCCAGTCATCACAAAAGAACTAGAGATATGTGGGACATTAAAAATAATAAAAACCTTGAAAATGCTTGTGAAAGGAATGAGTTTGGGAATGAATGTGGAGGAAGATTTGAAACAAGCACTGAACAGAACAAAGTTCCTAAAAGCTTAGATTTTTGGAATGCCCATGTAGATGATGATACTGTATCTTCTTTATCAAGTCCTGACATAAATGAGGATTCAGAGAATTCAGAGGCATGTCCAGAAGCGATTCATGCAGATTCCATGTATGAAAACAGACAGCACAAAGCATCTGAAATTGGAGAGGATTATGCTCAGTACAATGCAACAAGTCCTGAAGCAACTGAAGACAACTTAGGTGCAAAGACTAAGAAGGGAGAGGAGGTCCAGGTAGGCATCTTCAATGAAAATCCTGAAACAATTAAAGCTGGGAAGGTATTGCAGGAAGGCTTGACTATGATGGAATGTAATGAGAGTTCTGAATATTCAGGTCACTGTGAAACACATCAGAAAAAAGCTGAAGTGAGTATTTTCAGTGAAAAAGCAGGTAGTGGAGAAGACTCGTCTTTGTACCAAATAGATGAAGATACTTTTGATGTTGGTGATAAAGAACAGTACTCTTCAAAAGCTGTACATATGTGGAGTATGTCGTTGGAAGCTGATTTAAGAACTGATGCAAAATCCACAGTGGGAACATTTGGTTTTCCAGATGACAGTTCAGAGTGGTGGAATTCACAGCCTTGTGAGGAAAAGCAACTGGAAGATCAGTATTGTGTTTCAAGTCACTCTGCAACAAGCCAGATAACAAATAGTAGAGAGGCATCCTGGGGATCACCTTCACAAGATGAAGAACTAACAGAAACACATTTCACTAATGCAAGTAATGACGGAAATCAGCCTCCCTCCCTGTACTGTGATGAAAAAGAAAATGAAAGGCTAGTACATCCTGTGAATATTCCTGATGATAGTCAAATAAATCAAGACACTGCACACTTCAAACAGTTTGATCCTTTCGTACTGGATAAGGAAGAAGGGGGCTTGAAAGAGCAGTTGTTTCCTACAGATAAGGAAAATCAACTGACTCCACAGAATCCTTTTTCAGATGAGGAACAATGCATGCCAAATACATCAGTTCAAGAAATCACTGTACAGAATGTGCCAAAAGACAATGAGAGAAGTCCAAGTGTCATTCCTCAAGAACAACAGCAGGACACCTGTGAAGGATTAGAAGTGCAGAACTCCCTGACACGTGCTTTCACTGTAGAAGACTTGTCTTTTGAAATGATGGAGAAGTCAAGTCCAAGATGGAGTGTATTAGTTCCTCAGACTGCACTTATCCCAGATATTTTGCAGGGTAACACAGAAGAAAGGAACCAGCTGTTTTCAGTGGAACCTGACCTGTGGGCTAATGCTGACCAGATTGTCACTTTGAAATCAGATGGTGAAAATCCTGATATATTAAGTCGCTGTGACCAAGACAATAGTTCAGAGGCATCAAGCAGTCCTGATGTGTGCCAGGAGTATGAAGCTAAGCATGCCTTTATCCCATCTCCTCAGATTGGGGTGGAGCCTGAAGACAAAGATAGTCAGCTGGTTCATGCATGGTCAAACATCAGTAAAGAGGCAGATTTTGATTCAAAGCATCAGTCTGAAAGTGGTAGCCCCCGGGACTATGATCAGGGAAAGACCGATGAATCCTATCAGCTAATCTCTTCTAATACTCAGGAGCCTCCTGAATTTGCAATTTTGGAAGAATATGGTCTAGAAAATAAATTTGTTACTGACCCAGTTGATTCAGCTGAAATTCCCAGGGAGGTTTTAGAAGTGAAGTCCTTAGATCTGAAAGACAGGTTCCATGAAAGTTTTGCTCCTGCCAGCCACCAAGGAACACCAGCTGACACAGCTCAAATAGTGACCTCCCAAATGCATTTGGTTCCCATGGATTTCACTCTGCCTGACAGGGCAGAGCAAAGGTTAAAAGAAATTAGTGCCTTGGCTGAAGTTGGAAAATATTCTGATACTGATTGTAGGGCAGTAACTGGCGATGAGCTAGACATGTCAGAAGAATGTGTGGATGAATCTGAGGTGGGTGTAGAACAGAACATCAGGAACACATTGGTGACTAATGTCCCAGCAAGCACGTGTGATGGAATGAACATACTGACAGTGGCAGGCAGTGAAGCAGCAGAAGGGGAATCAAAGGATAAACAGATGTTCTTTCCCAAATCCTTTCTGCCTGGTGGCAATGAAGACCATGAATCTGATTCAAGTGATCAGCTGGTTGATGACATGGCAAAAGAATCTGAAGATGCAATTGGAAATGATGCTCCTGTGTTTAAGGAAATGCCCAGTGACAAATCACCGGTGGTGCATACTCCACCATCCTATGTATCTTTTGATGCTGAACCCTCTCACAACAGAGAGTGTGCAAAGGACGAGCTGTTGTTACAGCAGCCATTTTGTGACAGTGTTTCTTTGGAAAAACCTTTATCACTGCCATCTCCTTCAGAAGGTGCAGAAGGCATCCTAATGACCAAAGATAGCGACATGAAAGATGAGGTGCCTGACACATCCACAGAGTGCCTTCAGGAAAATCATATGTCAGTACCTTCGCTCTCTGAGTCTGACGTAACTCTGGGAGCTTCTGAGATTTCGACAGGAAAATATGAAGCAGAAGCAACCGATCTCTACTGGCCACCAGGTGGAGATAGAAGATCACCTGATGGTAAGAAAACCTGCTTTCCACAGCAAGTTCACAGGGCAGAGAAAGAAGGAAATGTCTGGAGTGTTACTGCTGAATGATGAGGCTTTGAGTGAAGTTTGAAATTTGTGTGTCTCCCTGATGTACACAACTGTGTACTTTGGGCAGACCTCTAGCGTCACCCTTCTAGGCAGACCTAAAGCTTTTAAACAGTGAACTGGGAACTTTATTGTTTATACAGTGCCTAGCAGATGGGACACTGAATCATTTCTCCCTTAGGAGTGATTACAGTGTTAATGTATAATCTTTAACAATAATAATGATGATGATGATGTTATAAAATTCAAGTACGCATTAACAGAGCAAAGCAACTGAGAAGAGCTTTGCCCTACTGTACTGATTTAAAGAAATCATGGTGACTGAAATAGTAATTCAAAAACTAAAAGGAGTTTCTGTTTGCCTGTTTTTTTAGAAGCTGGCACTGACTTCCTGCTTCTTAGGGAGAAGAAGCTGAGAAATTCCACTGAGAGCCTGGAACTGAAAAGTACAGAGGGTAAGGAAGATGTGAGGATGCAAGTGCACCGAGATACAGCTTCACTAGAGATGGATTACATCCTTGTTACTGAGGAAGGCAATACACCTTCAAGGAAGGATACCCTTGAAAGGAATGAAAGTGATTTTACATTTCAAGAAGCTAATGTAGCTGAACAAACAGAAGCTCATGAAGGTTTTTCACCGGGCACCTTGGATACCTTTCAGCCACTCTCCATTACAAATGAAAGGGGAGATCACTCTGTTTATGGGACTGAATGGGACTCTGTTCACATACAAGAGAAAAGTTCTTCTGTTTTGCCTCAAAAACCTGATGGTGAAAGGAGATCACAGGAAAGCTGTGGGCAAGATGAGGGCTGGATTATATTGGGCGAAAATGAAGTCAGTGATATATCACCTGAAGAAATTTCTGCTGAGTCAGAGATGCCAAAATCAGGGTCTGGACATTCTAGCAAAGAACTGGCAGCTGTTGTAACACAGGAATTGATTCTTGACACTCAAGCAGAATTTCAAGCAGAAATGCCCATTCAGAAATCTTTTGAACATGGGGGCTGTTCTCCTTCAGAGAGCCTGGCTACTGAGGATGAGAGTTGGGGCATCACAGGAACACGTGTGTTGCCAGTGGTTGGTGGTGATGGTGCATGGGAAGCAAATTCTCAACAGAGACTTGGAAATAATGTAACAACAGAACAAGAAATGAAGGAGGAAACAGTGCTTCTCAACAGTGAAAGAGAGCTGACTCAAAAATCAGGGTAAGGAAAAAAAAACCTGTTTCCTTTCAAGAGTCTTCTGTTTACTTGTTACCAATGTTATCGAAGTGTGTGATGTTATGAACAGATGGCAGGACTTTCAAGTCTGAAGTACTAAGTATGTTTACATGATGTAAGTATCATTATATTCCTCCCGTTGTAAAAAGAGAGCCTTGGCTCTTGGTTGCTTGATAAGAGTCAAATTAGGATTGTTTTGCAATGCAGGCAGCTTCTAAGGCCAATTCCCTGCAGGAATATGTCCGTCTTCCTTCTGTGAAATCCCATGGATTTCATAATATACCTTTAAATCTGAGACAGGTGTGGCCAGGGAACGCAGGCCAAAGCCAGGTACTAATGGTATTCCCAGTCCAGATGCAGTGCCGGTGATGAGATTATGGAGGGATTAAAATGAAGCAATATCTCTGCCTAATGCAAAACTGCTGGGAGGGAAGATAAGGGAGTTGAGGCCCAGGGTCAGAAAGGGGGGCTGCTTGTAGAAGAAAGAAAAGGATGGTGGAAAATTGTGGGTTCTCTGGTTATTTCAACGTTGTAGTCAGGTCACAGCAGCATTTCTGTCTGTTCAGACTGGGCTGGCAGTTGCAGCAGATTGAGTATATTTGCACCTGCCTTTAGGTGGAAATGCAGCCTCTGTGCTGACAGCACTGCTGCTGCCTGCTGTCTCTCTGCTGTGTCACTGGATGGAGAGAGACATGACCCTCTTGACTCCATTTACTCTAGTGTATTGGAGAGGATGCTTCTGTTGTGGACTCCTCATGTTGCACAACCAGGAGGCTGTATCTGCTACAGCGGGCTTCCAGGGTAGCCCAAGAGATGCAAGTGTGGAAGTCTGACCTCTTTTCTCCTGGGCATCTGCAACGGAGAACCTGACTTTGCATTCATACAGTGAAATTCTTGTGAACAATAAAAGAAACTTCCCAGTACAAATAAAACTAAGTGGTGTAACTGCTTTCTACTGGTTGCTCCTTTTGAACTACACTTACACCAAAGAACGTATGTGGTATGAAACATGTGGAAACTATTCATGTGAAGTGCAAGACTGATTTTTTACTAAAATAAAGTTTCTCCCAAGGAGTTGTCAGTTCAATGTGAAACACACATCGCATTCACAGCTTCTATTATCAGGTTTTAATGGGCTTGCAATTTACTTTAGACTTTATTTTTTAAATTTTCACGAAGAATTTTGAAATTTTAGCAGTAGGCTTTTTTTCCCTGAAAGGCGGCATGCCTTTATATGACAGTATAACCCTCATAACAGTATGTACAACTAATGTGTAAAAGAAAAGCACAGCTTTTCACTAACCATCCCCCACCCCAAACAATTCGCATTTTATTAAGATTTCAGGAATGAAAATAGCTGTGATTTATCTTCCACCAGACTTGTTAAAATACCTCCCCTCTAAGCATTTTCACACATTTTCCAAAGTGTATCGTTATCACAAGATCAGACACTGTTATAGCTGAGCTTTTTTTAATATATGGTAAGTCCTGACTTCATCCTATACAGAAACCCCAGTCTCAGAAACTCTGAAATACAATGATGTTACTTGCAGGCTTCAACTTAAGCACCGGTATAGGACTGAAGGTTTTCTTGACAGACAAGATTCTGAGTAGTATACAGAGGATACTTTGCCATCACACACTGGCCCTGGCTGAAATTGCTTCAATCTAACTGGACAGACAGCACTGAGGAGAATCTGAGATGAGAGGCGCTCTATTTCTGTAGAGCAGTGACAGCTCTTATTGACGCAGGTTAGCATTTACTGCCCTCAAGAAAGAGGCAAATCTTCAGAAGGGTTAGCAGAAGATGAGCACTCCCCAGTTCTGTATGGTGTGAAGTAAACCAAATGCCAAGTGCTTGACTTTGAAACTATCAAAAGTAGAGCTGGTTGGCACAACATTTCTGTTGCATCCAATCCTCCAAGCTTCTAACTTCCATTCCTGAAGAAAAAGTAGAAATTTTGAAATTTTCTACAAAAGAGAAATCTGGAAGAAGCAAACTAAGCAAAATATCCAAGCAGTTGTTTTGAATTCACATTAGTGTGTGGAAAGGCAGCATAGGATTTGCAGATCTAGAAAAAATAGACTTGACTTTGAGGTGGTTTGCTTCTTAGGACTAGCCCACACCCTGGAAGTCATCTTCCTCCATTATCCCATTTCACTGGGAGTTCATCAAAACCAACTAATATCAGTGAATAAAACTGGTTTTTGACAAACCAGTAATTTCTAGTGAAAATCTTTAAATCAAAAAACGCTTACCACCTCTGCTCACAAAAAATGGTGAATGGGACCGGAAAAAGGAAGGGTTGTTCAGAGGTGCTGGCTATTTGCAGGATTGCAAATCTGACATGAACAAATCAGCTGTGAAGTCCTCTGTCTCCCATAAAGCATTTTAAATTAAAAACAGCCAGATACTGACCCTTCTTAAGTCACACTGGTTAATTACATGCAGACAGTGTCCCAGGGTTTGACTTTCCATGCTTACATGCCTGTGATGTTCTTAGAGCGGAAAAGAAAACTGGTCTAGGTATCTGATTTTAAATGTTTTTTAATAAATCAGCATGATGGAGTTGAAATAACTTTGAAGCAGTAAGATTCTTTGTTCGATACCTCAGGAAAAGAATCTGATTTTTGAACTTGCACTGGCATTAGAAAAATCATTCCTATGGCCATGGATTTATAGGTGTTTTTAACATCTTGTTGCTATGCATTGTTAGATCCACTTTGAGAACTCTGCTGTTCTTTAGGAATTTCTGCAAGTCTCCAAGTGAAAATCTGAATCTTGTACACAATGGTAGTTTGCATCGTCGTTTCAGATGTAGTATACTCATTAGAGCTAAGTATATTCCCCTAGACTGATTCCCACATTACGTCCAAAACAGGACCATGTTAATGTAAGAGTGTTTTCAGTGAAAACTTAAATGCATGATGGAATATGGTGCATCCTGCAAGGAGAAGAAACAGTAGTTCTTTGTATAGAATATATATATGGTCACTATAGCTTCCACTATAGCCTTTTTTCTTATCTGACTCAGAAGTTGTTGTTTAGTACTTGTTTAATACCAAATACCGTTTAAGTGGATAGCAATGGCTATTTCTGTCCTTAACACTAAGCCTTAAGCTGAAGCCAGGGAAGTAAGGAAAAGAAAGGAAGTTATTCAGCATCTGCATTAACAATTATTTATGGAAGCGTGGAACCAGTAAAATCTGCTTTCCTTTTGGAAACTGACGTGGTAAACGTGTGTAATTAGAAATATTTTCTAATGCATTTGTTGACAGTTTTAAAAACACAAGTTCTTTCTTAAAACATCCGTCAGTGTGCAGCTTGTAAATCTGAAATTAACTGCCCTTCTTGGCCCTGAAAGTTTAGAACAATGTGATACAGCAGAACTGCCTATCTGTGGGAGCTTAGCACAGAAACACTGGTGACATCACGTAAGAGAAGAAACTAAGGCTTTTCCCTTGATCTTATTACAACAGAGTTTCTGGATGGCCTGACGGTGCTAGTCATCAAGCTCTGAGTCCACCAAAGATCTACATTTTGAAGTAGACTTTGGTAGAACTGAACCAAAGTCTAAGTAACTGATACCCAGCTCTTGGAAGTGTCCTTCTGCCTAGATTCCTGTTCTTCTGAAAGACCATAATTTTGACTTGGAAAGTTTCTTGGGTACTTAACTAAATGTGACTCTTGCCTTGACTGGATAGTCTATTTCCTAGCTTATGAATATTTACACCTGTTTGGTATCAGAAAATTAAGCACCCTTAATCTGAAGACCGGGCCGAATAGCTGTGCCCTGAGCATGCATTACATTCTCTGCTCCTTATTTTCTTTTGTCAAATACTTTTGCTTTATGCAATGAAGTTTGAATTCTGAACCTGTAGTGGCCATCTCTGTTATAGTGCTTTTAGAAGCAGCTCCTGGATCTGTGGCTTTCTCTAGTGCAGCCTTTGCTTCCCGCAAGGAAGCTTTCCTTGTGGCTTGCTGGTTGTTGTTTCATATACTCTTTGGCAGGGTATAGAAATTAGGTTCCTTATTTTTAGGTATGTACTTCACCTTCATATTTTTATGTATGGCACGAAAACAGTATCTCTGAAGAATAAACTTATTCGTACTCAAACAGATGATGGGGACATCCCAGCTAACGGACAATTAAATTGGTAGTCCAAAGTTTATGGAAGCATTAACTCAGTAACTACCTTCTAAGCCCCCTTCTGAATCTACAGGATATTAACATGTACCTGTTTAGAAAACACTGAAGTTCACGTTTGCATACAGTGCTGAAGTAAATTCCTTTAGTAGTGGAGTAAGGGTCACTAAAGGATGCAGTTTGTGTTATTTTCTGCTCTCACAGAAAGTGTCTGTCACTTTGTCTAAGAAAATTCACTGTTTTGTACAAGGAGGAATTAAAGTTCTGAAACAGAAAGTATAAACAAAAATGAGAATGAAGAAGTGGATTAAAATCTTGATGTCTGCTGGTCACTGTCCTCCTCTTCCTAGTATGAAGCATAACAACTCTCCAAGCTGTTCAGGTGGGCTTTAAGACAGTCTGTGACTAATGGTTAAGTTCTTCCCTCCTGTCCTGTTTCCCATCTGCAAGAAAAAGCAGCAGGAAGAGAAGTATGAGGATGCTTGCTAGCGTTAAAACACTGAAGAAAAGCTATAAACCTGTCTCGGTAATGTACAAACACCAGAAACAGTAAACCCTAGAGGTTTCTTTGGCCTCACAAAAAAGTACAAAAATATTTGATAACACATTGTTAATGTCAGTCTCTCCAGAAGGAAAATAGCTTTTTATATGGCTTTCCGTGTGTGAACAGCCGAGAGTGACTACATCTAAAAAGGAAGAATTCGTGGAGCACTGTACGAATGAGGGGTAGGCAGGATTAAGGCACCTCCCTACTGCTGCTGCTGCATCTGGAGGTGTGCCAGCAGTAAAATTTATGAAGACTGGAGGTCTTTTTCTTCCTGATAGAAGCTGTCCCATCTTACAGAGCTGTATGAAAATGGTGGTGGTGCAGTGGCCAGGAGGCAGATGGAGAGCACTACAGATGCCTGTGGTAGCTTTTACCTAGCACACTCCTCAGGGTGCATTAGTGGTTGTGTATACCAGATCATTCTTGCTCTTACCTTTGCTGTAGGGAAGGGTTATACTTTTCCTTAGTAGGAAGAGTGAGAAAGAGCTGAGGGAAATACTATGAAATGATGTATTGACTTGAAGAATAAGAAGCAGTGAGAGCAGTAGAGATAAGGCTACTGATGTTTGGAAGGTTTAGGGGAGAGCTTGGAAAACTGGTGGTGGTAAAACTGAATGGAAGACAATTTCCTTTGAACAGCTGCCAAGATTTATTTAACCCACTACAATAACGCTTCCACAAAAGAAAGCTTCATTTGTCTTTCTGATAGCATATTCTTAAAGAAGCAGGAATCAGTCTTTTCTGCTTGTATCAGTGACTTTTTGGAAAAGATAGTTCTTCCACTGCCTCTGTCCAAAAATTCTCTCTGTGACCATTGCTGTACTGCTGGCTATTAAAATTGCCCAGTACTGTCAGCAATCCAGTAAATTTTTAAGAGAAGCCTGTTTTCATCACAGGACCTGTGACTGACAGAAAATAGAGATAATTAAATATAATGAAAGAAAAAATCTGTGACTATTTCAAGATTAATAAGAGAGCATCCCCCCGGCCCTGTCCCTGCCTGGGATTAAATCCTTTCCCTCTGGCTTTCAGGGATCCTTTGAGACCTGCTTGTTCCCGCATCACAGTGAGCTTAGTGGGTCCCAGGGCAGCATCCTAAAATCTCTCAGTGCTGAGATTACTCTGCTGTCTCTGTGATTTAGCCCATCATGTATCTCAAAGCTATTAATGATTCGGGTCAAATACCAATGTCCAGTACTGAACTGAAATACTGACAGAACGGAACCAGGGGAAAAAATTCTCATTGACTGCAGTGGACCAAGGGTTTCAAAAAGTCTGTTCTGTCACCCAAAAGCTAGGATAAGGCTATGAATTAGGGAGCCCAGGTTTGCTTCTTGCTTTGATGGGCAAAGCAGGCCGCTATATAAAGGAAGCCTAAAGGACTGAAAATCCGTTGTAAGAGGCCACATTGTGCCAAGTAACCTTTACCTCCCTTCGGATGCCTGTTTCCTTTTTTCCTTGCATACCCGTGGGGCTGTCATCTTTCACTCCTGTCAAGATTGTTTATTAATTGGCCAGATTTGCTGGAAAGCAATTGCAGGCACTCTGGGGACCAGGCATGCTGCTTCGGTGGTGCTTCCAGCTCCTGCTGAACTACAAGATCATGGACTTGAAATGGGAATTGAACTCAGGTCTTCCACTTGGCAGGACAAAGCCTGACAATTGTCTAAACACAAGGAGCATGCTTTAAAGGTTAAAAACCAACAGGCAAAGAAAGGAGCAATGACTGAGCAGGATGCTTTTAGGAAAGTCCATATAAATGAAAGTTAATGCCTTGTAACAAAAGTAAAAAAGCGGATTGAAACTAAACAAAATTTTAGATTGGCATCTTTAAGATTGCTGGCTCAGAACTTGAGATTTAAATGTTCGCCTGAGTTTAGGATGGGAAAGTATATAATTGATGTGTTTTACATTATTATATATCATACCATTACAATCATTATAGTAATATACATCCTGCGTTAGAAGCTTTATGTTACATATTAGCCTTTACGAAGATGTTGCTTCTGTGAAAATAGAAGAATCCCTGGGACAAATTCAGAGCAGGGAACTTTCCAACAACATAGCTTAATTCATTAAAACATGTTGTCTCTTTTTTTTTAATTTTGTAATAATCTATTTTTAATGTCACTGAATGTCACTGCTAAACTTTTTTAGTGATGGAAGTAACAATACACGCTGTTCATGCATGGGCTTTAGTAACACCATTTCTTTCCCTCTGCTTGATTTGGGCTATGAAGTCATGACAACCATCTTTTTTTGTTATCAGTTTTGAGGTGATACAGTATTTTCCATCACCATCTGGAGGCTGAAAATTAATTAAAACTAAAAACCCAGTTTTCCATTGCAGAGCCAGCTGTTAAACAATAGCAGCAGCCAATATGGTGATGATCCCATTTTTGTAAAAGCAGCGTTAATATTTACATGCCAAATACCAAATACTTTACAAAAACCTTTCAACAAAAAGAGAACAACACTTCAGTGACTGAAAAACAATTTTAAAAGAAAACAACCCCTACCTACTATTGTTCACTTGTGGTCCTTACATTTTACTTAAATTGTGAGATTGGGCTGATAGAGCCACTTCCTTGAAGCAAGAAGGCCTGGACTATGTTAGTACAGTTTAGTTGTCACATGAACATCCCCTCCACCACTATTCAAAACTTCAGTTTTCCGATCTAATTCACTAGATGATTTATACCAACCAATATGATGAACGACACTGCAATTTCAGCCTAAAGCATTAATGAACTTTGAAACTTAACCCTATTGATGCAGACCTGACTTTTACAGGGAGCCACAGTTGTTGTCCCAAAATCAGGGTTCTTCTACCCGGTGTGCAAAAAAGCTGATCAACACAAAGATAGATGATTATTTCTTGTCTGCATGGAAACAGGTGCTAGGTGGTAACTCCACAAAGCTAGCACCCTTTGGCTCACATGTGGTAAACATTTATACATTTTGAGCAGCAGTTATGATTATTTTTACAGCTACACTTAATCACCCTCTTTCCCATTGGTCCTTACCTGTCTCGTCTCCACTTAAAGTCACAGTATCCTCCCTTTCTGCTTTGCATGTTCCATGAGGAAGGGGCTTTTCTTGGTGGGGGACTTTCACTACTCAAGGGTAGGTTTTTTACCATGTTAATTAGGATAGTTCACTCATAGTTCATAGTCTTTTTTTTTATCAGCAGTTTTGTTTTGTTCTGTGCTTACCTTAGTACCTTACTTTAACTACAGCTATGGCCCTTCAATGCTGCCGTGCTAGACCTTACCTGTTCCTTATGTTCTTTTGCTACCCTCCTCTTAGTTGTTTGTCATCGCCGGCAAGGCAGGGGCAAGCAGCAGTAGAGCATCCCCCCGGCCCTGTCCCTGCCTGGGATTAAATCCTTTCCCTCTGGCTTTCAGGGATCCTTTGAGACCTGCTTGTTCCCGCATCACAGTGAGCTTAGTGGGTCCCAGGGCAGCATCCTAAAATCTGAAATATATTCTGTGTCATTCTGAGCAGAGAGGATCAAGGCCATAGCTTCTGCCACGTTACTAATTTCATAGCTTCATCATAATCATGGTGCTAATGACTTCTATTGTACATAAATATTTATGGCTCAGTTTCCTGGATACCTCTTTTGGGTGTCTGGACTTCTGATTTTGAATGAATTAAAGACTACCCAGTTGAAAAAATGCTAAAATATGCTCCCATTGTTGGAAACTTTATGTAGAGCTAGCTGACAGTAGCATCAAAGATCACATGTCTGCAGCAGTGTCCTCTTCAGAAATGTGTCTTCATATTTGTGATGATTTTAAAATTTTTTTAAATGCTTGGCGTTGGTCTGTTCTTCTCTAAAATAGCATCTGGAGACTGATTTCTCAGGAGATCTGCAGCAGATGATGAGAACTTTCCCTGTAGGATGACTAATACCCTGAAGAGCAAGGTGGGAGCCATGGAATTTTTATTTACACTGTGCTGTAGGTGTGTGTGGAGCCGTACTGACAAGTGAAAATGGAGTTAGGTTTTTGTTTGTTTTTGACTGCTTATGGCCTAGCATAAGCAAAAGCATCCCTAGTTCTCACGTAACTCAGCTTCAAGGAGGAACTGTGGAGTGTGGAGGGAAACACGACCTGAAGGTTAGGGCATGCTAGGGCCTGTTGCCTTGCTGTATTATCCCCACAGGATTGCAGGGGAATAGGATTGAAAGCTGTTTTGCATTTGGAAGGAAACCTGGAGTTTCTAGGGATGCTTTATAAAAGGAGACTGTGGGACTGCACTGCATGGGAAGAAAAGTCATTCCTTCAGGCACACCCCTAAGAAACACAGTTAAAACCACAGGCCATGGGCATTGCTTCCTGGTGCTCGTACAGTTTGTGTTTCCAGGATTCACCCTGCCTTCTGAACTGGTGGTGGTTTGGGTATATTTTAAAAATTTGCATCTGCATTCTCATAGCTGAACTGCAACCAAATAAATTATGTAAAGCATGTTTGAATATGCATATGCTCTATAACCATCAATACAAATAGAAGTGAGGGCTGAGATGGGCTGAATCCATAAAAACATTTGTCATGCAATCTCTCATCACAAGCTTTTCTTAGGCTCTGAAATGAAACAGCGGGAGCTTTTTGCTACTGCCAGCTGACTTGCCGTATCAAAGTTTGGTGATGCTCCAAGAAAGCTCCGCAGGGACTGTAAAAAAAAAAAAAGTAACAATTTTCACAGCCAAAGCACAGCTCTGCATTCGTTGAAGTGCTCCTTTAACCAAAGCCCAGTAGCTGCTGGTGCACACAGCTGGCTATGCGAAGGCAGGTGATCACCCTTATTTAGCTGTACCACTAGCCACGTGACAAGAAAATGGTGGAGGATCTGTATTCCTAGTAAACTGCTACGGAAAAGAGGGATGCCGAAGTGCAGCAGTAAAGCATCTTTATTATTTTCTGAGTAGAAAGGCCTCTTCAAATCTTTAGAAGGTAAGCGTCTCTTTACTCGGAGAGGCTGATATACAGAAGGTTTTCTGATTAACGGCTCTATTGTTGCAGTTACTTTAGACAGGAAAAGGATAAATGTTTGTCAGCACGATGCAAAGCACCCAGGACCTCATTACTGAAAACCGGGCAGCTGTATTTTAATTCTGTTGCAGCTCTTTATGAGAGAAGCTTACATCAGTTCAATGGGATTTCTTTTGTCTGAGCACAGGCATGGTAATTTGTAATTAGGAGACAAAACTTCACTCTACAGTCACCTAGCATGTTAGATTATTTTCAGCTTGTTTGCCTTGCTCTGGGGGGAAAAAAAGGAACGAACGTTGGGCATTGTCAGTGGACATCCTGCTTTTAAGACTGCTGAATTACTGACATAGCAATTGTTTGTGATAGCTCTCGTTGTAGACTACTTGACAATGGTAGTGTTTTCAGTTTCTTTGCTGTCAACTGAATCATATGATTTTTGAAATTTTTGCAATGTCCCCTTAAAATGTTGCAGCGAACAGAATGTGTAATCTCTAAAGGTTAACCGATCAAGGATGCAGCAATAATCTCAATGGTTAAGAGAACTGAAAAATGACTGCAAAAGTTGGTTTGTACAGGTGGTATTTTTGTTTAAATTTAATTATAGGAGCTTGATTCAGCTCTGTTCAGTTGTTTGCTTTTCTGTCTGTGATGAAGGAGTGACAATATTCTTCAGTTTTATGTATAGAAAGCAAACAAATGATAGTGATGTACAGGAGGCATTGAAAATGTATAGAATATCTAATATGAGCTACTTAGAGCAACCCTGAAAGGAAATGTTTGCAGGCATGGTAGGTGTATTTAGCCAGAATCATTCTAAGTGAGTGGGAGGCAGGCAGAGGTGTCATTTTTGGACTTATCTTTATTAATACTTTTGTGAAGCAGAACTATGTTGAGGAATGGAGGATGCACACAGCTCTAGCAGCCGTGTCAGCAGACATTAAGGCAACTGTGGAGGTCGGGGCTGACGGAGAGAGGGGAATGACACGCACCAGTGCTTACCCTGCCAAAACACATTTTTTCCAGGGCTGCTGTGTTCCGTGCTCTACTCGCACCCATGCTCTCCATTGCTATCTCTGTGGGGCAGGGGAGTACTAAGGTCTAAAACAGCCTTTTTATTCCTGTCTTTGATGAGTCTGGCTGTTATTTGGCCTTGCATAAATCTGGACAATATTATAGAAAATCTGTGTAGTTAAAGTCTAGCTTTTGCATAAGTTCACTACTTTAAAAATTTAGATCTTGCTACAGGCAATCTGTTGTGGCTTTGTGGCATCTGCATAGTATTTGTCAGCAGTAATAGGAGAGCAATGTTATTTAACAGCTTGTAATACACCTGTAGAAAAAAGCAGAGGGGAAAAAAAAGTACCAATCTTTAAGCCACAGTCTTTGTTCAGGCAAAAGGTGCAGCTCTCAAACTTACCAGGAAATAATGTATGGATGACAATACGATTTTGTCAGCACCTGTGAATATTGATAAAGCTGTTTTTGTCACTGTAGTGTCCTCAGGACTGAAGACACTTCCTGTCAAACCCTGTACAAATATCCAGAAAAATATGGTGCAACAACAAATGAGATAGAGGCAGAGGGGAGGATGGGAGTGACAGTCCAGTTGCTTGACGGGTTTCTTAGTTTATATAGGTGTTTTTCCTTTGGACAGTGAAGGAAATGGCTGAACTGTTATGGGATTTTATGAATTAACTTGTTCAGATATATCTGATTAGTTCTTAGTGTATCCTGTAGATTGTGGTCTTCTCTATAGCTGTCGCAGCTGTGAAAAATAGACAGCAGCAGATCAGATGTCCTTATTTCAGGCTACCAGATGAAAGCTGAGTCTGTCCTACAGGAGCAACATCACTCTCCTCAGCAGAAAATACTGGCAGCAAACTCTGAAGAGCTGTCTGATGGACAGCAGCCCAGCAGGATACACCTTTGCCTGCTTGTGTAAAGCAGTAGAGCGTATAGCTAACCTTCCCTGTGTGTTTCCCTAGCTAGAATGTGTCAGGGAAGGAGAAGCCCTGTTTTCTCTCCTGCGTGTTGCTTCTTCAGTTTGGCATTTGCTGTCGCTCTGGCTCTTTCACAGCATTTTTGCTATGTCTGACATTCTCCTCTCTCCTACACTTAGGCTGGTTTTTATCCTCCTACTGCTTCTGTGGCCCTTCCAACTCAGTGACAGAGTTCTGCTTCTGAGGATTACTGGCGTCTTTTTGCGTCTCCTGTCTCCCTTTGCACGTGCCTTTTTAGACCTGCCTGCTGCAGGGTCTGGCAGTCCTTCCTGCTCTGAACACCTCCTTACAGTCCAGGCAGGCTGCAGGACTGCCTTCTTTGGTGCCAGTTTTACTGCTTCAGCAGAGATTATGTGCTTTGATTAGGTGTCTCCTTTGGCTCATGGTTTGGCTTTTCCTCTGTTTTTCACAAGTTGCAAAGCACTCAGTTTTGGTGGGAACTTTTCAGTTACCATTTTATACCCATTAGAGTCTTTCCATTTTAATCTGCTGGTACAATTTCTGTTCCACGTTCTGCATTGTCACACATTCTGCTGCTGTCTGTTACGTCTCTGACAACTGCAGCTTTAAGAGAAGCTGAAGTTTAACATGAACATCTGCCTAGAGCCTTTTCTGTAGCTCAGTCACAGCCAAGATAGCGAAAAGGCAGCTGTTAGTTGTTTGTAGGTTTGCTGTTTTCCCATCCCAGGAAAGGTGATGGAGCAGCTTATCCTGGAGGCCATCATGAAGCAAGTGGAAGAAAAGAAGGTTATCAGGAGTAGTCAGCATGGATTCACCAAGGGGAAATCATGCCTGACCAATCTGATAGCTTTCTACAATGACATGACTGGCTGGGTAGACGAAGGGAGAGCCGTGGATGTTGTCTACCTTGACTTCAGCAAGGCTTTCGACACAGTCTCCCATGATATCCTCCTAGGGAAGCTCAGGAAGTGTGGGCTGGAGGAGTGGTCGGTGAAGTGGATAGAGAACTGGCTGAATGGCAGAACTCAGAGGGTTGTCATCAGCGGCGCTGAGTCTAGTTGGAGGCTGGTAACAAGTGGTGTCCCCCAGGGGTCAGTACTGGGCCCAGCCTTGTTAACTTCTTCATCAATGACCTGGATGAAGAGTTAGAATGTACCCTCAGCAAGTTTGCTAATGACACAAAACTGGGAGTTGTGGTAGATACACCAGAAGACTGTGCTGCCATTCAGCATGACCTGGATAGGCTAGAGAGTTGGGCAGAGAGGAACCTGATGAGGTTCAACAAAGCCAAATGCAGAGTCCTGCACCTGGGGAGGAACAACCTCATGCACCAGTACAGGCTTGAGGTGGACCTGCTGGAGAGCAGCTCTGCGGAGAGGGACCTGGGCGTCCTGGTGCACGACAGGTTGACCATGAGCCAGCAGTGTGCCCTGGCTGCCAAGAAAGCCAATGGGATCCTGGGGTGCATCAGGAAGAGCAGGCCAGCAGGGGAGGTTCTCCTTCCCCTCTACACTGCCCTGGTGAGGCCCCATCTGGAGTACTCTGTCCAGTTCTGGGCTCCCCAGTTCAAGAAAGATGAAGAGCTACTGGAGAGAGTCCAGCGGAGGGCTACGAGGATGATGAGGGGACTGGAACATCTCTCCTACAAGGAGAGGCTGAGGGAGCTGGGCTTGTTCAGCCTGAAGAAGAGAAGGCTGCGAGGGGACCTAATAAATGCTTACAAATATCTGAAGGGTGGGTGTCAGGAGGATGGGGCCAAGCTCTTTTCAGTGGTTCCCAGAGACAGGACAAGGGGCAATGGGCACAAACTGAGGCACAGGAAGTTCCGTCTGAACATGAGGAAGAACTTCTTCCCTCTGAGGGTGACAGAGCACTGGAACAGGCTGCCCAGGGAGGTGGTGGAGTCTCCTTCTCTGGAGATATTCAAGACCCGCCTGGACAAGGTCCTGTGCAGCCTGCTGTAGGTGACCCTGCTTCGGCAGGAGGGCTGGACTAGATGACCCACAGAGGTCCCTTCCAACCCCTACTATTCTGTGATTCTGTGATTCTGTAAGATATGAATCTAAATTATAATAACAATGAACATCATATGTTGCGAAAACATAGTTACATTACCATGGAAAAAATGGAAAGATGGAAATTTGGCAGTGCACTGACACAGAAGTGAGGAGAAAAGAGGAAATGAACAAATGCACAAGATTTAAGGTATGAAGGAATAGAAGTTGTGTGAGAAGGATAAGGAATGAAGTCATAAAGAGAACCACAGGAAATGCGTTATGAGGGGAGGAAAAGATAGAAGTCATAAAGTACTAAAAAAATGTTGCCATGTATCTTTTCCTGTCTATCTGCATATTATAAATTGTGCAAAGGCTGAACTTGAAATCAGAGGAGTGCTAGAAAAATCCTAATGTTTTAATGAACAGATCAATAAAAGTGCTACGAATCTGCAGATCTTGATGTTGAAGTGAGTTGTTATGATTAGCAGCTCAGAAAATCATCCCTAAACACATTTTATCACATGAGCAAGACAGAATTCACCTGTTGTAAGATGCTTTGTTAAAACATTTGATTCCAGCTAATACGGTGCGATAAGTACCATTATCACTGTACCTATGTGTCAGCATTCGTACACACAGAGAAACAAATTCATTAAGCAATGCAAAACGTTGACAGTATTACAGAAGAGCCAAGTAGGAAACAGGAAAAAGCCACTGAAGTTGAGAAGTCAGCTCATTGGTTGTTAACTAAGCGCTGAGAGCAGTCTGAGGCACTTCAGTGTGTCTTGATTTGGAGGCAAATGTGCTTGATAAGGTATAGACTGTAATAAGAGTTGGAGGGGAGTTATTTGGAGGGGAGTTATTAGAGCTCCACCAGAGTCTTAGTAGGGCGTAAAATGTAAAACTTCCTAAAGATTTTCTGCTCCTGATCCTGCAAACTCTACCTGGCTAACTCTTCTCAGATCATTAGCATACTTCCTGAAAGTGCAGATGGCTGCACTGGGTATAAGGTGCACGCTGCTTTTTCAAGTGCTGTGCACGTGCCAATTGCATCATTTGGAGCTGCCGGTATTCTGATTAATGGTCTTGACAACACAGTATGGCAGGAAAATGGTCACTGTGAACCACACGTGCTGGAAGGAAAACTGGTTTTAAAGTGAGGAAAACTAAAACTGAGTTTTCTCAAGGAATAATTATTGCTCAATGAAAGTGCAAGGTGGGAATCATGTCCCAGATCTGTGATTAGGCCTGGCATTTTAATAAATCTTTTAGAAACACAATTTTCAAACAAAATTTATTTTCAGGTTATACTTAAGCAGATTTTGAATCAGATTGATTTAACTCCTAATTTGTCTGCTTGCATTACCTTGTTACTCTGCATTAGTGGTTTGTTCAACAGTGGTTGTTGATAAACAGATCATCTAGATGTTATTTGTAGAATGTTAGCAACATTTATGAAGAGCAGAGAGATCAGATAAGTTTAAACATGCCTTCTAAATGCTACTACTGCTCTGAACGTACATAGCTCATTGGCAGACCTGGTGATCTTCCAACAATGGTGGAGGAGCACCTATCACACAGGCTCCCCAGCCTTGTATTGTTAATTCCAGTAATTTTCCACTGCCTCAGTAAAGATTAAGCAGTGTTGAGCTAGGCACATAACATATGAGAGCCCCTGCTCTGAGGGCCAGACCATATGGTGGTATGTGAATGCAATGCTAAGGCAGAGCAATAGATGTCAAGTGGCATGTTATTTCTACCTTAGAGTTTGCACACAAAATAGAGTTAGGAGAATATTATTAAAATGGTAATATTAGGAAATGCCTAGCAGGTTCTACACTCCGCTGTAAGAGGCGTAGGTGGAGACAGCAGTATTTCATGGGTACAGTCAGGTATCACTGTCCTAAAGAGTTGTCTCCTATCTGTGTCCATGCAATTAAAGTTGTTATGTGGTACGGGGCAGGTCACTAGCAGTCAGCAGCTGCTTGAATCGCACCTGTCCTTCTCCTCTGACCCCTGGTTTCTGCGTGCCAAAGTGAAGCCACTGGGGTCTGACTATACCAGTCTTTTTCAGTCGCAGCTGGTCGTGAGAATCAGTAGTGGCATATAGAAGATGTTATAAAAAGCTACACACTATGAAAAAAATCCAAAGGTTATTAGGCATCACATATCAGGAATTCAGAATTCATGGACATTCTCAAAGTTAATTTTTCTGTTTCTCTTCTGTTAAAAGTGAGTAATTCCTTATCTTTAACTTCTAAAGCTGTTGTCCAAGGTATGTTAAGTGAAGTGTGGAAATGCCCAATACTCAGGTGATTTGCAGCTATGAAAAGCCCTGGAAAGGACTGATTGTTCTGTCTTTAAACAGGAGAGTGTTTGAATGGTGCACGGTTAATAATGCTTGGGGATGAAGAAAGGACAAAGTATTAAATAGTTCTTCATTGGGTTCACCGTCTTTCCTGTAGCATCCTATGACCTGCTGGTGACAAACCTCGAGACTTTTGAGAACTCTGGGATCTGCTGCAGACAGTATCAGCCTAGCTTGCATTCCTATGGCCCCATTTCGACAAGATGTCTAGGTTTGGACTTAAATCCAGTTTTCCTCATTCTATATTGAGATGCCTTTTTATTTGATGTGGCTGGAAGTCACAGATAATTGAAGAAGCCTGGAGCCCTGGCTTGCTTCCATAAGCCTGCATTATCCATAGGCATATGCATAAGGTTGCTGAAATAGCCTAGTGAATCCTATTATCACTCATCTGTTTACTTAGATTTGTCCCTCCATGGCTCCCTGCATCCCTCCCTGGCTTTGTCTGCTTCTCTTGTGCTGTGACACAGGGAGGGACCTGGCAAGGAGTCAGGACAGGCAGCCTGTGGCTACCTAGCAGCAGTGAAAGCAGCTTTAATTTTATGACAGTCTTAAACCGACAATTGCAGACAGGAGAGCCTACTACTGTGAGTGGCTACCTGGAAGAAATTCAGGCTTACAGTATAGATGTAAGATGAGGAATAAGGAAAAAGATGACTAGATAAACAGATACAAAACACTAAAGCAGTTTGGGGACTAGGAAGCATGTTCGTAAAGAATGGTTAAAAAATTTATTCAGTGGCCCAAAGCGAGAATTTTAACATGTTTTCAATTAACATACTGAAATGCAAGCAATTTAAATCTTCTGGCTAGAATACGGGATTTTTCTACAGAAAGAATATTACCTCTTACAGACATGCCTAACTTTTTCATCCGATTTTGATGCTGAAAATAAAGTAAAAAATCAGCACATGGAAAACATCAAGTAGAGGTATCAGTAAAAGAAGCTTTAATCTGAAAAGTGAGGTGTGAAAAGCTAGGAATTTAAGACTTTTACTAATTTTTAGCAACAGTTTAGTCTGTGGCTGTTGAGAAAGCAACTGATATTTTTTTCTGTAAAATGAGAATATCAGCATGTGTTTATCTAGTGTGCAGCAGTATTACAGTGATTAGTTGATTTGCACAGGTGTTTGATGAAGAAAGCTTTTGGCTCCAACAAAGCACCATAGGTAATTTTTTTGTTTTTTTGTTTTTTTGTTCTTTCTGAAACAGCAGAACACTGCCATACCTAGAAAACTGAGGACGGATAACTTTTATTCTGAGCAATACTGATTTGAGAGGGCACTAAGAGTTATTTAAAAATTATTAATTTACTGAGTTGTAAGAGTGAACCAAGAACAAGCAAGGAAGAGATTTCAGCTTCCATCCTCTTTCTCCTACTTTCATAAGTATTTGGTATCTGTCTCTGACCCGCCTTTGAGAATCAGCGTTTTTTTTTAACTACTGCTGAATAAGTATGCAGACCTGCATTATCAAAGCAAATATGCAGTAACTTGATTCCTAGTGCAGCTGATCCTTAAATGACTGGTCTGTGTACCACAGAAAAGAAGTCATTTATGACACAAAAAGCTTATTTTACTTTGACCTCTGTTCTGCGTGAAAGATCAGGTTTTTTATCAATCCAGTAAATCATACCTGATTAGCTTCAACAAGGAGCATTCATTAAAAGGAAGAAAAAAAAAAAATAAAGAGTTTTATTTTCCTGATACTTTTGGCCACATCATCCGTGGCATCAGTTGCACTTCTACGGAAGGCAAGGAATTTTGTAAGCCGCAATTTTGGAAGTATGTGAAGTAGTCTGTGGGAAAGGAAGAGGAGGTAGTCGCTTAATTTAAGTTTCTGGAGTCTGTCTTCCATTAGTAGGGCTCATACTGAGATCTGTTGAGAGTCGGTTCTCTCTTAGCTTGTGAACAGCCAGAAATTACTCTGCAAGGTATGGAGCTGCTCCGCATAGCATGCTCTCAAAATCCATCAGAAAAATGCCTGTAGAAAACAAACTTCGTATGTATCTTGCTTATTCTCACACTCATGGAGAGTCTGGAACCGTAAGTTGAGGTGTAATGTCACAGAAGCCACGCTGTCCTTTGACTAAACTGGCTTTCTAAACCTACCAGATTTGAAAAATGCCTGTGGTGCCTATTACTTCACGACTGAACAAATATTAACTATGGCTTTTAAAAACCAGGAGCTTTCACTGAACGTAGAGTGTGTATGTCTGGCAAGGAATGTTTGATCTGTTTGGGTAAAGCAAAAAGGGTCTGGAAAAATATGACTAGCGCCAGAGTCAGACTCTCTTTTCTCCAAAAAGACTGTTGACTGTTTATTTGACAGTTAAAGGGAACCTGACATGATTAAAAAAAAAAACAAAAACAAAAAAAAAACAAAAAAACCCAAAAACAAAAGAGGAAATCTAATCTTAGCTAAAACAGTTCTGAAAGGTGATACTTTGTATGTGATTGAAAATACAGTGGATAACCTTGTGTCAGCAATGCTTTTTGTAACAGGGCTTGAACTGATTTTGAACTGCCTGCCTTGTTCCAGATCTTTCAGGACAGCAGGCTCTTGCTTCCCAAATCAAATATCCTAATATGAACAATAAAGTTAGAGATTCTCAGCCAAACTCTGATGCTGTTTACTTGTAATCCCTAAGCGAGGGGTATACTTTGAGCATATTGCCAGTAGCAGTAGCTGAATTTCAGCAGAAATTCAAACAAAAGATTTGAAACAGATTTATCTTTCAGTCCCCTGGAAGTATACCATTCTTGTAAACACAACTGTCATACAAAATTCTGGTGTAGCTCAGCTGTAGTGGTCCTGCTGAAAGCAGAAAAACATTTATAATTTATGTTGTGAAAGTGTGAGAGATTCTAGAGAAAGCAGCAATGGCAGCTCCACGTACATAAGCATTTTTAGAAGAAAGATAAAAGATGTCACAGGGAGAAAAGCAGTCTTGAGGCAATCCTGGAAATGTCATGACTTAGGATAATTCTGACCCAGGCATTGCAAAAATTCTAGGCAAAATTCTGAATTAATTACTTCTGGGAAATTGCTTTTTGTAGATGATAATTGTCACTGTTTCTGTAGGGGTAGAGTATATAAAACTCAGTCATACTCTTATCATACAGAGGAGAAGATGAGCTTCATTCTGCTCAAACATTTTTACAGGCTTACTGCCGAGAATATTGTGATTTTTAATACAGAAAGCCTGAAAATGTACTGTCCTCCTGTAGCTTACTCTTCACACAACTTGGAAGAAGAGCATTTCCTTTCAAATAATTTCCTGCACTGATTTCTGAAGCTTGTTGAGTAAGCAGTTGTCATTTGGTGTGATAAGGCTGTAAGATATTTTATAAATGAATGGTTTATATGTTAGTATCAAAACCCTGTTCTGTCCAGCCACATTGTACTCCCATGAATACCCGTAAGTTGTCATCTCAGTAGTCCTGAGCTTCTTTAATCAGAAAACTTTTCATAGTCTCATATTTGGAAAGGTTAATAAAGCCCCTACAAAAATCTTAATCTGAATTTAAAATGGATTAGAAATACTTGTCCTCTCCCCACACTGTTTCCACCACTATGGTTTTTTACCTTGCCCGGCTGTTATTTACAGCGCTTTGTTAGAATTCAGATTTGTCTCTGCTAAGTTCAGATGGATAAATTAAACTTCATTACACATGTTTTACTATGAATTGAACAGACACCAAAAAAAGCCAAAGGCTCTAATGACTTGTTTATGTATTCTAAGTAAATTGTGATGGTACTCTGCGCATCAGTTTTCTGTACAGCTTCTGCACACAGATGACATTACAGAGCATAAAAAAGGGAAATGGTACATTACAATTTGTGCCATTCGTTTTATTCATGAGCAGGATACTTTGATCAGATTTCTTTACTGTTCTATTGTGTATCCAAAGAGAAAGAGTATTTCAAGCCTTATTTGACAGTAATTAAATGTATTCCAGAGTTGGAGTGGTTTGTAGAAATCATTAAGCAGTTAATCTCTGTATTTGTGAAAGAAGTACTCTACAGTATGTGGGGAAAAATCCAGTAAAATTAGAAAGATTAATATGTGTCTGCTGTTATTGAGAGACAAGGCCTGGTCGTGAGCTGAGCAGCACAAACATGTTTGACCCTGCCTTAGTATTGTCTGTGTTCTCTGTGCTCACATGGGAAAAGTGGGAGTTCACTAGTTTGCCTGCCTGTATTGGGAATTTAATATGTGTCCCAAGGTAAAGATCTTTTGCAACTTTAAGCACGGTGAAGCCTTTGGCTCTCTTATAGGCAGGCCTGCATGTACACATTTATATATAATCTATGTGAAATTAACAAGAAATCACAGAAACTGTTCTCGTACTCTGATGCAGCGGTTGGCCAGGAGAGTCTTGTCTGCCCACTGCCCCCAGTCCTACTGGGGAAAGTGAGGGTAGCAAGAAACTGCAGGAGTGGCAAGTCAAGCCTATTCAGACCCATTCAGTGGAATCACGCAGAACAGAGCTAGCTGATGCTGTGGCAGGGAAAAGTACCTTCTCTGATCTCATCACAGCTCTGTTAATCAAAGTGTAAAAATTGTCTGTTCTTCAGCTTTTGTGGGGAAAAAAAAGAAGTTATTTTTTGAAAATAAAGATGTTGGAACAGCAATATAGGAAAAAATGCTATAATTATTTTGATAAAATAAATGAAGCTTTTTTTGAGTTGTACATTTTTAGTGCAAATAGTTTGGAACCTGTCAAGAGTGTCCTGAAAATGTTAATTGTTGTTTCCTATCTGTAGTTGAACCATCCTTCCAGCAAGCATTTTATGAAATACTTGAATAGAAAATAGACATAGAAACCGTTCAAGTCAATTACGTTAAACATTCAAACACCTTTGTTATTATTTTCACCACTTAATGCCTTCTACTTTGCATATGTAGGTATGTTAAATGTAATTTCCTATTCTGTTCCTAAAAATGGAGTCTAGGTAGGATATTTTGCAACATATCTTTGAAAATCTGTGGTGCTTTAATTCTCACTTTTGTGCTTTCTGTACTCTTTAAATGCAGGACATCAGCTGTTTCCGTATTACAAAATGACTTATTTGGGTCAGAATTGCTCTGAAGTACAAATGATACTGTAAGAGTGAAAAAACCCACTCATGATCTCATTTTTGCTATACAGTAGCTGTGTGTACAGAAATGAAATTACTGTATGGAACTTCTAACTGTGGCGTGCAGTTTGCAAAGTGTAGCTGAAGCTGCCTGCAAGGATATGTCTGGTTTGCCAGATGACAAAAGACCCAACTTCTTTTGTATAAAATGAGAAACATTGCTGTTTGCCAGCCTGTTACTATTCAGTTCTATGCCTTGATCCAACTAAAACTGGCTATGTGTGACCTATAGTCTCCAAAGATTTTACAGACATGCATAAATAAGGGGTAAGAATGGCACTGTAGAATTACAACAGCTGTGTTTGTTTCACACTTACATCAGTTTGTGATCAGCCTTCTGAACTGGCTATGCTGAGGAAAATTTCGTTGCCGTATGAGGACATATGAGCTGTGTTGATAGCAAGGTCAACCTGTGCATCTCTTGAAGATTTTGCTTTGTGTTTTTCCTCTCAGGTTCGTAGAAGAGGATGTGGGAATGGACATCCCCTTAGCTGAGGGTGCGCTAAGCCCCAGTTCTACAGAGATGAGACCTGGTGAGAGAAGCTCTTACTCATTTTCTTAATTATGTCTTATTCCCTTGACATTTAATTATGCAGTGAGAAGGATGTTTCTGTGCTGGTAAAGAATCAGTTCAGTATTAAAAAGAGAAAGTGTTAAGTTCGCTTTACTTAGTTTTCTTCTTTACGTGAGAAATGATAGTTGTAGTGTGCCATTTTCTCTTGTTCTTTGTTGTCATTACTCATTTAGTCCTTGTGAAGTTTAAGCAGTCTATATTATTTATCTTATATTTGACTGCTGTCTGAGTGAACTACATTAGCGTTAGCATAGTTCAGACAGAACAACTTGAAATGTGCCACACAATGCAATAGCAAGGGGCAAAGCAGTACCTAGCTTTTGTTTTGTGAAGTCTACTTTTATTTAAGACTGATTAAGAGACTCAGAAGTATTTTTATTTCTGTTGCTGTATTGAATAAGATATACAGTTAAAACTAAAGACATAGCTATATGCAAATCAGCATCATTTGAATAGCACCAGGTGCATAAGAAAACAAATATTTACAGGGCATTTTCGCTCATATTAATTTTTCCAGGGTTCAGCAATGTCTTGGTTCATAAGTCAAATGATTTATTTATTGCTCTTTAAATTCTTAAACATTGTGGGTCAGAGAGTGTCCAAGGCTTGATTTTCGTCTGGCGATTGCAAAAAAGTGGATCTAGATTTTGCACAATTTAAGAGCTCCCAGCTACATCTGCCATTCCTGTAGATGCCTGGTTTGTTTATTTAAACATTAATGTTGATATTTGTGTTTCATTTTAGGTCGTCTTAAATGGCTTGGTGTTATTAAAATTGATCTGTCCCAGTGTGTTTGAAGGTGATTCTTAAGTACCTAGGAGATGAATTTTATGTGGAGGAGATAAAATTCTTTTTTTCTCCCTGTTTTTTCAGAACCTCCAAATTCTCTTGATCTTAACGGTTCCTGTCCCAGAAGGATAAAGCTCACTGCTCCAAATATCAATCTCTCGTTGGATCAGAGTGAAGGGTCTGTACTTTCTGATGATAATTTGGATACGCCGGATGAAATTGACATCAATGTAGATGACCTCGACACTCCTGATGACGCAGATTCTTTTGAATACACTGGACAAGGTAGCGTTCTAGATTGTATAAGTAGAGTTCATCTCTGTTTCTTAGTTCACTGCTTACATGATCTGTCTCATGTTTGTCAGGCTCTGAATATGGTTAAAGAATTTGAGAGTTAATGCCAGGTGTCCAGATATTTTCATTGTCTGCTATTTTTTAACCTTTCTTCCCCTGTGTAAAGTAATACATCCCTACTCATGCAGAGTGCAGGAAGACAGAGTACAGCTGATGAAATAAAATAAGAAGAGCTACCTAGAGAGAATCAAATTCAAAGTCTTGTCTTTGTTCAGTACCACAGGACTTGTTTGAAAAGAGTTGTTCAGGAAGAAGAAAGTAGTTGCTCTCTGTTGTAGAGAACGCTATAGCTAACCACACCTTTGTGCAGTTCTGGCCAGCTCTAGATTATGGTTAGATCAGTGGTACTTAGGGATATAACCTTGTACAAAATGCATTGGCTGACATAAGCTGCACCACAGAACTTGCAGCATATAAATAAAGTAGACACAGAGTGGTGAGAGAGGTCTTTCGTTAGTGAGAAAGGTCATTTTTTATACATATGTATGGTTGGAAGGCTGAGACGTGGAAGTTGTGCACATGGCATGATAAAGCTAGCTCAGGTGATGGAACAACAGAATTCCTCATTCCATCAATTTAAATATGCTTTCTCAGCAGGGCTAGTTGTACAGTATAGATATACCCTAGAAGTGTGCAATGGATACTTCACTCTTCCTTCGCATACTAATGATTTTCTCTCATGGTGTAAAGGTGTTTTACAGTGTCTTACTCACTTTGCTTACCCTCATAATGTACAAAATAGGGTGTTAACACTCATTTCTTGCTAGTACCTTAAGAACCATAGAAGTACTGTATTCACTAATGTAAATACATAAAGATCGTAAGCTATCTGAGGGGAAAACGTGTGTGACCATTTTGCAATCTACAACAGAAAGAAACTTCAAAAATGGATCCATTTAAACTGAGTGTTCCATTTAAATTCTCTGTTGCTAGTGAGGTCACTATAATTTAAAAGCTGTATGCTCTTTTGAGCATACAAGAACAGTTGCATCAGTTTAAGTGATATTGCCAGAGAGGCATCACTGTGTACTCAGTCATGCATGAGCATCTCTAATGTTACTTCTCATTAGAAGGCTGATTTCCTTATGGGTAGATGCAGAGTGTAGTGATGAGTTGCTTGATGGTTAGAGTATTTGTAGCAAAGATTAAAACTAACACACACACACACATGCACGCACACTCACACCAGAGCAGCCTGTGCTTGCAGTTTTAGACTGTTGTGACTGCTGTGTGAGAACAAAAATCTGTCTGCAGTGGAACAGATTTTGCCTGTAAGCCCTCAAGTAAATAAATTCAACTCCAGTGATTTTGGTGACAGTTTTATTTATGGCAAGCATTTCTCCCCAGCTTTTTTTGTTACTTTCTGGATGTGATGATTTGTTCAGTTGCTGAAGTTGGACCAATTTCCCTGAACTCCTAAGTGAAGAGGAACTCAAGGTGCCTGTGTTTTTCATGACATTTTTACAATTATGTGGGTTGATTTTAGATATACTTAATCGGCAAAATGCCCTCCCACTTAGACAAACCAGTAACAGAGAGTAGAAAAGCAAAAAAATGTATGCCGGCAATAAAATAAGTAGGCTATATATTATGTGAATCTGATAGCTAAGAGTATAGTCATAAGAACTAGTGCAGAATGATTTATCTGCATTCTAAACAGCCTTTACCATCTTTGTACTTCTGTCACTCTGCTGTTAACCAGTATGCGCTCTGCTCTTACCAGCAGTCATAATGTCCCACAGACCAGCATTTCTAAACTGTTGTGCCAAACCCAGGGAAGTAAATACTGAGAAGACATAGCTGTAGAGATGGTAGAGAACAGTGATTTTTAGCTATCATGCTCAGACTGCTGAAGGTCCATTTGAACTATAACAGGCAACTGAGAAAAGCAAGACTGTCGTCATGCATGATTCAGGGGTCCACCTCATTGCTGAAAAACTGATGGGTCTGTAATACAAGAAATACTGAAACCCGTTTGTTTAAAAGAACGATGAAGAAGAATCAGCACAGCTGCAGTATGCAAGAAAATAGATGAGAGCAGAAATACTAAAGTATATGTCTTAAATGAGCACCTGACTTTTTTAGGGATTGGTTGATCATCAGTTTCACAGGGGTTTTTTTTTGTCACTAGTACCTTACATTTAAACATTCTCTTTCAGAAGCTACTCTTGTTTCTGAAATGAGCTTTTTATCATTATTACATTAAATGACATAAAAATTGCATTTCTGAAAACCTGCGTGCATATAGGTGAAGGCCTCCCCTGAGATCAGCGTTATTTGGAAAGTGAAAGAATGTTTATTATTTTGTCTGCAGAAGTTTATTTCCTTTCTGCATTTCGCACTGGTGCATCTTTCTCTGCAAAATCAACACTCTAGGCAGTAAAGCATAACCGCTTCATAAGGAAGGGGTGATCTAGTACCATTTCTATCCCAAAGTAATTCATTTGGCCAATTCCAGCGTTGTAAGTTTTATCAGGATCTCTTTTCATGTTTTGCAGTTTCACCAACAAAAAAAAAATTATCAAACCCCAAATACAATTTCAGCATTAGTCTGCCAGTTACCTAGCCCAGCCTCTTTTCACTAAAGATGTTCTGTCAGCTACAGTTCTCTTCCTCAGCTGTGCTCTTTCTGTCCTCTGAGGAACCGACTGATTAGACAGTTTTCCTGGGCTGTTCTGATAATCCCATCTATCTATTCTGATATCACCTAAGCTGCATAATTGCATCCCGTGGGGACCCTACATCCTTACAAGAATCAACCACCCTGTGATGACTTGTCAAAGTTTGCATAGCTCGACTGCATGCATGTAGTTCTCATATTGTTCCCCATGGTAACTTAACAAAATTAACATCATACAAAAATTGCGGGAGGATGTCTGGGTTTGGAGGGAGTGTGGTTATGCATTTTGTAAGCTTGTTCCCAGTGTCACAGAATATGTGATATTTCAAAAGTGAATGCTGAGTATGTTGTTAAACATCATGAGCATTGTACCCTGAGAAGGCATGAATACACACTTCAGTTCCACAATATATAATCAACTAATCAGCAACTGTTAAACCAATTTGAAACAGTCTACTTCAAAGAAAAAAATCACCTTTTGCAGTCGGTTCTTCTTCCCAACCTTAGATCTCCTCGGACTTCCTTTATTTGCGGTTCCTGAGGAAAAAAGGCTTGTGTGGTCACATTGTATATGCATATGTATGCATTTCTTGATCTTCCATCCCTGTTTCCACTGTTAATACACTTTTACTTGAATATTTTAACTCATTGGCTGGTTAGGCAGTGAGGTAGGAGGTGAAATATTACTGCTTGCTTGCAAGAGTCCAGCAGGCAGGATTAGGTAAAGAAAAGAGCTGGTGATAGACTCAGCTTTTGTTGCACATGGGAGAAGCAACACTAGAAATTCAGACTTCATTAGTCCTACTGTAACAACAAATATGTGCTCAACCTAATACATATTTAAAAAAAAAAATCAACATTTTTTATATTCCTAACAAATTTGGTGGAATTATTGATAGGTTTTAATACAGAAATCAGTTTCACAAATGAATGGTCAGTACATGTATGCATGTGTGTATATGCCCATAGGTTCTACATGTGTAGATACATGTGTACTATCTTATTCCTGATTTCATAAAGATAATTGATTTAATTCTTATGATAAACTAGTGTGTTTTAGGGATCATATACTTCCATTTGTGTGAGTAGTTCAAGAAGCAGCATTATTCAAAGAGGCATTTGAAGATAAAGCAATACGTAGAAAGATTTGAGGACTTCTATGAAACATTGTGTTCTTTACTTGTTCTTGTCAGTTAAAATCAGTTCTTTTGGTTTATTCTTGACTCTCGTGGATCTCTTTGGTATTTTCAAGTAAGATGCCTGATCAGCTTTTTATGTACACACTTGTATGTCATTATGTCTCTCACGGTATGTTTATTTACTGTTACCTCACCTATTGACACATGTGATCATATCTGCTCTTACTTATGACTGCAGAGCCAGAATAATGCATTAAAAAGAACAGTTTATTTAATTTGTTTCGTTCAGATATGTGTAATGCATAAAATATATAGAATCTGTACTATGAAGATAAACTAATAATATGCACAGAGCCACAAGGCAAAGGTGCTTCAGCAAGGATAATAGTACAAAAGATGGGTGTTTTTTTTTCCCTGCTGAAAGGCGAAGGTGCTTCAGCAAGAATAATAGTACAAAAGATGGGGGGTTTTTTCCCCTACTGAAAAAAGAAGTATGTTGTATCAATAACTAAAGAAGGAGATGAAATAATTCCAGCTGTGGACAGAATCACTTTTCATGTCACTTTGTAACCAGCCATTAAGTGTGAAACACTGGAATGCAGCTCAATTTGTTGTTAAGGGCCATCTTGTCAATGTGCAGTGGAAATGGAGATTCTGTTAATTACTTCACAGCTTTTCTGAAACTAAGAGTATCTAGCAGAGAAGCTGTGCTATGAGACTTCATAGTCTTTTGTCAGCCACGCAGTTTATTCACTGTGATCATTGTGTCTGCGGACTACACGTACCTGTTCTCTCACGCATGCTGGTGTGAACAGGCCAGATTGCCTTGTTGCTTTGTGCTTCACATCTGGGAGGGAATTGGTATTTATCCTCAACCGAAAGGCCCTGGGGGAGGCGAATACTCTGCTTGTATGAGGAGTCAGCATTACCTCATGTCTGAAGCAGAGGAAGATGGGTGTTCTTCATGTTTGCTGGTGCCAGATGTGAAGAGATTGGAGACAAACTGGGAAAAAGTTGAGAAGCTATAGTTCTGTCTAGACAAGAAGCATCGCTGTGTACACTTTTGGTTCCCTATTTTGCTGTTTAGTATAGTTCTCATACTAGCAACAGAAAGATTTTTAAAGACCTACAGTGAGCAGCTGATCAGTTTTACTAACTGGATGCAAAAATGGAAAAATCCCTTGGCAGTATTCTGCATAGTAATACTTGCTGCTGTTATTTTTATGTTCATAATGGTGAAAAGTTTAAAAAATGGAAAATTCTCATTTGCTGACTGTTAGATGATCAAATTCTACTCTTATTTATGCCGGTGCAGATACAGGATAGTGCTGTAAAGGTCCAGTTGATTTCAGTCATCCATTTCAAATGTATGTTATAGAGAAAATATTTAGAGCTTTTACAGGAAGATGTAATATATACAATTTTATTTTTCAGAAGAGCAGACTGCTGCTAAGGATGCTTGCCAGGAGGAGTCTGAATCAATTCCAGAGTACACTGCTGAAGAGGAGCGAGAGGACAACAGGTTATGGAGAACGGTGGTTATTGGAGAACAAGAACAAAGGATTGATATGAAAGTCATTGAACCTTACAAAAAGGTCATTTCACATGGAGGTAAGAAAATCCTGAATGCATTTTTTAGATTGATGTGAAAAATATACACTTTATTGAGCATGATTTATTTCTATTTTAGTTCAGTTATCATACTGGCAGAGGGAGAGAGGGTTTATTTTTCAGCCATGGTTAAAATCAACCTGGCTTTCAATTCAGTGTGGCGATGGCTAATGAGTATTTTAAATACAGAGCAATTTCAGGAGCACCAAATAAACTGATATACCTGTGTGAGTAACAATCTGGTCATTGTAGGCTAAAACTGTCTTACAGTAAGGAAAAAAACTTTTGTTCTACAAAAGAAAAATTTTGAAAACTTTATTGTGTGGATTTTGGCAAAAACTCTTGCACTAGGAAGTGTAGTGTACTGTGATTTGCTGAATGATGCATGTGGGTGCACAGATCTAAACGAGTAGAGTGTCAAAAGAAAAAAAGTACAGTTTTCCCTGGGGCTTCCATTCATCTGGCTAAGCTCCTTATGTTATTTTTCTGCCATTTATAGTTGTCAACAGATAGCATTTCACCAGCAACTGTTCTATATTTTTTTCTCATAATTTGTTAATGATTATCAAATAGCATATCAAAGAAAACATTTGAAGTAGGAGAATTTACCTCATGTGCTTGCTGTATTGTATCCTTTACTCATCTGCTCCCTAACCTCCTCAGAGAATTTGTAGTTCTGGTGTTACAAGCACACTTCTGTATAAATTAATTCAAATGGACAAATCTTGCTACAGATAGTCAAGGAAGAAAATAAAATAAAGCTTTCTAAGTGTCTTTTCCTTGGTGTTTCAGGTTTAGATTATCTTTGGATTCTATATGTTTGGGGGACACTGTTTGCCAGCTGTTAAGTAAGGTATTAAGTAAGGGTGAGTTGTTCTATTTGTGCAAAAACTGAGGCAGATAACAGCGTCTCAGAGGTGAGATTTGCTAGTTTATATGAGGATGCTTCTATCACAGTGTTGCTGATCCATAACGTCATTTAAAGGTAAACCATTGTTTCCAGTATATACTCAGTGTTGAATCTCTATCTGGTAAAAGTGACGTAAATAAATTATGGTTAATTATGTTACCTGGGGATGTAGTCCTCGAATTTGCACATTTACATTAAAAGCAGCTAAATGCTAACCTACAGATGTTCACAGTGGCCAGTGTGCAGAAGGTTTAGTCAGAATTAATAAAGACGTTTAAACCTCCAAGCATTTTCCCACTATAACAACACCATCAAAGATTTATGAATGTGGTGACACCTCAGACACAGTTTAGCAAACAGACGCAGATGGCATAATTTAGGAAACAAACACAAAATATTTTGAGGCCTTGCTAATGGTGTTTGTTTATATGGTTTTTGTATGCTGTAAACTAGTCTAGGTACATTTGTGGTGAAAGCTGTCACGTACAGTTCCTACTAGATGCTGATGTATATATTTATACCAGCTTTTATGAAAAATAAATACTAATCCATTTTAGTGAGTGAGGGAGTAGCTCTTAATTGAGCACTGCTTGACTGTTGAACAAGGACTAGTTCCACTGGCAGACATCTCTGATGGCAACTAGGAAGTACATAATAATGCAGTTATTAATGGGAGTCTAGTAGGTCGTTCAGCTCAGCTCTCCGTGTGAAATAACCAGGATTCAAATTTTACATGTCTGACATGTTGTTTTGTTAGATCACTTAAATCTAAGATAAAGAATATTACATTTACTTTTGAGTGGGTGCTAGTCAGTAACTTAGTCATTGTAAAAGAAACGGTGTGAAATGTAGTGATAAGTTCCAGCCCTAAACAGGAAATTTTGCCTGAAATCTAGCTGTATCAAAGTGAGCTAAGGACTGGGTTAAATTATGTGTTTAGGAAGTGTCAGACTGAAGATTTGGAAACAAAATCATTTAGATGCATGGGTCGTGGGAAAAGATTGGACAGCTTAAAGGGTTTCTACAGTATGGTGGCTAGGCCTGTTCTGTGTGATGTTCACTTTGGCATTACGTTAGTATCTTTGGAGTGCTTTAGATGGCCAGGAGTCTTTCCTTTAACTTCAAGATTAAGAATGGATTCTGTCTAAATTTAGTGAATTGGATGTCGGGTCAAGCATTTCTTGATGGTTCAGTGATCTACTGAACATTCCTCCCTGCCAAAGGACAGATAACACTAAGTGCAGAATCGAGATTGTAACCACAAGATAGGAAAGGGTAGAGCAGCCTTGGCAGTCTAAGTGTGAGATTGCCTTCCACAGGTTTTGATGGAGAAATTTGTCTCTGCAGTGGCTGACCGAGAATTTGGGCAAATGGCTTTTACTGGCTTCCAGTGATAAATTAAAAAGCACTTCTTCCTTGGGTGAACATTGCTTGCCTACAAGCATGTATAAGAAAAAGTGGCTTACATTTATCTGTGGGTTTTTCTTCTGTGTGCTGTTAGGTAGCATCTGCATGTAATCATTTTGCCTTACATGAACTGCAGACTGTGCTGGGTAATTTAATGGACACACCTGCCACAATGTGCTCTCGCTGCCAAACTCCTGAGCCAGCTGGACAGATTGCATTATGGCAGCATGATATAAATTGTCCTGAAAGTCTTTTAAGGATTTTTAAATTTATGGAAGGAAGGAAATCTCCGCCCTATTTGATACTGCTTTATTCCATAATGATTTAGCTGAGGGATGAGCTAGGATGGAATAGGTGAAATGAGTACTGTCTCTTTGACAGTATGTGGATCTGTTGAGAAGGTGGAAACATAACAGAGGGAAATATTAAGTGGTGAGTGTGGGAGGTGGGGTTCTTTTCTCTTTGTTTCTTTTGAGAAGACTGGTATATTCCTTCACATCAAACTCTCAGAAGGTGAAGGTGCTGAAAACAGGTCTGGAGTTTCTTCCCGCTTCCTGTGTACATTGTTGCTAGAGAATGCAGTGCTGCTTTTTGAAGTTGAGCTTGATGTCTTCACTGCGACACCAAAGTCAATCACCCATATCTATATCTGTAGATATGCTGTTCATATGTACTGGATCCTAGCATGAGCTGGAGCTATGACACACCATGTCACATGGTTATATCCACATTGCCCTTTGGCTTGAACTCAAACCCTAATCCTGAGCTCTTCTGCCTGTCCATGTCCTCCAGCAGGATGGAGAGCAACACTGCACTGTGGGACTGGAGAAGACAGTGGATATATGCAGGCCTGCCGTTGTACAGTGGCTTGTCTAGCTCTGGAAGCCCAGCTGTAGATTAGCTAATCTTTGGCTTCTTGAGAGCCCGAAAAACGCTACTTCACACTGCTGGGAAGACAAGAGATGCCAAGATCGTGGAAGGATGGTGTTAAGGCTAAGGACAGAAAGCTTCCTGCAGTGTCCAAATGATTCTTCAGTGGATGAGCTCTAGGCTAACTAGCATTCTCAACTTGATGTTGGTATTACCGTTAACAATAAGTGTTATCTTCTTATCTAATGTGTAATATTCTCTGTGGCGTGGAAGACTTTATAGGCAAGTGCCTTGAAGCACCCATTTTGTCAGGCATTCTGGATTCTTTGAAAACCTCTACAAAGCCGTGTAACAGATTACTTCCTTGACATAACCATCTTCTCCTTATTTCAGCTCGGTGAGACTCAGTTTAGGTGTCGAGTGAGAAAGGAGAAAGCAAACTAGTTTCTCACTCTTCCCTGGTTAGCACACACGGATTGTGTATCATTTCTGTCTTTCCATAGAGAATTTTGTTTTGCTTGGCTGACTACAATGGAAGAAGTTCTATCAGCATTTGAGTTAGGCTTGGATATTTCTCTGTAGTATCCAACAGGCACTGCAAAAGTCAAAATCTCCTTATGAAAATGTTGTATAGGTGCTGATATTATCCTTTAATTTTGTTAGGAATGTGTTCGTATCTCCGAGGGAGATTCAGTGGTTTTCCTTCACAAACATTATCATCTCTCCCTCATGGTTAGTTTCCCCTAGCCTCTTTTGAAAGGCTTTGAAGTCATTCTCTATGTCCCGCTGCTGTTTCTGTGCGTCATTAGTGCTATGTACCTACAACTATCTACCTACAGCATCTTTATAAATTGCCTGCTGACTACACATATCTTAAACAAAACTTTCAACTGAAATGCAGGAATATTTTGTTATATTTATTATTAATAACACAGAAATTGGTAGCAGCTGCAAAGTATTGTGGAGAAGATTACCCAGCATTAATCTATCATGAAAAAAAAATTATTTTGGGTAATAAGCAACTGTCCTGGACCCCAGAACGGTAGTGCTGCAGCTCTGAGGCTTTACAGCTATCGTTAGGCAGTGGTGCAGCCCACATGATGCCAGTATTGGACAACTGGAGTGTCCAGGGTAAAAAAGGATTTTGTACAAAACTCGCAGCAAAGGATTTAACTGATCCCCAGGAGCTTTTAAGGTATAATGGGGTGCAGTCACAACTGTAATATCCTGAGGCCATTGGAGCTGTGCAAGCCAGCTGAGGTTGGATTGTGAGACTTTGTGAAATGTCATTCAAAAGATGCAGGGTAACAAATGTAGAATATTTTCTTTAGCCCCTTATTCCTCTGTCTAAGGTAAGCATTCAGCATGATTGCCATAGAGATGCAATGAACCAGGAGTTCAGGTAAGATTGTGTTAGTTACAAGGGCTTTCTGCTGGTGTCTACAAGAAGTTTACTGATAGTTGTGCCAACTGTGGGTTTTTTTAGGGAACTTGGCAAAACTGACCATCCTACTTCCTTGTCAGTTACGATACTTTGTACGTTTTGGGTCTTCTTCAGGAGTAGACAGAGTAGCTGTATTCCAGGACTTTGAGATATGTTTTAAAATTTATCTTGTTAAGAGCCTTTGACAAAGATGAAAATGCCTTTCCGTTTTTTCCACAGGATACTATGGTGATGGTCTGAATGCTATCATTGTGTTTGCAGCATGCTTCTTGCCAGACAGCAGTCGAACTGATTACAACTATGTTATGGAAAATCTTTTCCTGTGAGTGATCTGTGAGCTATGTGACAGAGTCTTTTGAGTTCATACTTATAATTATGTAGTGAGAGATAACCTGTCTTTAATTAAAAGGTGATTTTGGTCTTTATAAAGGGAGTGATCTGAATGACAAGGAAAACAGCAGGTTTAGATAAACTGCTCTGTGGAGTATTATTCTGGTATTCTTTACCTTCTCACCGTCCCAAATTAAGATGTGTTTATCAGGATCAAATCTGACTGTAATATCTCTCTAAAGGTCAAGGAAAGCATTGTCTTCAACTTCATGGGCCTACAATCATTGCACGGTTTCACTAGTGATTTCCAGCCCTTGCTGAGAACAATGCACAGGAACTTAGGCCATGTTCACTGTTCATTGTTTGTGATGTATTGTCATGATGCATCACTTTGTATAATACTTTTAATATATGGTGTGGCTGTGTTTAGGAGTCACAGGACCATTTTGTGACACTTGTTTTAAAAATACAGGATAAATGGGAGTTACTGACACAAACAGCTCTAAGTAGTTTTCCTGACTCCAGCTGCTTCTGATTCAGCTATAAGTGGCAGGGGCCAGTTGGGAAGGACACAAATTTGGCCACGTGAGCCCAGATTTATCATAGGAAAATTATTCCTAATAGCAACTTGGTTTGGCAGCCAAAAATTGTGAAGGCAGCACTCCCCTGAAGTGCCTCCAGCTACTTCCACTACAGCTGTTAAAAAATCAATCATGCCAGCATTTTCTATACTAACATCCAGGAAGTCATTTCTAAAGCCAGGAGAGGCCTGGCCTGTGCCATTTGCAGCTTACAAGGCACCAAGAGCACAGACCCAGTCTCCTGAAAACTCCAGTCCTTGAAGATGGATGTGTTGACACCCAGTGCCTCCAATGTTGTGCCTATGTGTGAAAAGTGAGATTGAATGCTTTAGTTCCAGGTCAGACCAACCGCTAACACTTGTCTGGTAAAGCCTCTAAGACCCCCATGTCATCTACAGTATCAGATTTACACAATGCCCAGTGATCTGGGGGGGGGGGGGGGGGGGGGGGGGGGCGGGGGCGGGGCATTACTACAGTGATTTTAACTTGATAGCTAGGGAACAAAGCGGAGAGTAACTGTGACTGACAGTAAATAGTTGTTCTTTGACTTCACCCAAGACCCTTGTTCGTAGATAGATCTGGTGGTAAGTGGACTTTGCAAAGAAAGCCTTTTCAAGTCTTAAGAGACTTTTCCACATCACTTGAGGGTATTGCCGAAGTCAATAACTCACGTCTTTTTCTGGGGTAGTCGTATAAAAGAGACTCCAGGTTAGCTGTCAACCTTCAGCTTATTTTAAGGATTGTAGACTGTTGGTTCTCTGTAAGACAACAAGAAAAGGGAAACTTAGATCACCCCTTTCTTGCAGTTGTAAGCCTATTAATTACATTGAAGTAGAAGGGAGTATGACAGCTTATGACATATCCAATAACTGATATACTTAAATTTTTGTGAATTCTTGACTATTGAAGTATATAGCGGTTTTGAGACACCTGCAAATTGCTAAATCTTTTCTCATTTTTTATACAGCATGTTTCTGATAGATAATTGTGCACTGGTGGTGTATAAGCCACCTCTAGCTTCCAGTTAACAACTGTCCTCAGTTGTTCCTGAGTTTTGCCGTCATTTTTGCTTCTGGATTCCCTTCACACTTCCAATTACCTTGTTCCTATTTGTTACCTTGACTGATCCTGTGAAACTGTCTTTGGAGAGCTGGGTTTAAGCCAAAACTCTTGAGACAGCACATTCTACAGCACTTCTTCCAGATGATGCAGACCCACACAAAATTCTTTTCACTTGTGGCTGCCTGATACAGTCTAGAGATTAAACCATTTTTAAAAGAATCACAACTTGAAAAACTACACTTCAAAAATCAAAACCAGCACTTTTTGCTTTCAGAGTGAGTGAACTGTTCTTGTTAATGAGAAAAATTCTGTCCCTCTTTTCAAATAATAACAAAATTACCTAATAAGAAGAAATTTCCAGTTAGGTAAGGTTTGCAAGAGAGGTCAGCATCCCTAAAATGGCAAATGGGCTAAATCAAGACACAGTGAATAAGAGCTGTTGAGTGAAAGTACATGAGATAAGTGAGATCTGACTGAAAAAACTAACTGAGATTCCTTTTTGTCACAATACTTCTCTTATTCCTGATGAGAAGTGTGCATGATTGTTCTTATAACTGATTACTTGTAATATTCACAATTCCTTTTGCACCTCGGCAAACAGAAACATTTTTCAGACTGTCTCTGTTTCTAGAACTGAAAGGCTTATAGTGTTTTGAGAAGTACTTATACACACTTTTCTGTCTGTTTCAGTGTCTAAATGCTTTTAAATCAATAGATGTTATGCCCTTTGGGAAGGGCTAATTTCCCAAGTTCATTCCTAACTAAAATAGTCAATAGGTTCAGTTAAATTTAAACTTTTTGCATCAGAATGTCCATACAATCCCTTGCTTCGATATTTCACTGGTAGACATGAGCCATTGCAAAAGTCGAGCAAAAGCAGGGAATGCACACCTGCAAAGTGAGAAAGAGCAGTGAAAAGCACTGAGTGAGTAGTGATTTAGATAGGATATATCAAATGCATGGAACTGGTCAGTTATTGGCTGCCTCCTTTATGTGGAGGTAAAATACCACTCTCTGTGGTGAGAACTAGATTTCCTTGTATTCTTTTAAAGAAACTGCACCTTAAGGAATTTAATAGTCAGATTAGACCATGAGTCATTCCCCTACACCTGTGAAAGGGGCCATTATGCTCAGAGATAGAGCTGCATTTTGTAGTGATTGCACTCAGGCATTCAGATTTTTAAGGTGTGACTTTTTACTGTAGTTTTTACATAGACATGCCTTGGGGCTGGATAGTAGAGAGAACAATTTGAACATTCCTGTGGTGAACAACTCCCAGGTGAGGTAGGGACTACAGAGCAAAGTATCTGTATATGTAGTCCCGTACAAGAATTTAAAGCAACCCTTTCATTTGACTGAGTACTGTGCTGTTCTGTGTAGGGTGAGTTTGGCCCCAAGAGCACTCTTCTGTCTGAATGATCATTGCCAAGCTGAGGAATTTCATTAGTATTTCCAGTGTTTTGCTCACAAAATGAAGTGATGCCATGGAGTGCTCTGTCCCATCAGAAGGCGGGTTGATGGACATGTTTCATTAGCCTTGTGGTTCAAAGTGTTTGTAGTTGGCAGTCACAGACTCAGTAGCAGTTTTTGGAGGATCACAAGAATTATAGACAAATATCTTTTCTGGACCCCTATGATTTTTGCATTGAACAAACATGACAAATAAGAGATGTTTCTCAGCACTTAATTTCAGAAGTTCCTGGAACTTCACGTGGTCCTGCTACACTCTCCCTTGCAAAATACCATGATGCAATGCCCTTTTAAGAAAAATCCAAGTCACTTGTGAGATTTGAAAACTCGCTATGAAACTGTGTCTTTGTTAGGAGACCACATATTTCTGAAGATGCAGGTAAGATTGTGGTTTTCTAGTTATACATCTACAGGTAGCATGGTGACCAGTGCTAAACGTTTGCTTTGGTTTAAAAAAGGAAAAGAAAACACTGTCTTGTCATAAATTGCTTAGTCTGCCATGATTTATTCCTAGTAGACTGGTTTAGTTTGAGTTAAAGTGAATAATGTAAATTATGTGTTCACTTACTTCTGTACTTTTATCAGCTATGTAATCAGTACCTTAGAGCTGATGGTAGCTGAAGATTATATGATTATCTACTTGAATGGAGCAACACCAAGAAGGAGGATGCCTGGACTGGGTTGGATGAAAAAATGTTACGAGATGATTGATCGACGGTGAGTAGTATTTCCCTTTCTTATCCGTAGCCATTATTTTAAACACTCTCAATTTCTGTTATTCCCCTTGTATGACAGTGTTCACCATGTATGATCTTTCTGTGTGCTTTGTAGGCTGTTTCTTTTTTTTTAAGAAGCCATTTCTTTTTTAACTTAGGTTACGGAAGAATTTGAAATCATTTATAATTGTTCATCCATCATGGTTTATCAGGACAATTCTGGCTGTGACACGACCTTTTATAAGGTATGTAGTAAATACCAGTGATTTTGTATGTCCCTAAGAATACAGAAACACCCTAAATCATCAAACACGGCTGTTAATCTTTCACTGAAGAGTACTCATTTTACAATTCATGTTGGGATTTTGACAGTTGAAGATGACTTTCCTAAAGCGAGTGGAAAAAACCCTGTGGTTTATATGAGTATCTAGTTGCAGGCATCACAGGCACGGCATCGTAAACCTGTATGTGTATGCAGAACTGGGAACTCAGTCCCTTAGAATTGTCTTTGTTCTAAGCCCAGCTAAAAGGCATACAGAAAAGGAGTCTGCCTGTAATGATAATCATGTCATTAAAAAAAATCCTACAGGACAAGATTAAGCTACAATTCTACGTTTAAAAAAAATGAGTTGCTGCTCATGCAAGAGGACTGCCAGCACCCTGAGCTGTTTGAATGCATAGGAGTTCTGGTTCAAAAAAAGATTTAGTGCTGCCAAAAATAATGGCTTGATTAGTAAAAAAGCAAAGAAATGTTACAGACACTGAAGACCTCACAATTTGTTGAAGAAGATGGGCAAGCATGCAGTTGAAATCCTTGAGATCAGGGAGAGCGGACTGAGAAGTGTGAGAACGAGTTGCTTCAGGCAAGAGAAGAAGCACTGTCTACAGAAGCCGCCCAGTGAATGACATACGTTATGACAGACCTCAGAGAGGTCTGCCCCAGCCTGCAGATGAGGACACTGGAGGTCTCTGTCACAGGGTGCTCTGTCCTGACAGGGTGGCATTGGGATGGAGAAGCACATGAGTTCTTCCATCACTGTCAGAGTGTGACAGGTAGAGTGTCGTAATGGACCTTCTTCTTTCAAATGTAGTGTCTTTAATACCAAGGAGAAAGTGACAATTAAAAGTACCCGAGTAACAGGGAAACAGTACTTGGAATTATCATCAGTAATTATGTGGATCCACTGAGTTGCCTTTGGTGCCTGAGATTCTGTTGGCATCCTGTTTTACTCCCAGAGGAATGGTAGGCAGTAACATTTTAAAAAAGCAAATATGCCAGATCTGTTTCAGTTCATTCGTCATTTATTCAGAATGACCATACTGAGCAGAAGTGACTAGAAGTTTTGCATTGCCAAACAGGAGAAGATATGCTCTAGATAGTTTGGCAAAGCAAATTAGCAGTACAAAAGTAAACACAACAGAGACCAGTTAAAACTCTTCATTTCAGCCAAGCACATTGAGCCTCTCTGCAAGAAGAAAGTGAAATGCAAATGGGAGCTGATAAAAGGTGGGCAGGACACATGGCCAGTGTGACTTTTGTGGAGGATGGCGTAAGATATTTGAACCCTCACCGAGGACTGAAGAACACTATGAAAAAGCTGAATGAAAAACTGCAGGAGGCATGAAAAGAGAGAGTCAATTCAATAACAAGCAATGGAAGGAGATAGAAACTTGATTAGGTTGAAGGCCGATGGCTGCAGCTTCGTTTGCTAGTCCCAAGCTGTTCACCAAACCACTGACATGCATGGTGGGAATTTCAGAGTAATAAATGAATTGGTCTCAAGGCAAGCAGAGATTTCAATGAGATAGCTAAACATGAGCAACTTAATTCTATTTCAGCTGAGATGCAGGACAAAACAGTAAAAATCAAGAAACTGCAAGACAACAGAATGGCAAGGGACAGTAAAGTCACTGAGCGTGTGCTACAGTCGATTCCATCTCAAAAACTGGCAAGGTCATTCAGTAGAGTCTGGGACTTGACTGGCAAACACTGAGCAGTGGTCAGAATACACAGGATGAAAGAACTAATGCTTGCAAAGATAGATCCTGGATATTCTTTATGGACCAGATATTCACACTAGAGGAGATCTTAGCTGTGCTAGGTATGAAATTAGATTTCTAATAAAAGAAGTGTCTGTGAAAGGTACTTGGCATTTGATGGAAACATTTAAATAAAGGAAGTTTACCACTACCACTATTGGCAGCACGTCTCCCCTAAAGTCTGGAAGAAACAAGGACTTCTTATTTGGTCATGTATTTGGGATGCTTGTACACAGACTCCCAGATGAAGCAATTTCTTAGAAATCGATCACTGTGGTGGAATTAATAGACCCAGCAGAATCCTCAAGTGGAAAAATTAACCCTTGAGAGGATTTTTTTTAATTCCCCTCACCCCTGCCTTTAGAAGCTTCTGATTGGCTTGCAGCTTGCTAAGTTACTTCAGCTCACTGTTCAGATGATGCAGACTATGATTTACATTTTGGAGAAAATGTGAAGAATTGTCTGTATGTTATCATGGCTTTGACTGGACAATTGTGAGTGAATTCATGTGTCTTAAAATGTGACCATTGGCCTGCTCCAGTATGTCTGCCTATTGATGCTAATCTGGTGCTGACACAAATTAAAATGCATGAGCTTAAACAACTATTCACAGTGCCTTCATGTGTCCTGGTTTCAGGTGTCTCACTTTACCTTATTAGGAGGATAGGTATGGTAAGGGGAGGGGCCTTAACCTTCTGCTCAGAGCTGTTTCAGAGGCTTCATGTTGTCTGGTCATACCCCCAAATCAGCAGTAAATAGGAAGAATATGTTCTGTTTTTCGTGGCCTACACTTAAGAACATTTATGGTCAATGTGCATTCCTCACTATCACTGATGTTAAAAGACCGTCTAAATACAAGCAGAGCTAAATTTGGAAGATTGCTTTATGAGCCAAATGAGAGCTGCTACCTATCAAATAATTCAGGTTAGACAAGTGAATAGCCTTTTTTTTTAAGTGTGTTTGCTGAATAATTTAGCTTTTTTCCAAGTGATCATTTCTCAAACACAATAAATGATCATATAGCACAGCTGAAATAAACAAGAGAGGTATTTCCTCATAAGAAGGCCCTGCAGTAAGAATAGATGTGCACAGAAACAATCAGATCTGTACTCATCTAAACAGATGAGGAAGTTTGCTTTTGTTATGTTTGATAGAGAATCAGTGTCAAATGTAAATGCTAATTCATCATGATCACTTGATGTTAATTCATCGTGACCCTGTGAAGTGAATGCTTCCCATCTCTTTTTTCATGTAAGTATGCTGTAGGGGATTTGATTCTTTTCAGAATTTTAATACATCTCCTTCGAACTGTAAAACTAATCACATTGCCTAGTATATGAGCATTAGAATTTATAATGTTGTCCTAAATACTGTGATTCAGCCTAAGCAAGGAACAGCAAAAGGTCTGGACTTGATTTCAGCCTTACTAGAACTCAGATGTGCTCCTGATCAGCTGAGCTCTGTAATTGACATATTAATAATAAAATGTTTAATTATTTAATACATTAAGTACATGCCTTCTCTTTTTTTTTTTTTTAATACGTCATAAAAGATTTGGGGGGGAAAGTCAATTAACATCTTGTTTCTGTTTCAGCTCAAAGTTCAGCAGTAAGATACAGTACGTCAACACATTGGCGGAGCTTCGTGAGATTATTCCAATGGAATACGTGCACATACCAGACAGTATTGTCAAGTAAGTGATGTACAGTAAGCACGTGCATGTTCTAATAGAAACTATTTCCACAAACTAATAATAGTGTTTAAGAATCTGTAAGGAAGCCCCTTCCTGATACAGTTGTAAATGCTTATATGTCAAACTCCTAAGCAGGAAAACACTATGTGGTGGAAGCACAAAACACAGTAAACACATACTTCTAGGGGAACCAATGTTTATAGGAGGAGGAAGGTTTTGGACTGGACCAAATGATACTGCTGGTAAAATCAAGAAAAACTTTCAGGCTGAGAGTCCCATCATCAGTCCTATGGCTGTATAATCTGAATTGGAACAGGCTGATCACTTGTTAATTGCAACCCAGAAAGAAAATAGGAAAAAATCTTAACCCTTCCAGAGGTATTACCTATGCTATACCACCATTTAAGTAAAAGTGGTTTTAAGTTTTAGTCACACAGAGCTTTGAACTGAAATAATAATTCAAAGATAGCCTGCTCAGTAGAAAACCACTGAAAGTCCATAGGTTCACCATTCCTTATATTGCTGATTTTCATGGTTTAACCCAGAACCACTGAAAGACAGTATCTCAAGTTCTGCTTCTTATGTGTAAAGGTTTTTTAATGTAGGTGTTTCTAGAGGAAAGATATCTATTAAAAATTGTAGGAAGTTAATTTGAATTGCTCACCTCAACTGGGTTTTTTTCAAACCTGAAAACAGCAGACTGAAATGGTGTACCAAGACTGAAAGCCTTGGAAATCAATCGTGGTTTTCATGTGGGTCATTATTAAAAAGATATGCCATTCAGGAATGCTTTTTTAAAAAAATTATTCTTTTTATCAGATGTCCTAGGTTTTGAACAGGTGAACATTCTGTTCTATAAGGTATTTTGATGGGTAAATACACAAGTATGTTTGTATTTTCCTTATGGTTTGTCAGTGACTAGGTATGAAGAACACTTCTTTTGGAGCCGTCATAGATCTCTTCAACCCAGACAGGAGTTTTCACACCTGCCTCACAGTAGCTGTGAAAGCAGCATAATTTTCTTCAGCAAGCTAGTGGTTGCTCTGATACTTGTGGTATAATTCCAGGGAGCAAGAGGGAAGCTCAATTCTTGCATTGGCACTTGTAAAAAGAATAAATTACAGTCATTAAATCAGGGATGATAGGGAATGTCAGTTGAATTTACTTGCTGCTGCAACTTCTTTAGAGGTGGAGTGATGCTAGGAATGCGGAGCACAGATGTCGTTGGCCACCTGATAAAGAGATGTCCAGAAAGTTTTGACATCCCTAAATTTTTATCTTCCTTCCATTCCTTGTGCCTTCCCTCCCTTCCTCTTTTTATTCCTGTAAACATTTTAATTTCTCGTAGTTTCCTTTGATACAGACCTTAACCTGATACTTCAGTGTGTGTCTCTCTCTGCTTGCTTGCTGTGTACACACATCAGTGTTACACACATCTTTTCTTCCCTGTAGACTAAAAACTGTTTGGAAAGTGACCACCTCTCGGACCAAAGGTGAAATGATCACAGTATGAGTACCAAAGAAACTTTAGGACTTAGAGCTTAAGATATTTTAGGGAACGGCCTACTTCATGCCATCAGCAGCCAGATGAGAGGTCATGATTTTGCTGAATAAAATATCAAAAGGTGACAAGCGTGCCCATGGGTGGCAAGCATTTTTAGGATGTTGTGATACAAACATGTAGTGGATGTGTGCACTGAGCGCATTGTGAGTGGTTATTCCCATGCTCCAGGGAGAAGAGTAGTGTTCAGCTGATAGCTTCATTTCTGCTGCAAGTTGAGAAAGATTCCTGTAGCAAATAAAAAAAATTCAGCTTTGAACTCTATAATCGCTCCACTGGCAAGAACGGAAATGCCATCTATGGTCATGAGGAATCCCACCTGTAAAAAGTACATAGGATTATGCCAGGATTTGGGTTGTGTGGTGGTTTGGTGGTTTTTACTGAAGTGTGCCCGTTGTATCGTATGAACTTGTACATCTTTTCTCTTCCTTCACCCACTCTTATGTTGTAAGGTATGATGAAGAGAAGTGTATTAAGAGAAGAATGAGGTAAAACTTGCTTTCTAGCCCATGCTGCTGCTAATAATGGAGTGAATCTGTGTGACAGCCTTTCACCTGTGGGCGACCTCAACAGCTGAATGAGGGCTTGCAATGATGTGGAATCTTACTTTCCCCTTCAAGCTGTTGAGATCAGCCTCCCTTGCAAATAAAACTTACTCAACTGTAAACGTCCTTGACTTGGCCCAGGCTGCAGCTAGTTTAATACGATCTGATAGAGCAATGGAATGCTTTCAGCTCTGTCCACTGGGCATGCCTCAGATCACTGCTGCTTTTACGTTTCTGCCTCCAAATGAGCCAAATAAAGTGTTACAAATGAAAGGTGGGTTAAGTGCAAGGATAAATGGTGTCATACCGAACTGAGGACCTTTAGAGTCAATGCGTAATACTGGGTGCCTGTTTTAGAAGCATGTACTACATTTGTACTTTGCTTTGCTATTGCACTGCTTTTCTCTTATGCTCTGCTTGCTTCTTTGTTTCTTTATATCAATAACTTTTACTCACGCAGACTGGATGAAGAGCTGAGGGAAACTTCAGAAACAGCTAAGTAAGATAGCTTTCAGCTGGATGCTGTTGTTATATTTACTTGTTTCACAGGAATAGATTGAATGCAGTAGTACATTATGTGTTTGGTACAGCAATCAGCTCATAGTTTCAATTACTATGGAAGCTGCCACATTTGTGAATTGACTTCCCCTCTCACTATAAGCAGCCTGCTTTTGTACTGTTGGGTCTTGGTAAGGAAAAATCATATCCTTACACTGTAAAAAACATTTTTGCTATTTTTTTGTGATTTTTTCTGTAGTCATAGGGAGGACTGAAGCCACTTCTTTACTCCTTTAAAATGGTTCATTAAACATTTTCTTCCCTTCACCGATTATGTCAGATGATTCATAAAGTTTTTAGGAAGTAGTTCTTTCTAAAAATTATTTTTTACACTTTACTAAGTAAAGAATAGCTGTTGTACCTCATTCTCAGTTAAGGTAGGTAGGCAACTTTTCTTGTCTTTCCAGTGTTTGTTGGATAGGACGGTGGATTAATACTTGATAATATCGTATTGTCTATGGTCGCTTAATAAATCAGTGTCATCTGATGATCAGATACTTTAAACTCTTAACTCTGTGCTTTGACTTCAACATACTGAGGCAGTATAGTGTAAAGTACCACAGAAATCCTTAACTGGAAGGACACAATCCTTGACTCACTGAGCAGACCTTAGAATGTATCCAGTGCACTTTTTTAATGTGTGTGTTGTACACAAAATTCTGGAGAAGGGAGCTGTGTCTTTTGATTCTAGTATGACATTTTCCCTGAGGTTTTTGCAACCAAAGATTTTGAGATTTTGAAGCTTCTTTTCAGTCTTCTTCCTTTAGCTTGTTCACTTCAGAATTTTGATCTTACTGCTTCTTCTTTGTTGTATTTTTTCTAAAGGCTCATCTTTTTCAGTACACGTTTTCCTTCAGTTCCCCTGAGATTAGCCTTTAAAATGACCGCAGAGAAATATCCAAAACACTGGCCACTTTTTTGATTCTAGCAGTTACACTGCCTTGGAAGCAAAAAATTCACATAACTAGTTATCTGTGACCACCTGAATATTTTGTTAAACAAAAGAAAAGAGGCCCACTCAGCCTTGAAATGCAACATCTATTCCTTCCATTCAAACATTTTTAAATGCATTGTAGTGTATGACAGTGAAAACTCTGTAGAAGAAAGCGGCTTTCTTGTTACGTCGTTCATTCAAAAGAGTGCAGGCTGCAGCACAGCAAGTGAAAGGGGAACTAAATATTCATATGAGGCGTCACTGATTATTGTTATTGTTGGATGTATGAAGTCGCTGTAGTGTATTTCCCTTTCCCAACTTAAAGAAATAGCTTAAAAATTTATTACTAAAACTAATTTGTGTTGCAGGCACTAAGCTCACTACTTTCCTTAGTAACATTTGTGTGTTTGTGCCATCGAAGATGTCATATTTAAAAAGAGAAAGAAATAAACACAGAAGAAATGTTTACTACTACCTCTTTTTCCTTGTACCCAGAACTAGCTGCCTTTCAAATGATCCAGAAATGACTTCAGTGGAGCAGGAGTAAGAATTTATCCCTAATACTGTCATTACATTTTAACATTATTTTACAACCATGCTGCTTAGGAACTGAGGCTGGGTAGACTCCATAAAGCTTTTTGGAGACCTAAACACTTTTATAGTTATTTTCAGGAACTTGATTCAACATATGCTTGCAGAAAAAGCACTGAAGTTAGGATTTATTATATTTGCATTGCAGATATGTTTAAAGTGTCCTCAACAATTTCCAAGCAGAGACAGATAGAATTCTTAGCCTGAGGATATTCAGATTAAGTTATGTGAAAAACTTGCCATTCTCGTTCAGAGATTAAAAAGTCTTACATTTTATTTCGGTTTCTGGGTCGTGCTCTTGGTGTGTTCCTTCTCTTTGCATTTTGTGCTTCTCAGCTTCGTTCATAGTTATTTCCCCGATTAAATCTCCAGTATCTTTATGTCTCTTCCTTTCAAAGCTGAACTGGTTCCTTTGGAAATGGGAATGTGTCAGCCCTCTGCCCTGCTGTTCCTCCTTCTGATACCATAACTGAAGCATGCGAATGGAGCACCCTGCGCTGCCCTTACTGTGCATCAGTGAGGGTGTTTGTAGCTGCAGTGTGCCACACAAGCACCAACAGTTCATTGCTAGAATAGCATGTCAGGAGGACTAGCCATTGCAGCAGTGTGTGTATTCCTGGTCAGTGTGTGCAGGGGAGGAGTGACTGGGGACTTTGCTGTCCCTACTTATCTGACTGGTATGTAGGAATACGCTAGTGTCTCACACTGGAATATTATTCAGGAAATGTCTGATAGTAAACTTGACTCCTCATTAAAAGATTCCATCAATAAAAGGAGTATTAATAAGCAGGCAAATAATTAGAACTACATGTAGCAAACAGATGTATAGATAAAATGGAGCTTCTCACTTTTTTAAAATAAAATTGTACTCTCGTCAACTGTCACAGTATCGTACCTGATACACATGTTAGAACCATAAGCTAAATTCCTGATTCGTAGAGCAGCTGGCATAAAATCTCAGCATCGTTTTTTTGTTTCTCAGACACTGGTTGTTCTGTAACAAGTAATATGAGAACTGTTTTTTTAAAGTATGAGAACACACAAAAAAAACCATGTTAAGGACTATTTATGATTTTTGATCTTTTTGTGTCTTGAAGAGTTTTCTTTTTCTCGAAAGAGAAGCTGTGTAGCAAAAAGCAATATGAGAAGAGAATTTATATTTAGCTTAAATAAATACAGTTGAGGCCAAATTCATGGTAATTCCCGCTATTTATTTTCATTGCATAAATACTAATCTGTCTTCAGAAGCGGCAACAATTTTCCTGTGGTCACATCATTCATTTCTGCTGTTGTTTCTTCAAGAAATAGGATTTCCCATGTTAATGTCTCCACAATAACAGCAGTTTTACACAGATTTTTCTTCTGTATGCTTTCTGCTGAAACCTGTCTGGAGTCTGCCCAGCTCTTAGTTTGCTTCTGTTGTCTTTTTGATATATATTCCAAAGGCTTTTGTCTATTGTCATGCTCTCTTGTGTTCTATTTTCTTGAACTTCTCGCACTTCCTCATGACTTTAAAAAAAAAAAATCATTATGAAATAATTCACAGTGACAGAACCCTATGTGTTCCGTAACAGATCATAAATATTGTGGATGCTTTAAATAGTTATGTATTCTGTCAGGAAAATTATATTTTGATGAATGTTTATGATGACAACTTTGTATTCTGAAGAATGTTTCTAAAGTATTTGATGACATATGCTTCGCACTAAATGGCAAAACCGTACTCTTAGAAACATTTTTAGGGGCACGCATATCTTGCCATACTGTCACATCATTCCACCAGTGGATCCTTCCACATCTGGTGTCTACTTCAAATTGGTATTGCTGGGAATGTAGTTATTAATTTCAATAAAACAGTAACAGATCTTATTAAGGTGTATATTTTCCCTATATAGTAGGTAGAATGTGTATATTTGATACCAATGCATTTAAGTAAATGAGAGATGAGGATTCTAACACTTTGCGAGTGCTCAGGATTGGGGAAGTGACTAGCCATGTGTTTCATACGACTGATTTCTTTTTTTGTTGTTGTTCTTTTTTGTTTGTATTTTTGTCTTTAACATATAGCATTGACATGACCCTGAAATAAAAAGCGTCGCTGCCAGGCATTTGAAGAAGAGGTTTTACTTGGATTTTCGTCAACCAGACACCCATGACCATGGTGTGCAATAGGCAATTTGGGTTGATTTTGTTTTGTTTACGATTTTTCAGTGTCATTCAACAATTCAAGAAGACCAGAAGGGCCAGTCCTGTTGCCATGGAAACAGCAGAATTTTGGGTCTAGTTATTTGTGTTGTTTTCAGAAATAGAGTTTTCATTAGGAATGCTGTATTGTGTAGCATTGGTTTCTATGTCTGTGTGCAATTTCTGTTTGAAACGATACCATTCTACTAACAGCGTGCCTCATGAACAAGTCAATGAGGATGTGGATTTTTGTTTTGTCTTTGTCTTCAGCATATTAATGTTTATGCATAGCTGAACAGAATAGTTATTGTTACAATAAATCTTAGCTTGGTTGTGTCACAGAGCAGCAGCAACTTAATTGTTTAAAAATAATTCTAGAAATGATGCAGGACTTTCTTGAATTTGACTGTTTCTTGCTGTCCGAAGAGTCTTTCCATGTTCATTTAACCCTAATGACTTCTTAATTCAGTCACAGAAAGGACTGATGTACTAAAAAAAAAATAATTATTTATGAAACGGACTTCCCAGAGGACAAATGAGTAACTGAAATTAATTTTATTTTAATAATTTAGTTTAGTGTCTTTATTTTAGGGATAGTTTTTATAGAAGCAGCTAATCCTGTAAATCATTGTCCTATATTCTAAAAGCTGTGGAGCATTAATTAGTTGTTGTTGTTTTCTACATCTGTTTTTCCAGAACTTTTTTTTTTTTAAGTTATGAGTCTTCAAATAGCATCCTAACTCCAATTGTAAAGGTTATTAATGCTATGAACATGGAACAAATAATTAGTATTTTCTACTAACAACTGAAGGTTAAATGTATAAATGTACAGTTGGGAGTCGCACTCCTTTGTTAGGAATAGATGTCAAAGTATTATTCAAAGTGTATCGAATACAAAAAAAAAAAGTATTACAATGTGGTTTATTGCCTGTGTCATAGAACACAGCAGTAAAAACATGAAAAGGACAAAAACCCTAAGCATTTCTTGTTTGCTGCAGTCGTGTACTGGCACAAAAGACACTGCAGTAAGTCCTCATATTCACTGGAAAATAACTGCAGTCTCTCAGACCATTCTTGCGCATGAGAGTGCAAATTAATTGTCTGCTTTAAAAAGACAAGAGTTAAGAATATTACTGATGCTTTCTCTTCCCCTAATGAACACACACATGTACTTTCCAAACCTACTGACTCACTTGCCTTTTGGGATGTCCTAACAGAAGTAATAGTGTTACGCACTCTCTGAAATACTGTTCTTATCTTCACGAGATTCTCATAGGCCCTAGAATTACATCTGTGGATTCTCTGCTTTGTCTGAGAAAAGTCCTTAGACAGAACAGTTCAAGATAATTCGCACCGTCTTTTTACGTATGCACTAACTCCAGTCCTGCTTCCAGTCCAGAATTATTAACGAAAGAGAAGACAAGTTTTTCTGGGGAATAAAGTTTAAGCAAAAGGCACGAGCCTTGATTTTTCAGTAGGATGTAAGCTGAGAGTGAAAATTGTATTTTGTCCTTCATTTAAAAGATTGATATTTTTACTTTGTGGTTTGCACATTTCTATCTCTGCCAATTTGTATCTTGTATTTGCAAGGTAGTCTGCAGGCAAGGAAGCGGGCATCCGTCTTGCCAAATGCTTTCTTACCTGCCAGCATCAAAACCGAAGCATCTGCACCTCTGCAGTCCTTGGTCTGAACTGACAGGTGGTGCGCGGTATCTCTGTCGTACTAGCTAGTCTGCTGTATCACATCGTTCCATCAGTTCCTGTTAATTTTCACAGAGGATGGGCCTAATCCTGCTGATCATTGTTACTGCTCTATAACCTTGCCCTAAATTAGGATCTGGTAGTGTCCATCTTTTCTCAGATATTTGAATCTTGGTTTATGTCTGCCTTATAAAAGTGCTGTCACTTAGTATATTGGGGATAATGTTTTATGTACAGATTAATATTTGTATTAACTTTGAGATGCTATTTAATCTTCACCTAGATCTAAACTATTAAAACCATTTAGTAGCATGAAGTCACATCTTCTGTAGGACCTGTAGTTTAAGCCACCTAGAATGAGCCAGATGACTTGCATTACTCTATGGGTGAGAAGTGTTCGCTAAAAGAGAAGTTCACCACAAAGCAGAGGTTTGGCACAAATCTTTATGCACTGTTTGAGACCTAAGTGGGGTATAAGAGATTTGCGTTCTTACTGGTGGATATCAGCTCAGAGGTGAGTTTAATTCTAAAGGCTTTGCGTGAAATTACTAAACAGCAAAGCTATACATGAATTAATATGGTTAATGTGGGTGGACTAACAGTTGCAGCCTGAGACAGAAGGACTATGTTTAAGCCAAATGTCACATTAAAACAAAATGGGGCATCTGCGTGATGGTGCAAAAATGATTGCAAGATCAAGGTGTGGTTAACTTTGCTTAATATATTTTGAAAAGTTTTTTAATGTTATGATATGGCAATTCTATATTATACTACTAATAATGTATCAATATTAATAAATCAGTAGTTTGTTGAAAGAGGAATATAGTACGTATAATTGCACAGATATAATCTTTTATATACGGATTTTTTCTACTGTGTATCAGAGTGCTCAGATCGAGTAAGATTAATAGTTGCAATTTTTTTTTTTTTGTTAAAAGATCAATGCTGACTAAATTAGAGATTAAGCTATACAAGGATATCTAATATCATTGTATGCATATATATACAAATGAATCAGAAATAAAGAACTGCAACCCACCACCGGAAGTATTTCCTTTTTCAGCTCTGCGTTTTTTTGTTTATTTCCTGGGTACATGGAAACACTTGACTGTTTCAAATCACAGTTCTTTGCATAGTTAAATATTTTTTTCATGCCATTCTTTACCTGTCCTTCCAAAAATTTATTACAAAAACCTGATTCAAAAAAAATTGATTCCAAAACTGAGTCAGTTCTGTGTCTCGTGGTGTTACTCTCCACTTCCATGTATTCAAACCCTTGCTTTGCTGATAGTAGCAATATTGTTCCTGGAAGAATGCAGTAGGAGCTCTTCAAATTTCTCTCTAATTTGTGCTTATGCCGTTATCTAAAAATCAAACAGGTAGATAATCTCACTCCATCTCATATGGTAGGCAGAAAACAGAAGCTATGGGGCAGAAAGAGATTGACTGTGAAAGCACCTTGAGTGATTTAACAACCTTGTTGACTACGATGAAGGAAGGAGTCAAAGCTGGTGGATGTTCAGTCCTCTCAGCTACCTGGTCCCATGTGCCCACTCCTGTCCCAATCTACATCAGCATCAAATGGGACAATTTCTACTGCCACTACTTTAAGTAAACCTGAATGACTCTTGGACAGCTAACCTGGAGCATTGGCCCGTGAGGCACCAAGTATGAGCTAAAAGGCGATAACCTATGGCCTCTTAATTGCCACCCACCTGCAAGCAACTCTGTGAAAGCTCCTAGACCTTTTCAGTGTGAAGTCAAAGAAGCTGGATTAAACTAACCTTTCATGTTTGTTGACTGTAGCCTCCTTGACTTTTGATAGGTTTAAAGATTGTCAGATCTTAAGGGTTGATAAGTTAGGGCATAAACTGAGCCTCAGAAGCAGACTTAATTTTGGCCATGTCATACAAAAGAGGTGCTGCTAGATTTCAGGAATCAAAAGTTGTGTTTTGGTTTTGCTTATCTTCTTCCAGGTCCTTCCCATATAATTTAATTACAGTTTGTAATTTAATTACAGCTTTGGTGGCAGTTGATCTCTGGTGTACAGTAATTTGGGATCATTTATACCCTAAATCTTAGGGCCTGGAATGGCTACTCTTAGGTCCAGCTGTAATGCTGTAGCTAGGAGAGCTGTGGATCATCCTAATACCATCAATAGCTGCAGTTAGAGCTCAGATGCTTTCTCCTCCTTACCTTCCGTGTGCCTCAGCACCTGGCAGTTTATGTCTTCCAGTAATTTGACTAATGTTTTCAGAGTGCTGATTAATGGCTTTTGTGGCTGGGAACCCTGGTGCAACAGCCACAGCTATTTGTACAAGCAGAAACTGAAAATGCAGGTAAGTAGTAATACGTAAGTCTTATTTTCAAAAAAGAAAACCCTAGTATGTGAAGTGTTGACATCTTCCTGTTCTTGATACTCTCTAAGTAGTCCATGTTGTGAACATTAGGAACATCTTAACGTTTTTCTCAAGAGTAAAGGTGTGAAAGTAGTTAAACTCCATATTCTGCTCATTTGCTCATTCTTCGGGAGTGGAAAAAAAAGAGATTTTCTTTTCTCATACATTTTCAGTGGAGGATTGTAATGAAATCGGTTTTCACCACAGTTCAGTGGTGCAAAATAAAGTGTATCAGCTGAAAGGGAAATCCATTGCCATGCAGTAAATTAACATTACTGCTCATTTCCCAACTGCATAAATTTTCTGCCTTCCTGCCTCTGTAAGATTTATATTCCTGTTAGCTCAGTCTTTAGAGCTAAAGCAGGAGTTCCTAACATGGATTACTTTATGTGTGGGAGAAGTATTATAACAAGCTGAATGCAGGATATTGTGAAAGGAGACCATATTTATTTACAAAAGTCTCGAAGTAAGTTGATCCCTCCTGCTCCCACTCACTCCTCACATAGGCTTCATTCGCTCCTGCGGTCACCGCCACACGCTCAAAAGCACCAGGACGTGTGTTCCCAGGGTGATGACCCTGAGCAGTTGTTGGTGGTACAGAGGACAAGAGCTGCTGGCTACCAAGTCCTCATCATGTTTCTTGTCTTTTTTTTACTGCAGACAGCTAGGTTTGGGTGTGGGGATTTGAGTCCTTTGTACAATTTAGGAGTCAGTAGCTATCATTGCGTGGTCCTTTGCTTCGGGGTCGTGCTTCCTTCAGCCTGGTAAATCTAAGGCCTCTTGTTTTTCCTTTGTTTGAAGCGTATGTTTGTCCTCTTGGTGAGTTATCACATGCACACCCGGTATGTGATATACTGTATGTCCTTTTTGCTGCGCTGCTGGTGTTAGGTGGCAGGGCCTTCCACTGACAACCTCTGGTCTCCTCAGAGTGCAGGTGTTATGGTCCTGACACAAAGAACAGATTCCTCGATTTTACAGCTGGGACCTGTGTCCTGGAAATGGCGCTTTGTTATCAGTCCCTGCTGTTGTTCTAACGCCGCTTCTGCTGTTTTTTCCACTGCATTCAAACGTGCATATTTCCTTTTGTAGAGCATTTGTACTGAACTCATTTGTCCTGTTGCATATTTCTGCAGCTTTGCAGGACAAAGAATGCTGCAGATGGTAAGTCAGGAAAGTGCTATTGACCGAACTGTTGGGACCCATCACTGTCCTTTAGAATAGCTACAGAAAACATAAAGGAAATCTAGTTTTCTGAATGAAAGAAAGTATTAAAGGTTCTTCAAGTGTAAGTACAAATACAGAGTTGTGAAATGGTCCTGTATTGTTAGTTTGGAAGTTACTGGACTAAACGAAAATGTCATCTTCCAAATTAATTTGAGAATGGTTTGGGTTGGAAGGGACCTTTGAAGATCATCTAGCCCAACTTTAGTCCTCTTGAGTGATCAGGCATTTAAGATGTGTAATGTAAATGCTTTTAAAGACAGCAAATAAGAGACTTCCTTACCATTTTCTGCGAAATAAATGTGTGGTGGATGCATCCACCTGATCTTGGTGTGTCTCTTGTGCTCTCTGAAGCCTTTGGGCTGGTAAAATTCCATCCTCTAAAATTTAAACTTGTTAGTGTTGAAGGCATGTGACAGTGCTGGCAGTGTATTTTGTTAGAAATACAAAAACTACAAACACAAATTTTGAAGTTTGTGGTACAGTCTTTTGTAATTTTGACTGTTGGAAGTACCCCTCAATTTGCTACTATTGCCATTAGTGGGAATAAAAGACAGATCCCAGATTGTGTTAGCTGTTTAATCGTGTACGGTTATTTCTGGAGACAAGGGGGGTGTCCCTGTATTACCTGACACAGATGAAGCCGACTGAGCAAGCATCAGGAAATTTGCTGTTCTACTCCTCATTCACTGTCCATTTCCTGCAGCCATGCAACCCCTCTAGCACCTTGTTCCCATTGCACAATACAACTACCCTGCAGGCAGATGGTGACAATTAAGTATGTGTTTCGGAAGTTTTAAAAGAAGGGTCTAAGTTTATGAGGGAGCTCATAAATCTCTGAGATGTGTGGGGAATTTACCAAGGGCTTTAGACCACTGTGTTGTTACAGTAAGCATCTGATTTTTGCTAATCCTTTCTTCGATGCGTGCTTGCCCTTCAGGGCAGCTTTTCCCACCCCTGTGCACGTATTCTCTGTGCATCAGCATTAGCAGTAGGCGGAGGTAAACATTTATGACTTAGGTGTTTTGCTGGAGCTTGTTTTGTTTTCTAAACAACACTTACTGGTCTGCCATCCAGCTGGTTGATCTTTCTTGATACTTGTTGTGTTTGTATTTCATTTTCATATCTTGCCATGTGCCAAATACCAACATCTTTTCATTGTAACCAGCAGCTTTGTGCAAGTGAAAAAAAAACCCAAAAAACACCACTAAAAATCCCTTACTGAAGAAAGCATTTCACTTTCCAGGTCTGCAGTTAGGAAAAAAATCATGAAATTGCAGTCATGGCTTATAGCATAATTTAACTTTTATTTAAAAGTAGCTTCTTGGTAGAAGGCAATATCTAGTGAAGAACAAATTATTACCTATATACTTATATATACTTATATTATTACCTATATACTTACACCTGTGTACTTATAGACGCTGGTCTGTATGATTAGCAGCCTGTGCTTAGGGGAAGGTCGAAGAATAGCACTGTGAAGTTAAAATGGTGGCTTTTCCTGTTTGCACTGTTTTGGTTTACAGTTCTGCAATCTTTGCCTTGACAAAGGCTCAACTACTACAGAATACAACCTCTCACCCAAATAAATTATTTCCCAAAGCTACTGAAGCCTATTTAAAAATCACGTGCTTGGTTCTTACAGTTAATTTTCCTAGAAAGATCCACCCATGTAAGAGGAAATTATCATTTGCTGCTTGCACAGAGTGGCTTCTGTCAGCAGTCCCTCTAGTGACTCTGCATTTGTCTGTTCAGTTGGAGCAATGGAGTTGGCTGGGATGAGCTCTGCCGAATTTGAGAACATGAAACAAAATGCAGCCTGAGCCTGCCATCTCTTTTTGCTTCCTCTTTGCTTTCCTCAACTCAACATAACCCTATGTTACTTCCCTTTGTGGAAGTAAGGCAGAACACTTCTCAAGGCTTATAATACATTTAAAAGTGCCTGGCAGTTCCTGTAGCAATAGTTATTGTTAAGGAAAAACACAGATGACTTATTCTACAAGTACACTTGCAATCTCCTCATTTTTCTCGATTATGGAAAATCCAGTGTCTTGGTCTTTTAGGCAAGACAGGAATAACACGACAAAATTACAATGGTTTTTTTTGTTGGGGTTTTTTGAGGGGGTTTTTTTTGTTTGTTTGTTTGGGTTTTTTTAAGAATTGAACACTGTCCTGGCTTCAGCTGGATAGAGTTAATTTTCCTCCGAGTAGCTGCTGTGTTGTGGGTTTAGCACAAGAAGAAAGTTGATAACACTGATGTTTTTATTTGCAGCTATGAAATCAAGGACTTATTCCAGTTTCCCATATCCAGCCCATGAGCAGGCTTGCAGGGCTGGGAGGCAGCACAGCCAGGCAGACAGCCCAGGCTGGACAATGGAAATATTCCATACCATGGACATTGCGCTCAATTTATGAAAGCGGGTTGGCCGGGGGGCGGAAAGCTATTGGCTCTTCTTGTTTCTGTGAGTTCGAATCCTCTCTTGTCCAGGAGTTTGAACCTTTTCAGGAATTCCATGATTTTGGAGTTCCGCAGTTGCTGCTCAGGGACTGGCTGCAAATCAGTTGTCAGGTGACAAGAAAAATTGTATTGTATATAATTTACTTTGTGTATTCATTATTATCATTAGTAGTAGGAGTAGTAGCAGTTGTAGTATTTCTTTTGTTGTCATGTTAACCTGTCTTTATCTCAGCCCACGAGTTTTCCCTTTTGTCCATTCTCCTCCCCATCCCGATGGGGGGGAAGGGGACGGGACAGCGGGCGGCTGTTGGGTGCTGAGTTGCCAGCTGCCAGGCTAAACTATGACAATGCTATTATCAGATTTAATCTATTTTTGAAGAAAGAAGTTCAAATAGTCATTTCATAAATATTATTAGAAAAAAGTAATTTCGTGTGCTAAAGCATGTGTACATTAGCCTTGTTAGCAAGGTGTTTGGTTGGGTTCAGTGGACTAAGATTTTTGTCTTAAATCCAAAATTATATTAGGTGTGAGAATGCACTCTACTGTGTTGTCACTATAGTTTGCTTCGTATTGGGATTATAAAGTTAAAAGGAATGACATTTGAAGCCGGTATTTCTGTATCATGAACAAGTAGTTTGAATCCAGTGCAGCACTTTTGCTGAACGATTTTTAAATGCCTGAGGCCACAGACCAGTAGGCCAGTGTCCCTGCCCTAACATTAGGTAATAACCTATGAACAGTCTTGGAAGTAAATGACAACTCCAGAGAATGAGGTTTCTTTTGTGTTTGAGATGACCAGCTGTGACTTCAGTGGTGGGCTGCTGCAGAAAAAAAAGTTCACTGTTTCCGCCCATACAGCATCTAGTCTGTCAGAAAATCTCTTAAACTCTGGGGTTGTCAAGCCACAATCTTCGAAGGAATTAAATTCAGGTGGAGAAATAAAATTCTCAGTATGGTCTGGTTAGCCAAGTCAAAACTTAGTACAGAAATAGAAGCAGTTAAAATAAAAATCGAACTAGGCATGTCAGAACCTTGTCTTCTTGCTTCTCTGTTATGTACTGCAATAGGCAACAAGCAAAGCAGCCTCCAGCAATAGCAGGAAAATAATCCACAGAGTACTTCCCAAACCATTCTCTGAGGCCTGAAATGTAAAGCAGACTCCCTCCATGAGAGAGTGACTCAGAAAATAAAGTGCAGGCTTTATGTGACAGACCTGTGTTAAGCCTTCAAGGCTGTAAAACTTCATCTCTATCCTCATCCCTTTGAAGTATGAGTAACATTGCATTAAACAGTCAACTTAAAGAACACAGAGAATATTATTGTGAGATTTTGGCGTTACAAAAGAAGAAAAAGGAGAAGGCACTGGGAAAGGTAAAATAGGGGAAGGAAGGACAGGTCAGGGAAATGACCAGGGGGAAGGTAGTGTTACAGACAGCTTTCTGCTTGGGGGTCCAGCCTTCTTCCAAATTCTGACTCTCCTTGAGGAGAGCTTCTGAAACACAGCAGGCCCTGTTTACCTGGAGCCTTGACTCAAAAGAAGCGCACATCAGCTCTGTTACAAATGTTCTTTTTGCTCATTTAAAGAAATTATGGAATCCCTGGAGGCAAGTACCTTAATCTGGCTTTCACTCAGTGTAGAACAAAACCATCTCAGCCCTTGTGTAGAAAGTACAGAAGAAGAAGATGGAAAAAATGGGAAACATTGCATGAATTTAGAAAAAAAAAAAAATTACATGCTTCCCAGTAACTTACCAGTGACAGAAATAGCGTGAGTCAGAAGACATCATAGGTGTGAGTAAGGAAACAAATTAAATATGGAAAGGAAAAAGCAAGATGCCATAGGGGGACACATGGAAAAGAGTGTTACATAGAGGAAAATAGCTGCAGGAGAGAAATGACAGAATAGGAGGTTAACTGTGCCAAAGAGGCTAGACAGAGACCAGAAATGCGGTGTAAAAAAAATACATGCTAATTGCCTCAGAAGAGAATTAATCTACTATTTAATGGGTCAATAGCAGTGCTCAGTGGAGAAGTGGATGCATTCTGAAGGTGTCACAGTGGTGTGTGATGGAATAGATATATACAGCAATAAAAGATCTCACATTATCCATTCACCCACTACCTACCACATCACCACTGGAAGAGGAAAGAAAATCAATGTGGGGGCAAAAAAAATGCATTTAACATGGCAGATTTTGGGAACAAGCACCAAAATTAGGGAGACTTTGCTGATGCACTAAAGCTGGTCTGATGTTCTTTAACTAGAAGAGCTGGTTTTGATGTTTTTTATGGAATTCCATCACTGATATGACCATATTTCCTGAACACACCATTTCCAGAACCTGGTCCACCAGCGAAGTAACACTATTCAAGTGGTCATTGTGCACCCAGGAGGAAAAACTCATAGGTCCTGGCTGCTGCTATTTTGTCTGAAAACAATTTTCTTTGGAAAAATTTCCTTTCTAATAATATTTTCTTCAGTTTTCAGTAGTTGTGAATTTGGAATCTATTCAGTCTGTCATCCTCAAAGTATCTGTGAGAAGTGTCTCTCATTCACAGGTGCTATTGGATGGATACTTTCTGCTTGTCTTAGTCATCTCACAGATGTTGTGGGTTAACCCTGGCAGATGGCTCAGCCACTGCTCACTCACTCCCCTCACAGTGGGATGAGGAGGCAATTGGAAGAGTAAAAGTGAGAAAACTCATGGGCTGAGGTAAAGACAGTTCAATAGGTAAAGCAGAAGATGTACGTGCAAGCAAAGCCAAATAAGGGATTCATTCACCACTTCCCATCGTCAGGCAGGTGTTCAGCCACCTCCAGGAAAGCAGGGCTCCATCACGTGTGATGGTTACTGGGGGAAACAACCATGAACAGCCCTATTCCTCCTCCTCCTCCTCCCCAGCTTTTATTGCTGAGCATGATGTCACATGGTATAGAACATCCTTTTGGCCAGTTTGGATCAGCTGTCCCGGCTGTGTCCCCTCCCAACTTCTTGTGCCAACCCCTGCATACTTGCTGGCAGGGTGGTGTGAGAAGCAGAAAAACCTTGACTCTGTGTAAGCCCTGCTCAGCAATATCTAAAACATCCCTGTGTTATGAACAGTGTTTCCAGCACAAATCCAAAACATAGCCCCATGCTATCCCCTATGAAGAAAGTTGACTGTCCCAGCCAATATTAGTAGACCAGAAGATCAAACGAAGGCTGCTCTTAATAAGCATAATTTTGGCCTACCAAACCTGACTTAAGGCATCTTTTAATTAAGGTGTTCTGCCTTATATGGAGCAGTGATCAGCTAGACACTGGTCTAAGTGCTGTTGGTGTTGGTAGACATCTCCAGTTCATGAGACGATTATCAGGCAGGTTCGGTACCTGCTGCAGGGTGCTTTCTCACTTGCCGAAATTATGAAGTGAGTAAAAATGGATGAGACTAGTGGCATCAACCCATGCAGGCTATGTCATCACCAATTCAGTTAACTCGTTTGCCAGGTCTCTTCTAGTAAGTCCTGGAGAGAAAAAGGCACTCTTTTTTTCCCCCCCAAAGCCAAATCAGACAGGGACAAAGCAGGGTAAAGTGCCCTCAGAATTACCCTCCTGAGGTTTTCTAGACACCTTCTCATTCTCCTCTGTGCTGTCAGCTGCAGTTCCTACAAAGCCATTACTCCATTCCCCTCTGTTGTGAGTGGAAACTGAGGACAGCAAAGTGGGATCAAGAGTAGGGCATTTTTTGTGATTCTGATCAGAATCCAGAAGAGATACTCTGTTTCTCATCCCTAATTGCTTATTCTCCATTTTTGTCTGGTTTGTTTAGCCTGGTAAGTTCTATTTTTTGTTTATTCTGACTAGTCTGTATTAGGTGGTGTTATTTCTGTGTTGCCATTCAGTAGCACTTCTGTCGATAAGCTTCCTCACTTTACCTCAACTTCAAACAAAGAATTACTACTGATGAAAAGCTTAATTTTTTCATGTTTCAAACAGCACTATTTTTTTAATTGCCTTCTCTGGAAGTCAGAATGTGGTGCAACGAGTATCTCAAGGAGAGCACAAGGTTACCCAGGAGTTTTATTGACCTGAAGCTCCTGGACTAGCTTACTGTGAAACAGAGTGTGGTGACAACTCACCTACGTGGGCAGATGTGATGTGACGCATCAGGCACGTACACACAGACACACACACACCCCCATGTATAGACACACAAAGATAATGAGCAAAGACAGAGCTGAAAAAGATTATATTGCATTCAGGCTTTTGTCGTGCACTGAAGCTTTAAAGAAACATCTGCAGCTTTTGCTCTGCTGCGTGATGCTGTGCCGGATGTGAAGATAGCTTTTCCAGGGATATAATGGTTAAAGGACCAACTGGTCTAAGCTGCTTTCATGTACAAATGAGTTGTTTTCTAGTGTGGAGATAGCATCAGTGAATTGAAAGAGTTATCCTTTGATGTTACAGTGTCAAATCATGTCATGAGGAAATGGGTAACATCACGCTTTTGACATCTTAATATTATTCACATTTTCCTGTGTGTTCCAGTATTTAGTTTCCTGAAAAAGAAGTTGTGATCTGCATGTAATTCTGACTTCTAGCCCTTACTGTGTGTTATCAGGGCTTGCCGTCTTTGCAAAATTAATTCAAGCATTAAACTTTTATGTTATTCCAGGGTGATTTCTATCCATATGCACAACCTTCTCCTTAGTTCTGGTAATACCACTCTCTACAAGTGGCCCGAGAATGGGCTGGTTAAACTTTATGTCCGTACAACTTACCAGTTGCTAACAGGATGGCTCTGAGGTGCAGCCACAGGATAGGACAACTGCCGTGAACTGAATTCTCCAGTGTCGTGCCGCAAGTGTTTACCCTCCTGTCCAAAAGGGCAGACATCTTCTTCCAGAATGCCTCGGTAAATGACCCAGCATCTGCGTCTGTGCACGGCAGGGCTTATCATTTGGGGATTTATTACATGAAGTCCAAACATGCCTGACAGCTAAGCGCAATGCAAACACAGATCTGCTCTGTGGCTGCTCTCAGTTGAGCTGAGCTACCTCAGCTGAGGTCTGTCAGAAAAGTATACTCTTAACCCTTATGCTGAACAAGATAAAACTATAAATTTCTTTAGGTACACTGCAAAAATGCAGATTCTGTGGTTTTAGTTCTAACTTTATTTCCGTGGTAATTCACCATTTGGAAATGCAGCATCTCACTGCTACTTGCTGTCTGGTTTTTTTTTTCTTTTTCCTTCTTAGTATAAATTGTAGGCAGATTCTATAAATGAAGGGGAAAAAAATCTCTGGAGAGGCTGCTGGTTTATCTTCTTCACCCTTCCACGCATCCAGAGCTGATGTCTGTGAGGTGCCTGGTTGATTCCATCACCTTCCTGTTCCCCATGGGAGGGGCAGTGTGGAGGCCACACAGCTTCTGCAAGTGCTCACAGCTGCCCCTGCAGTTTCCAGGGGGCTCGTATCGTGGAGGCCACAAGGAACCTGCCTCATATACTGGCAAATGGTTCAACCAACTTGACTTTTCATGCCACTAATCCATGTGGCATGCATGGGTTTAGCAGATGTGTGACAACCCCTCAGAGTTATTGGTGAGCAGAAACAAGAATATTCCTTCAAATTTTCCTCAGGCTCTTCTGCCCTTCCATGTGCCGGCACACTCCTGTACCCTACTGAGTGGCCTCCTAATCCAGAAGGTGAGCTGCAGCCTGTCACCCTGGGCAGGAACATCATGCTGTCATTATTCTCACCTGCTCAGAATTTTATCAAACCATGTATTTTAGCTAAACTTATTCTTAGCCTGTCTTTCCAAAATGAGGTATGTTGTACATAATATTGTGGAGGACCCGAGGTGATGTGAGGGGTGTTCTCTGTACACATAAGTATTAAGAATACTTAAACAGACAAAGTGTAATGACTAATAGCTCTGCTGCTACATATGTAGTACATATGTACATATGTCATTATATACTATTGGCCGGGGGGGGAACCCCAACTTGCCTAAGGCTTTTTTTTTTCTCTTTTGGGACCTCAATAAATAAAGAAAATATTGAGGTTATTCCTCTTTGTACAAAATAGTTGACTCTTAAATGATGGAAAGAACTGGTGCCTCAATTATGGAGGTGGCCCAGTGCCTCAATTATGGAGGTGGCCCACTGATCTGGTAGACAAGTCTCTCTATGAGTTTCTGATTGATAAGGTTTATGACCAAACATAACAGCTCTTTATCCAGTAGGTTTTAACTGCTCACCTGAAGGCAAATAGAGATGTGCAAGTGTGTGAGAGATGATATTAAGTCATGTCGTGCTGCTTTTATCTAGGACTTTGTTTTTTTAAATTGCTGAGTGTGTTGGGTCCCTGGACGTTTTGTCTCCATTAAAGAAATGCAAATAAGGAAGTATACACAAGTAGCCCTGACAACACCTGACAGAGAGGAAAGAGGGGAAGAGAGCAAACAAGTGTAATTGCTTGCTAAGGAAGGGGCAAACCAGAAAATATTTAAAATGGATTTAGAATGGAAAAACCCAGCTTATATAAACATCCTTCCTGAGATCTATGTTCAATATGAAGATCTTTGAACTTCTCTGTCTCCAGTGTTTTTTTAATTTTTATTAAAATGTGTCCAAGAAGTTGAACAGAGTTTGACTGCACATTTGTTTGAACATGCAGTAGTTACAGGTGCCTGTTCAGGGACTCCGCCTGGAAAACGCAAATGTTTGAATGTAGTGTAGCTGTGGTCATCAGCAGGTGGATTCATCTTAGGGAGATTACTCTGTCAGCTGTTCCACACTCACTCAAGAATTAGAAACTGGGCATGTGTGGGGAATCCAAAATATAAATTGGCCATTTGGTGACCCAGGTTGCAAAGCTGAGATTTGCCTGAGTATATTAACAAGAAAAATGAAAACCTGACCACATCTGTTTGCTGGTAGCTTCTTCAGATACAGTGAGATCACATTTTTAGAGTAAATATATGTATTAAAGAAATTAATTTTTTTTCTGGTCTTAAGAAGAATTTGCCCTGCAGTGGCTGAGAGAGCCGGAAACTTCCCTCACCCAGCTTACAATTTACAGGCAGCAAACAGCACCCTCCCCCCCGCCACTGCTTCGCCTGAGCCAGGCTTGGGCTATTTCTGCTTCCCAGAGTAGCCTGCAGCGAGGCTGTTGCTCAGAGTAAACATTTTATCTGAGCACCTTCTTTACCAGCTGCCAGACCCGCTCCTGCATCTGGCTGTGCACTGTCCGGCTGCTGCCCTCCCACCGCACACCCCTCCCTGAGCTCTCCTCCAGCCTTCTGCGTGTTCCAAAACATTTTTCTTACTTGGATTACTCTTCTCTTTCCCTGTGTTCTTGCATTTCTGAGATTGTATGTAATAGGCTGTAACTGTTTACATAGGTGAAAAAATGGCGTAGGGCTGGTACACTTACACACCTACATTCTCTGGCTATTCTGTTAACAATGCAGTAGTCCACTGTAACTATAGTGAAATCTAGGAAAGACTGTTTTTACCTGCTACTGTGATGCTTCTTAAGGAGAAATAGATAGAAACTAGTTCTGGACTGGTCTGGATGATAAAGGGTTGGTCTGCTGCAATACTTAATTATGAGGTTTTCTTACATACCTTCGTTTGAAAGACTACCCAGTATCTATTAACTCTTGTATTCTGCTCAGGAAATAGTTTTAATAAAACTAACTGAGCTCCTCTCAGATTGCAGTTTTGCTGAACTCTATTTCTGTCTGGGACAAGCAGGTCATTATGAGGAGGGGAAAATACAGCATGTAACAAATCTGTGTAGCTACGGGCAACACTGTTGAATTCAGACCATTTGGCTCACTTCCTACAGCTATATGAATCCCCCAGGAAAAGCCTCATTGCAAATTTTTCTGCCCTTCCCCAGTGACACCTTGTTTCGTTTCAGACCTCTCATATCTCGACACTGGCTACACAGTTTTCCAATTATTCTATGCATTGCCTTCACTTTTACTTTCTTACCCTTCCTATTAAATCACCTTTCACGGGTTTTTTACTTCTGTTCTGGGGAGAGGAAGGTTTGGGGAAATTGGCCCCAAACCCATTGGCAGTACACAGCCTGTGAAGACCTCAGTGTTTGATAAACATCAGGAGTATTATCGTTAAAGGATTTTTGTGTGGTAGATAGGTCTGTAGCTGCTCTAAGTGCAAGCTGTATTTAATGTAGTGCTATAGCAAATGGAATAGCACAGCTTAAGCCAAGACCTTTCAAACACAACTGTACAAAGACCTTACAAGACTGTCCAAACCAGAAAGCCTGTCCCCTTGCTTGGGTCTCAGACTTTCAGGAGCATGGACTCATCTTGCTCTTTTCCTTAAGGTAACACTCTAACAATGTGGGAGGGAAAGTTCAGGTAGAAAATAAAGCTAAGCAACAGAAAGATGTATTAAAAAAAACACCTTATCTTTTTTTCTTAGCAATATACTTATTCATCTCCTTTACTAAGTTTATAAGCAGCAGTACTGGCTGTACCTGCCTTTGGTGCTCCCCAGCACAACACCGTGTTCCAGTCCTGAACATGTACTCATTCTCATTGCTTACACCTAGGAGCAAAGGTGAATTAAGTAACACAGCTCTGTGCTTAGCACCAGATTAAATATAGTCTGGATAAACAAACATTCTGTATTTCAAGTTGCTTTCTAATTTGAATATTTGTTCTGGTGTCTTTTAAAGAAGAAACTGCTTAACTGGAGCAGTGCACTCAGGCTCCTTGAGCTAAAAGGTGAATCATATTGTTATTTTTATCTTTTCCTTCTAGTCCCACGGCAATACCCTAATGGTTTACTCAGTATTTTTATTATTAATCTTCTGTTTCAAAGATGGAGATGAGCCATCTATTACTGTTGTCATTAGCAGGTTAACATGTCCCGAAGTGTTTCGCTAGTATTTCTGCTACTGGTAGGTGGGGACTACCCTGATAAGTACTAAAAGTTAGTATGTGGATACTCATCTTGACAAAAACTTTCCAGAATGAGTCAATGCAAATGTGTGCAGCTGAAAACCACGAGCTAACCTCTCCCATTTCCTAAAATTGGTGAGCAAAAGCTGTCTGTATGAATGCTAACGTGAAGCTTTGCTTCATGTCATACATTGATTACATTTGTGGTTCTGCTTCTTTCTTTTTTGTGAGTGACCCAAATAATGAATGTAATTTGATTTGTGAGAACACTGGTCATTAATTCAATTTCAGTAGTGCTGAAATGGTCAGCTAACACCTTTTGAAGGTTCCTATATACCAGTGAATACCCATGAAAATTTAAATGTATCTGTATGGATTTCAGTGTATAGGTTTCAGAAGGTTATATCTGTGCTTTTGTTCTTTGGTGTAAACAGGGCATCACATCAGTAGTGTCAAAACAGAATTACGCAATCCAGTTCCGGATTTGCTGTTGTAGGAGATTTCTTTTTTAAGTACGAACGAGTGTAAAAAGGGCCACGCAGATTTTCTGAGGGAAGGTGCCATGTGTTGGCGAAGTATCAATATCCTCGCATTATCATGTACTATAAAAACAGTAATATTTAAAAAGGCGCATGCTCTGGCTTGAAGGCTGTGGCAGGAGGTCGAGCCCACTGAGTCCTGCTCATTAGCACAAAGGCAGCATCAGCTGGCTTACTTATCTCAGTACCTTCCTCCAGACACCCTCGGTGTGCATACATTTGCACATAGGTGAGCCAGTTTTCAAGCACTTTCTGTCTTCTGTTTGCTGTTCTGTTCATCAGATTTGGGAAGTATTTCTTCAGATTGACAGACATAATTACTTTTGAAATCCTCTTTCATTGTCCTCATACCAAATCAACATACAGTATTAATCACAGACTAGCTTAAGTTTTTATTTTTTTATTTCAGAACAGGAGTAACTACCCCTTAATAGGAGAGTTCAGGGCTGCTGAGAGTGCCTCATATTAATTTGGTGGTGTATCAGTTTCAGCCACCGCAGTCTCAAGCTGGGAATAAAAGCCTCATTCACTCAGATGGTCTCATTCATTAGCCTCTTAAAAGTTTCCACGAGCATGTTCTCAAGACTTTTCAATAGAGCTGTTATTTTCTCCAGTTTTACTCCTGTTCACATTAATTCTGAGAGGAGAAAAGTCTGTGTCATTATAGTCAGGCCTGTATTGGTCTATATGCTATTATTGGCCTGTATACTGTTTTGTTCCCAGATTAAAATGAACAGAAGTGACTTTAGGACCAAAACGTAGTCAGTTGGGACACTCTTTACATTTAGTGAATTCCCTTCAGACGGATACAGAAGTGAGCTGGCTGGGCTAGAATCTCAGACTTGCAACAGCCAGGTATTTACAAACGATAAACTTAAATAAGAGGAGAGATGTATACCTCCAAAGCCAATCTATTCCATGAAAACAGACAAGAAACAGTGATCAGAATTCCCCACTCAAAGCGATAAGCATTTCCTGAGGGTTATCTGCCCTAATTCAGGCAGCTTGCTGTGAAGTGTGTGGTGCTTCCAAGATAAGGATGTTTTGCATCCTGAGGGGATGAGGCATGGAGGATGAGAGAAAAAAAGAAAGTTGACTAGATGGTGTTTCCTCCATCCAAACAGTAGTCCCTATCAATTAGGCTCACCTGTTTCCTTGAAGGGCTCACAGCCACAGCATGCGGCAAATGGTTGCACTGCTGCATGCAGAATGGCCTAGTGTGACACTGTGCAGGAAACAAGTACCAGACGGAAGACTCTGATGGGATGCCAAAATGATTGAATAGGATGCAGTTGCTACCCATCTTTTTTTTCTTTACTAATCCTTTACAGGGGAAATAGTCCGTAATAAAACCATATTTTTCCTCTGAGGAGTTACAGTTCATTGGGAATAGACCTGACAAAATAATAGGCAGCCTAGGGGTTAGACCTAAAAGTAAAATAAGGTACCCAGGAAAGTTTCTGCAGAGACACAGGTTCAATTTTTAAGAAATTAGGAAACAAATTTTCAAATCCAGATACAGAAAGCTCCACAGTGTCAGCGAGATACCCAGACAACTGGGACAGGTCATGATATGTTGTGACAGAAATAGTTGCCATTTGCTACATATCTATTTGAAACCAGTATTGTAATATGTTCTGCTGTGTGCAATTAATTTTAAAGCCCATTTGCAGCTTGCTGGACTGTACCTGCATTATTCTGATTACAAGCTGACGCAGAACAACATTTGATTTCACACTCAGTTTTATGCCTTTTTGGTCACCCCTTGCTGCTGCTCAAATCCTCAGCTTTGCTGGTGTCTGTGATTTTCCAGCTGTTGCCGGCATCACCGGTGCTGCTGCTCCCACTGCCTGTGTAGCGTGCCCGGCGTTGCTGCCCTGGCCGAGGACAAAGCACGAAGGGACATGGTGATGGCAGCAGGAGTGGTGGGACCAACCTCAGAGCAGGCAGGTTTGTGCCACAGCCCCGCAGCTTTCCAGACAGCTGGAGAGGGTTAGATCACTAGGCGTCATCTGACGTTTTTGTGGCTGTCTGATGAAGTGACACCTTACTGTGCTACTGTTGGGTGACCTTTTGGGGTGAGGGTTGGGTTTTTTTCCTTTAATGTACAGAAAATGAGCAGCTTGTAATCAGGACAATAAAATAACTTATAGTAGTTTGAAATTTAAACACCTGGTCAGTCAGCACATTCAGCAGCATTCAGAAACACTGACAGAAGTGCCTAATTAAGGAGTGAAATGACCTATTACAGCTGGCCAGCACTGAGATTGAGTTTATCATTAAAGCAAATTCATTGTCCATAGGAATATGTATCTGAGTAATTTTAGACTGAAAGAAATTATCCTAGAAAGACAGGGTGCTCCACAACAAATTAGATCAATAAAATGTTTAAGAATATATACTTATTCCTTAGCATTTCCCCATTGCTCTTAAGAAAGTTAAATGTTAAGTGTGGGTTAATAAATGTGAAAAGCTACTACATCACTTTTAAATCCAGAGAAGTTACAACAAATACAGTGACCCTTGCAGTACTGGTAGAGTTTCCTGGTGACTCTTGGCTTGTATCAAACTGAAACTTACCTAACAGGTTTTGTTTCTTTTTGAAAACCTTGTCTGGAATAACAATTACTCTAAACTTTTAAGAGATTTTTTTTTTAATGTAAATGAATTCGTGGCTTTCTTTTCTGACCTCTATTCTCCTGTGAGCCTTAAACAAACATGCTTTATGCTGTGTGGACTAAACTAGTAACCAAACGTCCAGCCAAGAAAAACAATTGTGTCTTGGCTTTCATTAATGAGGTTAAATGCAGGAATTTGTTTGGACAGGTCCTTTTCTTCGTATAGGTAAATCAGTACTGTAGTTGTACATCAGGGCATGCTGCAGAGGTAATTTCCATTTAAAAGCAAACCACCAATAGAAAAAAAAATATCAAAAGAATTAGCATGAGCTTGTTTTCAAGAAAGACAGATCTGGGATAAATCTTGTAAAGTGCTAGTCAGCTAATCAGGAGTCAGATACCTCAAGGAATACTGATATAGATGGGAAGCAAACCACCTTTCCTGATATAATGCTCTTTTTGACCACTGCTTTGTCAAGACCCTTTTTACACTACAAAGAAATTTTCCTGATCTACTGATCATGAAATGGCGGATGGAAAGTCATAGAAGAATTAAGAACAAGAAAGAAGAATTAATCTCTAATTTGGTTTAGTTAACAAACTTCCACATCATGATTGCCCTTCATTTTTTTTTATTTTTAATTTACTTAGTTCCGTAATATACATAGTTGTTTTTTGCCATCATATTCAATTCTTTTTCCTTGCCTTGCCTTTCGCCTTGCCTTGCCTTTCACCTTGCCTTGCCCTTCCTTGCCCTTCCCTGCCCTTCCCTGCCCTGCCCTTCCCTGCCCTTCCCCCCTTTTTTTCTTTTTTTTTTTCCTGTATGAGTAATTCTCTCTGTCTATCGACAGAGCAAACCCTGGAGACTGCTAACCAGCTGGAACTAGTCAAGGTGTTGATCTCATTCCCTGTAGGATACATCTGCAGGTGTCTGTCTTTACCCAGGATTTATAAACAAAACTGGGATTACCTAATATACCTGCACAGAAGAGGTGAATTCTTACTCTGTTCAGTCTGCTCCTGTGAGTGCAAGATTCAGTGTTGAGCCTAGAAGGTCTTTGAACAAGTCATCAGTCATCATAACAAATTACAAGTGGGTAACATACATGACACAAATTCTAGGCACCAAACTTCCCAAAGGTATTGCAACTGCTGACATGACTTCCCATCATTTATTAACAGATGGAGAGAGAAAGGGATCTGGAAATAAGCAAAAGTACAACTCTGTGAAAAATGAAATGAAGTCACATAGTGTCTCTGAGGCTGAAGTCACATAGTGTCTCTGAGGCTGCCAGTCTGCCCTTGCAACGACAAGGAGGAAGATGCAAAGCTGAACACTGGGTGAAGCAAGTAGAGTTAAAATTAGCCCTACAGTAGTATCTTGAAGATGAGGCTGGCATAAAGTCCTCTTTATGCACCACACTGTAGCCAAGCACTGTGACTTTTTGAGTCAAAAAGGCATCGCAGGTGGCCTCAACAATCCTGATGAGGTGATGGGTGAGATGGTGTCCAAGACCAGTGTGTTCCAGACAGCTTGTTCCTGCGTTCAGAACAAGGCTAATAAACAGAGGACTGGACAGATGTGAAAGCAAAACCTGTTTGACTGAAGTAGATGGCACTTGCTAATTGAAAGTAAACTAAGGAAAAAAGACTTGACATGCTGGTGGGTTTGGGATCATGTTTCTTCAGAGGACTGTCAGTCTAACCTTGAATTAGATCCACTAAATGATGGGCACATGTAAAGCACGATTCAGGCACTTCGTTGTTGGACAAGCCCTAAACTGTAATCCATTTCTTTCCACAACCCGATCTCAAAAATAAACCCTGCAACTCAGTTGCTGCCTAAAACTTCCTGAGCCATGCTCGATACCTATCTGTTGCTTGAGTCTAGCCAGGATCCAGATGCAGAGAAGGCAAGTAAATCCCTAGAGATCCTCTTAATATGCAAGCTTCAATGTCTGCTCTGTGAACAGGATATTCACCTACAAATGTCCTTCTCAGGCTATGAGCATTCAACTTTACATGTACTTAGGTGCAGGGCTACTCTTCTGTCAGTCTTGTATGTGAAATCGGGTATTGCATATGAAATACAAAACAGTGCCAGGGACAGGGGGTAAAGGTTTCCTCTTCTTCCTGTTATTTTATCCTGTCCGAGCTTTCCTAAAAAATAGTGTGACCATCTCTGGCATTTGAAAAATTATGTCCTGTACAGTGTAATGGAACCTCTCTTTATCACCAAGACATTGTGTCTTTTTTAAAATTTTGTGTCTTTACACAGGTACGCATCTAACTAAACACAAACATACATTGCTGTACTTGTCTTCCATTTCTCTGTCATGAAGACAGCAGTGCTATTAGTAGTTTAATTTGTAATGATAGTGCAAATAAAAAGTTTTCGTCTAAAAGAGCATGATTTTTTAAAATTAACTGGATAAATGTCTACACTGAATGGAGGCATAAAACTAAATTAATTGCTTTTAAGTATCTAGTGAGAATAAAGTACCACTATATTTTTAAATGCCCAACTTTTAATTTTCATAAATGGCTGATGTTGCAAAAATTGTGCCTGTCCACATGTGGTGCTAAATAATCCTTGGAGGACTGGGACAAAGGTAAAATGTAGGAATGTAGGAAAAAATTAGTGGTGAAAGAATAGAGAGATGGAGGCAGCTGACTGCTGTTAGCTAAAAGGCTTCTGTTTGAAGATTGTCTGGTACTGTTAGACACATACCTTATTTGGCTTTGTTAGTCAGTTAGCACCTTATCTAAAGAAATGTTCTGCGGGTTTTAACATTTCCTTAATTGTGGTGACAGGACTAAGAATAAATATTGTGCTGTCTCTGTGACAATGCTACCATTAAAGATGAGCAGACTAGCTGAAGAAAGGTAACATGTTGATACTTAAAATAAAATACACCTTTGGTGGTTTAGCTGGCCAGCAGTAGCTGGCTGTAACCAATCCCACTGTTGTCAACCTTTTCTGCTTCTGGTGAATAAAAATTATTTTAACACTTTTGCTGATTCTCAAGACATCTAGGATTCTCTGATTTTTAAATGTGACAAGGAACATGCCCTTTCTAGAGCGGAGGCGGGGGAAGCCCATCTTAACCGTCACGCCGAGGCTGACTCGGCACCAAGGCAGACAAAATGCGAGGTGCCTTGTCTGCCCAACCCAGTGCCCTCCTGCCTCGGTCGAGCTGCAGGACACGCGAGATGTCCCTGGTTTGCTCCCCCCTCCGGATGCCCACCAGGCCAAGGCCATTGTGTGTTTCTCCAGTGCTCACTGGCCCTGCATGGCAACCTCCGATCTTGCGTGCAGCCCCAGAAGATCATCATGCTGGGGAGCAGCGCCCTCATCCAAAGCCACTTCAGACCAGATCTGCAGAGCTGGCAGTGGGAGCAAGGCTAGGGCTGTGATGCCCATCGCCACGGCTCTCCCTCAGTCCTGCTTTGCTATGACAGGGAGCATTTTCTTCTCTACATGTGATAGAGAGGGATTTTGAGACTCGGAACTCCTGCATTGCTTCAGGTCTTAGCAGATGCTGGGTTTATGCTCTTGTAATTCATTAACCTTGGATCGACATCTTGAAATTACCCGGATGCTGAGAATACACAGAATAAGATGGTTTTCTTGCAGTATAAGCACATAATGTAGTTTGATCTTCATTTAGTGCGTATGCAGAGTCGGGAATCTGTTCTAATACTAATTGTAGTGACTACTACTTATGACAAAAATGTCTGAATTGCAGTATCAATAAACCACTATAGTAAGCAGGGTGTGTGCTCCCAAAGGAAGTAAAACAGCCCTAGCTGTCTGGCAGTAGTAAACCTAAAAACTCCCATTTATTTTACTTTTAGGCCTAAAGAACAGCCTACACAGACTAGATGAAAAGGTGTTACATAGTGGGTAGTAGATGGCTTCCTGCCATGATTTGGGCAAGGCTGCAGATATATTGTGTGAAAACACAAGTGCAAGAGATGATACATCTCATTATTGAAGATGATTGATGTGTGATGCTTAACTTCCTTGCTTTCAGCTTTCAGATCGAAATCAGCGTTCTGATCTGCACTGTTCTCTTTGTGGAGTTAACTCAGACTTTTGTTTAGTAAAAGTCAGTGTGGATGGCCTTGTTTCAGAATATTTGCATTGTTCCTATTTAAGTCAAGAGTTAGATGAAATAAAGGATAAAGGCATTATTACATTGAACTAATTTTCCACAAGGACATATTTTCCCAAATAGTTGTTCTATTTTAGGTTACGTAGAAATTTAACTTTCCAGGGAGGAAAAGCCCTAGGAGTCTCTGTGAAAGGGTTTTATTTCCATTTACTGTCAAATCCTCTTGGCACTGCCTGATGCTGTTCACACTGAATGCATACGTACTACCCTGTAAGTGGGAGAAGATTATGTCAGTTGTTCTTGGAAGAATAGTGTAAAGGTTTTAGCTTTACTGTGTTTTTGTTTTATTACTCAGTGCTTTTTTTAGCTGCTTAAGAGTAATGTTCATTTAGGCTTCTGGTTTTGCTGCAGGAGGTGCTGGTCTTTTGCCATCCCAGTAAGAAAAGTGCTCAGGCTCTGTACGGTATCACTCTCAATGCTATTTATTAGAGCTAACACAGTAAGAAGAGAAAAGTATAGATAATCTTATGCCCATTAGGTGCTGGAAGCACTCTGATCCACGCACAAGACACCTTGCAGACTTTGTTCATGGCATAGAGAGTGAGCGACTCACCCCTGCCAATCATTCAAGTTGTTACAGGATTTCCTAGCAAGAAAGCAAGTTTATTCATCATTTCTACAGTCAAAAAGGAAAGACATTCTCCAGAGACTTCTTGCTGCACTGTTAAAGATGAGGCTTTACCACCAGTGCTGAGCGGGAGCTGCCTGCAGGCTCTGTGCATAGTCTGTGGCGGAGGAAGGCATGTGGCACGGCATGGCATGGCACGGCATGGCACAGCCTGAAGTCCGTGCTGGGTATGCCAGGTTAGCTGCGGTGTGGGTCACTGGCTCCTAAAGGTACAAGGGTCTCCTGGTCAGGATCACTGCAGCTTCTGTTGCCAGAAACCTGTAGTTTTCCACAAGTAAAACTCTAAGTCATTGAGCACAGTAGTAGTGGACAGGATGGACAGCGATGAATGGACAGAATGGACAACCTTTTAAAATGTCAAAACTTCATGGTTTATTCCACCACCTCCTGCCATTTTATTATCATTACCTTTTACTAGTTTTTCTGTTCCTCCCTTTCTGCTCTCTCTTCTTTTATCAGGCTTCCTGTTTTCCAGTATTTTTCCCATTTTTCTGGTTTCAGTCTGGTTCCAATTCCACATTATTTTCTCATTCTATTTTTGTCAGTCTAAAAAAATATATTCTTTGTCTCACTTGCTTTTTAGTGCATTGCCCTGTGATTTTTGTGATACAGGTTCTTTGGAAAAGGTGGTCCGTCTTCCTATTTGTTTACGTAGTACTTGCCACAGTAGGGCATTTGGATAAAGGTACAATGAAATCAATAACCCTGTGATATTTTGCTGCCTTTCTTTTCCTCTGGAAAATGTAATATTTAACTCTAGTAAAAGCCATACTGTGGCTAATCTTTTTTTTTTTTTTCCTTCTTATTTCCCCCCAGCATATGCCCACTGAGTACATGTTCACTACCAGAACTCCAGAAAAAGTTAATGGAGCCATGCCATTTTCTTTTCTATACTACTGTGTTCCCAAGGTTTACATGGGCTTCCCTAGCCACTTTTTCACATCTAACACTCAGTGCTCTTTCCCTTCTTATCATCTCCTTGCTGTCTGAAGAAAGGAAGTCCTTGGGCTAAGCAGAGTCTCATCACTGATTCTGCCTTTCACAGCTCATTTTTAAGACTTTTTTTTGGTATCACTTAGTGTAAACAATTTCAATTTTCCTAGAAGTCACTGTGCTTTCTAAAGCTCTGCTGATGTTCTTTGTCTAACAAAAAATGTATTCTGTGAAGCCTCTTGTAATACACTGCAGAGCACTGAAATTGCATTACGGAGTCTGCAACCTGCCCAGCAGCTGGACTCCTTCTGGCAGGAATAATATGATCAAATGGGGGCTGAGCAGCTCTGAAGCCAGGATTTGCATGTTGAACTGCAGCACTGGAATTGATCCAGTGAGAAAAAAAAATGCCAATGGCGTCTTGAAATATACTTAAATGTAATTTCACAGTGTTTTAGCCAACAGTCTAATCCTTTTCTGTGGATTGCCATTTAACACTCAGGCTGACATTTTATTCTACCTGCCATTTTTTTAATAAAGGCAGAGAATCTTCTATCTGGTAATAGACAAGATGTTTAAAAGACAGGATAGTGAGGGGGTTTTTTCTCCAGTTGATGTTCATTTCCACAAGCATTTTGAGGTTGATATAAACTTTTCTTTCTGAAACTATGCAGAGTCCAGGCTACTGTAGCTTTTATTCCTTTGTTGTGTTTTCCTGACTTTTCCTGCCTGGCATTTTTCAGATGTCAGTTCTTGAGACTTACCATCAGTCCGAGCCACCCTCCCAGCCTGGTGATGTGCCTCTGATGTTGCTTGCCTTGTACCATAACCACAGAGAAAGGCACATGAAACCTGACATCAGACAAGTAGAGTGATACTTCCTCCTTTGGCGTTACAAAGTGTGAATAGCATGCAATGTCGGTGCAGAGATCTGCAAACATCAGTGAAGATGTACACATGGGGCTGCATTTACAGACAGCACTTCACATGTTTTTCCAGAGGGATGTTGGACTTACATGCCTGATCCTCCATTCTGGGCTCACATGCCAGGCTCCACAAAGAGCATGAACAACTGGCACAGGGTGTTAGCTGCATGGGGCTGGCCAAGGCGATAGCATAGAGAAGGGTTTGTCCTTAACCCACTTGTCTCTATAGAGAGCTCTCTGTAGAGCTGGTGAGTTCTTTAGAAAAGAGACCAAATTCCTGTGTAGACAGACATGTATTTCCTATTCTTTTAAAAACAGAGAGTATGCTGTTCTTCTGAGACACAAGGGAGAGGAAGGGAAGGAAACTTTTGAGTGTGCCTACAGCAGTATGTCTTTGTGCAGTCTTAAAAACCAACCAGGTGCTGAATTATGCAGCACAGCACCAGCCAGGCCAGGTGGAAGGAGACATGTAGATTCAGATGTTTAGGTAAAGCATGAAAGATCAAAGATAAGAATATGATGGAAAGAAGAATCCTCTAACTTCAGGTGCAGTGGGGCGGGGGTGTAATTTTGGACATAACGACCCAAGTTCCCCCATTAGGTGCTTTCAGTTCTTTTTGAAAATTGGCCAAGGCTAGCAGCTTGGAATACAAGTGATACTATAGTCATTTACTGCAGTTTAGCGATACCAAATATGGGAAAGAAAATTGGAGCCAATGCTGTTAATGTAAAAAAAACATTTCATAGTCACTTTTTGTTGCTGATATTTTTCCTTCCATTACCTTTGCCAACAAATGACACAGAGCACTCAGCAGAAAGTGAAATCATTTTGGTGGAATTATTTTTCCTTCTTTTTTTCCAGCAGTTAAAGAGAGTAGCACTTAACAAACATTAATCAAATACTGCCTTCTGCCAAAAATCATTTATACTACTATAACCCCAGTGCCTCTATATAAAAAGGATAATAATTCCGTTGGTATAGTCTGATGTACCAAATCTAAGCCAAGCTTTTGCATGGAACTGTTAGACTACATATTAGGTATCAAGTTCTCACCAAAGGCCTGCATAATGTGGTTTCTCAGTTTAAACTATTCTAAGTACCTGCTTCTGTCCAAATAGATGACAAGCTACACAAACACACATGCATCTAGCCTTTTTTACAACAGTTTTTAAAAGTACCATACAAGTCCAGGCATACAGACCTTCCTAGGTAAAAGGGAGCACACATGAAAATAATCATATCAAACAGATTTTCTTTCCTACAGTTGGTCCGTATAGCTACCTTTACAATAAGCTTTAAGTGGCCAAAAAGACAAAAAGCAGCATGTAGGAGAAAATTGACCTGATTGTGCTGACTCCTCTTTGTGTTCGAAGAGGGACTTGTACAAGTGCAGACTGATTTTCCTCTTGACTGCACTCCAAGAAAAAGCAGGGAACCACGTCCTACCATCCCACTGTTTTATCACACAAATTTATTAGTTTGTGGTTTGAGGATGTGAGTAGAGCCAAATGGTGGTCACAACAGTTCTGGAAAATGCTAAGTGTCTTCATTATTTCCCAGCTTTTTTTTTTTTTTAATCACTATTCCCAGCTTTGTCTGAGCTAATTGATCCTCTGCAATACAACTGCCAGTACTGGGCAGATAGCTTTACACTACATTTAGTAAGCAGCCTGCCCACCTCAGAGTGTAATTCTGCAATTAATGTAACCAAACGTTTGACCAACTTTAATCCCAGGCAGATGTGGCAATATTCTTGTGAAAAGAATACTAAGTTAAAAAGAACAGGTGAAAAAAGGGAACAATGTGGTGGGGTTTTGTGGGAACTGGTATTTTTGGGGGTGACAAAGTTGATGAAACATGGGCAAATGACTTACAGCAAGCCTTGGGTATTACATATCATTTAAAACATTCATAAGAAATGAGTTATCTGACTCTGGAAATATTTTTCTTCAGCTGTCATTCTTCTGAAGTGTTTTTTTTAACTGTGTGACTGCTGGAGAACCATAGAAAAACAGTCCTGTGGGCTGATGTGAACTGCAGGATGTCTCCAGTCCAACCCCCTGCCCAAGGCAGGCTCAGCTGTGGGGTCAGACATAGTTGCTCAGAGCTTCACATAGCCAGGTCTTGAAATCCCTCAAGGACAGAGATGTCACAGCCTTTCTGGGCAGCCTGTCCCAGTACTTGGTTATCCTGCCAGGGAAATCCCCCAGCCCTCTTTCTCTAGCTGGAAACTCTCCTGTTTACATTTGTGGTCACCGTTGGCAAAAAGCCTGGTCCCTGGTTACCTCCTCATAGGTAGAGCAGACAGCTTGAAGCCACCCGTCCCCAGCCCAGCTCTTGCTGCCTCTCCCCACAGTGTCTGATGAAGCCTTGCTCATGGATATCCAGGCCAACAGCATCTACTGCTCTCCGCTCATCCACAAATCCAGTCTTTTTGTCACAGAAGACCATCCAGCGGATCAGGCATCATTTAGCCTTGGTTAATCATAGAATCATAGAAAGTTTTGGGTTGGAAGGGACCCCTAGAGGTCATCTAGTCCAAGCCCCCTGCAGCGAGCAGGGACACTGCTAACTAGATCAGGTTGCTCAGAGCCCTGTCCAACCTGGTCTTGAATGTTTCCAGGGATGGGGCCTCCACTACCTCTCTGGGCAACTCGTTCCAGTGTTTCACCACCCTCATTGTAAAGAATTTCTTCCTTATATCCAGCCTAAACCTACCCTGTTTTAGTTTAAAACCATTACCCCTCCTCCTGTCACTGCTGTCTCTACTAAAAAGATTGTCCCCATCTTTCCTATATGCTCCCTTTAAGTTCTGAAAAGCTGCAATCAGGTCTCCGTGCAGCCTTCTCTTCTCCAGGCTGAACAAGCCCAGCTCTCTCAGCCTGTCCTCATAGGAGAGGTGCTCTAGCCCTCGGATCATTTTTGTAGCCCTCCTTTGGACCCGCTCCAACAGTTCCATGTCCTTCTTGTGCTGAGGGCTCCAGAGCTGAACGCAGTATTCCAGGTAAGGTCTCACCAGAGCAGAGTAGAGGGGCAGAATCACCTCTCTCGACCTGCTGGCCACGCTTCTCCTGATGCAGCCCAGGACACGATTGGCCCTCTGGGCTGCCAGCGCACATTGCCGGCTCATGCCCAGCCTTTCGTCTATCAGTACCCCCAAGTCCCTCTCAGCAGAGCTGCTCTCGATCCTTTCATCCCCCAGCCTGTATTGATAGCGGGGATTACCCCGACCCAGGTGTAGGACCTTGCACTTGGCCTTGTTGAACCTCATGAGGTTCACATAGGCCCACCTCTCCAGCTTGTCCAGGTCCCTTTGGATGGCATCCCGTCCTTCTGGTATATCAACCGTACCACTCAGCTTGGTGTCATCTGCAAACTCGCTGAGGGTACACTCGATGTCGCTGTCCATGTCATTGATAAACATATTGAACAGCACCAGTCCCAGTACGGACCCCTGAGGGACTCCACTCGTCACTGGTCTCCATCCGGACATCGAGCCGTTGACCACTACCCTTTGGCTGTGACCACCCAACCAATTCCTTATCCACCGAACGATCCACCCATCAAATCCAAGGCTCTCCAATTTTGAGAGAAGGATGTTGTGGGGGACCGTGTCAAAGGCTTTACAAAAATCCAGATAGATGATGTCCATTGGTTTTCCCTTGTCCACTCTTGTTACACCATCATAGAAAGCCACTAGGTTGGTGAGGCAGGACTTGCCCTTGGTGAAGCCATGCTGGCTGTCTCGAATCACCTCCCTGGCCTCCATGTGCCTTAGCATATCTTCTAGGAGGATCTGTTCCATGATCTTCCCAGGCACAGAGGTGAGGCTGACAGGTTGGTAGTTCCCAGGGTTTTCCTTTCTACCCTTTTTGAAAAGGGGCACAATGTTTCCCTTTTTCCAGTCACTGGGAACTTCCCCTGACTGCCATGACTTTTCAAATATCATGGAGAGTGGCTTGGCAACTACGTCAACCAGTTCCGTCAGGACTCTAATCCTTGCTGACTATTCCCAATCCCTGATTTCTCCTTCATGGGCTTGCATGTGCTCCACCCATGACTTTCCCAGGGACCAAAAATGAGGCCAGCCTGCCTGTAGTTCCCCAGATTGTCCCTTTTGCCCTTCTCTGAAGACAGGTGCAACACTGTCTTTTCTCTGGTTGTGGGGGACCTCCTTCTGTCTCCGTGACCTATCAGAACTGAAGGAGAGCAGGAGAGGACATTGGATAGCTTCTTCATCACCCTTGGGTGCAGTCCAACTGGTCTCAGGGCATGGGTAGGTTAAGGGCTTGCTTGAAAGCCACCAAGTACCTCAGCCTGTGTCATTACATCACTGGCCCCCATCCAGCCGCTGCTCCAAAGATGCTGCTTAACCTCCACTGGCTGAAAGCAACTGGTGATTGGTGCTGAACCACTAACTATAGCATCTCAGACAGAGCTATGTGAAATATTCTGATGTGTTGATGGTCACTCTGTTCCACCATGACTGTCTCTTTACAGTTTTCTGCTCCAAACACACTTTTAATTTTTTGAAAGACTGTTCCAAGCCTGTGTCATTCATTTTCAGATGATGAAAGGTAGCCTTGTGGAGGATTTTGCCTCTCATTTAGAAAATTTCCACATGTGACTATTTTTAGTGCTAGAAAGATGCTTAGTTGGTGGAAATTTGTCATAATTTCATGCAAATTAACTGAAGTACACAGATTACACAGCTGAGCTGTCAGTCTAGCAGACTTAATATTTTCTGAGTGTTCTTCAGGCTATCAGTAAAAATTCAACCTTCAAAGGTCAAGAAGGGTGACAGCCCACTATATTGGCTACAGATTTTGATACATTCACAGGTAAAAGAAACATGACTTCAAAAATACACAAAACCCTAGTGGTATATAGCTCAATAATGTTTTAGTTAGATCTGAATACTACTGAGCTTGTGTGGGCTTTGAGGTTTTTGGGACTACATCTCCCTGAAGATAGATCAGAGACATTTAGGAACTGCTGCACTTTCCCAGAGTGTTTATTTTAAAAGTTCAGATGAAAACTGAACGTGACAGTTGTGGCTGAGGGTTTCATTTGAAACAAAACACTGGATCTTTTTAATTAGTCTCTGCCAAATAAATGGTAGCCATACAAAAGCAATTATTCTTAAGAGGGTTTGATATTCTGATTTTACTGAAAAAATGAACTAAGAAATAGCTGCCAACTGAGAAACAAAGTCACCCCTTACATACAAGATCTGATCCATTCTCTAGGTCCCACTTTCTTTTCACGAGTCGCTCCCCTTCCACAGAGGTACTGAAGCCTAGCACTACGCTGAAATATGGAGGACATGGTTCTGTTAATCCTTTCCCTAGATAAATAAATAAATTAGTATGCCTCTCAGTTATACAACAGTGCAGAAGTGACTGTACTCAGCTTAAAATACTTGATTGCTTTTTATGGAAAGTCCCATAGAACCTAAGCAGTGTGTTTTAAGTGTTGTGTTAGAAAAGTGAGGACTATTTCTAAGTCATGGAATTTAATCTACATTTGTTACTCAAATGTCTGTTTTATCCTGAATCTCTCAGTCTCTCCATTTACTCTTACACTTGAGTAAATGTAGCAAAATTGTAAACGTGATGTATGTAGTAGCTCGTATTTTAAATTGTAACTCATAAAGGAAAAAAGGGTGTGCTCGCAAATTTTACTGATTAGGAAGTACCTAGAAAGATTTCAGCTGCTGACAGAAACCACATTTATTTTCCCTGTGTATCTGAATATATAATCATTGTATCATTGTAGAAAGATTTTCAGATTCAGTGTAGACTGCAGAATAAAGCTGGACAGATAATCTACCAAAGGATTCTCCTGCCTATATATAGTTAAAGGGGACTTGCACGGTATTTTCAGTCTAGATATTGCTGGGACCTAGGGAATGGGAAGACAGTGGAGGGGACCCACTTAGGACCAAAGCAATCACGTGTCCTTGCCTTGATTAGGACCAGTAATCCCACCTGAAAATAGTATACTGAAACTTCACTTCTCTTTGTACCTTGGCCACCTGCAGTAATGTTCGGCAAGGTCTGCTGGTGTTTCTTTCAGATGTGCCCTCTCTTCCAGCAGATCATGGCAGAAGGAGAAAAGGATGCAGGAGGCTGTGAATGAAGGAGGCAAGTGTGGGAAATGCCTTGTCTGGTAAGGAAGGAGAAAGCCCATGAGACTGGAGATACTGAGAAAGACACCTTCTTTTTCTCTGTTCCCTCAGCCGCAGTGGGTAAGCAGGCAGAAAATGTTAAAAAGCTGCAAAAGCAAAACAGTTTGACTAGTTTTGTGAAAACAGAATGAAGTTTCTTTCTGGGCCTTCTGTTTTTTGGCATGTAGAGAGAACAAGCTCTACAAAGGTCAATTGCCCTAGGGAGCAAGCATGGGAGCAGGGGCATTATCTCAGTTACTAAACATTTTCTTAAAGAAGATGTACATGAGTTGCATAGTCTGGATATTTATTTCTTTTGAACTCTTTAAGTTTCATTGCTGTTTGATTGTCGTTAAGGATTTATGTATGACACTGGCAACAGCTGCTCAGTGCTGTGGTGCCACATGCACAGAATAAAGAATAAATGCTTTTGGTCTCACTGCTCGAAAGTAGGTTCAGCTGAGTTTGCTCTGGTATAAAAGCAAATCCTCCCTGCTCTGTGGGCCCCCTGTAGCCATAGGAATTGAATGCAGCAGGATGCAAGGCTTACGAGCGTGTGATATGTTATTTCTTAGGAGCATCTCCTTGCTCTGCATGCCCAGCACAGACATGACATGCAGGTAGCTAAAACAGCACTGCTTGATCCAGAAAAAATGAGCCCACTGGGCTCGTTGGGGCTCAGGAGCCCCATGCAGGCAGGAGGGCACCTGGCCTGGCCATTAAGCATTGTTGTGTTGTTCGCAACAGGTTTGCTGATTTTTGCAGAAGGACCTGTCTGCCTTAAACTTGAAAAGGCACAAAGGATGACTGGGATTGACTCAAAATTAAGGGTGACAGCATTTCAGCTCCTGCTGTGGAGGACATTTTATGACATCATGCTAACAATCAAGTGGTTTGCGAAGGTAATTAAAGTTTAACTGCCTGGTGCAAGCAACATGCTTAATTAGTATCAGTCTGCTATTAAACAGGCTTATGAGTATTACCTACAGACAGGTGATGTGCAGTCTTCCCATGTGTTTTCATTTCACTGAACTCATTTCATTTCAACACTGGGAAATCTCTCTGTCCAGCATCGCTATTGCAATTCACACAGCTGGTGCCAAAATACACTAAGAACTAACCCATAACTGTTGATGCTAAACCACAACTTTCACTTTCCCTATCACACACCAGTTGGTAAAATAAACTCTGAAGCCATATGACCATGTCTTCTCCCCACCCCCATCTGTAGCAAAAGCAAGTTGGTTGAAAGGAAGAGAGATAACAAGCTTTGATGCAGACAAACTAATTTCATTAAAGCTAGTGGAGACCTTAGTAACTAAATGTCTTCTGCTAAAGGATTTCTGAAACACGGCTTGTTTAAATGGAGGTAGAGTCAACTCCCTGAAAAAAATAAAAAAATATGAAGACAGGTAAGATTAATATGATTTCATGGAACAGAATAAAAGATCATTACTTGTATGTGACTAGATCTCCTTGTAGGTCTAGGTTCCCAAATCCAGAGGAAATTATTTTTTAAAAGTATAGTTAGACTAGTATCTATCAGAAAAAGTTTCAGCATCCTGTTCTAGAGTACGCGATGTGGACTTTAACAGGTGACATCAGCCCAGGGCCCACCCCGACATGTTTTTCTTAGCTGAATTTTTTTCTATGATGTCATCTTTTTTGCCTACACAACTTAGATTTTTGGGGGAAAACAATATATTCTGAAATATGTTGGTTTGACTTCAAGGATTTGGTTGTGTTCTTAACTTTTTCTTGTCAAGCTTTATTATAGCTATAGAAGACAGATAAACTAAAATGAATACTGGCAGATCCTAGAAGAACCCAGCCATGTGTAAGAGTCCAACAGCAAAGCTCAGTTTCAGAGCCATAGAATTTAAATGACAACAGTGAGCAAAATACTTCCCTGTCTGAAGATATTGTAATGTAAGGCAAGGCAAATAAGGAAGACCATAATGCAAATGCAAAGGATCTGTTTGAGGTTAGAGGCTGACCCAGAACAGAAAAGAAAAAAAAAAAAGGAAAAGAAGAAAAAAACCCCAAACTATTATTGGTATGCAAAGAGTAAGAAACTGACTCATTTCAGTTACAGAATAGAAAAACTCAGGATTCATTTGAGGAAAATAACTTGATAAATCAGATTAGTGTAGATTCTTGAGAATTGAGTAAGAATACCTGGGCAGAATTGAATGACTTGATTTGGAATAAATAACACAACCTAAAGGGTATTGCCTTTCTATGTCTGCCATCTAAGGCACCTGGAAGGCTCCTTGCGTTATCAAAAGCAGGTTACTGTTAATTTACCACACTGCAGTCAGGGCATTAAAAGCACAATTAAGGAAACTGATCTATTGGAAGGAAGAGAATTTAGAAACTATGCAAACTGGTCTGCTAGATTATTGAAATGTTAAGCTAAAGATGAATGCTATTGCTAACTACAAATGGGAGGACATTTTACAAAATACAAATTCCCATGTTTTAATTGACTGAAGAGGTGCTCACTATAATATTAGCTTTTGTATATATTCTGTAAGTGACTAAAAAAATCCACCACTAAAATTTTCAAAAGAAGCTATAAATTAAAATAGTGAAATATTGCAACAGGACTTAAATCATGTTTATTATTTTTAATGACTGACACAACCATACAGAGCTAGCAATAGCACTGAATCTGGAGGAAGGGATTATGTTCTTCTTAGCACAGTGCAAGTATGTTGGAGCAGATGATCTCTTCTTTCATTTTTATCTTCTAATGCACTCATGTTAAAACCCAGGTTAATTTTTAATTGTGATGCCACTTGAAAATGCACCAAGTAATGGTGAACTGGCTGGTGACCTTAATTATAACTGCAGTGTTCAAACTAGCGTTTCCTGTCTTCTTTTGTTGCTTTAGATAGGAAGCAGCGAGAGAGCCAAACACATGCTTCCTGTCAAGCCAAACCTAAGGCAGAAAGGAAGTTTTGGATGAAAGCACACTAGATTTCTGGGATCAAATCAGCCTTCAATCCAAAAGGCTTTCAGCCTGGTGACTCTTAGCTATACGGGATACTTGGTTACCACAATTACTATCAATAAACCAAGCAAATTGTTATTATTATCAGGGCCACTCAAAATGCTTGTGTGTAAGTGGGGACTGAACTAGAGCAGTGCCTCTGATGTACTGAGATCTTTTGGAAAATTCTGCTACGGAAAGTTAAAAGACAAGTTAGGGGATTTTGAATAGCATAGTTACTCCAGCAATGGTGTCACTGGCTACTCATTCCTTCCCAGTACTGGTGAGCTGGACTGAGAAACAGACAGCTTTAAAATCATAGAATCATAGCTTGGAAAAGAGATCTAAGGTCATCAAGTCCAACCGTCAACCCAACACCACCATACCTACTAAACCATGTCCTGAAGTGCCACGTCTACATGTTTTATTAAACACTGCCAGGGATGGCGAGTCCTCCACCTCCCTGGGCAGCCTGTTCCAATGCCTGACCACTCTTTCAGTAAAGAAGGTTTTTCTTAATATCCAATCTAAACCTTCCCTGACACAACTTGAGGCCGTTTCTTCTTGTCCTATCGCTAGTTACCTGGGAGAAGAGACCGGTACCCTTCTCACTACAGCCTCCTTTCAGGTAGTTGTAGAGAGCAATAAGGTTCCCCCCTCAGCCTCCTCTCCAGACTAAACAGCCCCAGTTCCCTCAGCCGCTCCTCATAGGACTTGTTCTCTAGGCCCCTCACCAGCCTCATTGCTCTTCTCTGGACATGCTCCAGCACCTCAATGCCCTTCTTGTAGTGAGGGGCCCAAAACTGAACGCAGTACTTGAGGTGCAGCCTCACCAGTGACAACTACAAGGGCATGATCACCTCCCTACTCCTGCTGGCCACACTACTCCTGATACAAGCCAGGATGCTGTTGGCCTTCTTGGGCACCTGGGCACACTGCTGGCTCATGTTCAGCCGGCTGCTGACCAGCACCCCCAGGTCCTTTTCCACTGGGCAGCTTTCCAGCCACTCCTCCCCAAGCCTGTAGTGTTGCATGAGGTTGTTGAAACCGAAGTGCAGGACGTGGCACTTGGCCTTGTTGAACCTCATACAGTTGGCCTCGGCCTGTTGATCCAGCCTGTCCAGATCCCTCTGCAGAGCCTTCCTACCCTCAAGCAGATTGACACTCCCACCCAACTTGGTGTCATCTGCAAACTTAGTGAGGGAGCCCTCAACGCCCTCATCCAGATCATTGATAAAGATGTTAAACAAGACTGGACACAAAATTGAGCCCTGGGGGACACCAGTCATGACCTGCCACCAGCTGGATTTAACTCCATTCACCATCACTCTCTGGGCTCGGCCATTCAGCCAGTTCTTTATCCAGCGAAGAGTACACCCATCCAAACCATGGGCAGGTAGTTTCCCCAGGAGGATGCTGTGGGGAACAGTGTCAAAGGCCTTACTGAAGTCCAGGTAGACAACATCCACAGCCTTTCCCTCATCCCCTAGGTGGGTCACCTGGTCACAGAAGGAGATCAGGCTGATCAAGCAGGACCTGCCTTTCATGAACCCATGCTGGCTGGTTGTCCTTCACATGCCCAGTCAGCGCACTCTGGATGAATCGCTCCACAATCTTGCCCGGCACCGAGGTCAGGCTGGCAGGCCCGTAGTTCCCAAGGACCCTCCTTCCGGCCCTTCTTGTAGATGGGTGTTACACTGGTGATCCTCCGGTCATCTGGGACCTCTCCTGTTAGCCGGGACTGCTGATAGATAATGGAGAGTGGCTTGGCCAGCTCCTCCGCCAGTTCCCTCAGCACTCACGACCTCCAGATTATGAGACTTTAAAACATGGGGTCAGAAAAAAAAAATGTTATTCGGCAGGCAGAATGTAACCCAATTTCCTTCCTAGCTGCCCAAAGGATGATAAGGCCACAGTGCGAGGGCTGGTGTAAGCTGGGTGCATGCAGCAGGGACTGGACAAAGAAGGTACTCAGTGTCCGGGGCAGCACCGTAGCTGAACCCACCACCACGGCTTTGATTTTCAATGCTCTATCCTCTGTCCAGCTTCCAAGTTCAATCCTGGTGCAGGTCTGTGTGTTGCCAGAATAAACCAGCAGTTTTCTTGTATTACAGCACCACTGTACTCAGAATTAATAGTTGAAGAGTTGATGTAATCACTAAGTTTTTAGCTATTCCTAACATGAGCCCAGCATCTTCAGCACAGCATCAAGATTATTTTGTTGCTGCAGAATCAGTGAAGCATTTTTCTTCCATGTTCACTCAAGCTAGTACAAGACTTTTACTCCAGTCCTCTGAATATCTAGTAGAAAACTGACACAAGTTATGAAAAAAAACCTGCTGATGTCAGTAAGGGATATAATCTAGATTTTATTTGAGTTTTGTTGGTGCCCCAAAGTTATTTGATTCTAGGATGATGATTATTTTGGCTAAGTTTCATGGCAGATTCAGTGAAATACTAAGTTAGATTGGTTTCTCTGCCATTACAGTTGGGTATGGTGTGTCTTCTGTATGCGTATTTGCAATACTTTTAATTACTCTATTAATTTCATTTGGCACATTTGGCACTTGTTCAACAGATTCAGAGTTGTTTTCATGAAATTGCCTTTCTAGACCATTTAAATCTACTAGATCAGGGTGTGTCTTCTACAAGTTAGTTTTAGGGAGACAGTTTTTTTTTGTGATTCACTTTCCCCAGAAGAAGAAATTCCTCTTTATCTTATGGAGAATGTACACTAAACAGCAATGTTCCCCTATTTTTTCCTTCTGTGCAGAACAGAACGTACAGTGAGTGTACAAAGGATCTCTCTTGACTCAGCCAAGACGTTAACACTTGCAGCACCTAGTCAAGTACTATCTTCACTGTCTATCTTAAGTAGCAGTATCATTAACAACAGGCATACAGCCAGCCATTCCCTGTATTACACACATGAGTAAGCACAAAGCAGGCCAGAATACGTAGGTAAACGGGTTGATGCTCCAGCTGCTTAGCAGATTTCAAGCAAATGAGTCGGCAGTCCATTCTGTGCAGAGAACTTCATTATCACTTTTTCAGTCTATTTGAACTAGTAGTTCTGGTCTCATGGAAGCTACTCATGTATCTTGAATTGGTGGAAATTCTTAAAACCCAACAGTTTCTTTTCTGCTAAAAATATAACACAATTTCCTGGAATTTCCCAGTACTGTGTGCAGTGAAGATACACCTTGATGTAGCTTGTGTAAAGGTGGTAAAGCACAACTGTCTATGAGAGCCTTCTTGTAGAAAAGCCAAAGGGTGGGGAAGACAGGGTATTTTCCTCCACTGCATCAGCTCACAGGCTTTAATGACCTGCTTATGCATCATGTGAGAGCCTCTGAAGACTCCCTAAACAGCTTTCAGGTGGTTTTGAAGGCGGTGATTGGCAAGAATAGGCTCGATTTCAGATTAAATTGCTTACCTCCCTAGTTTTTTGCATGATCAACAGTAAGTGTTCGTTATGTTAATATCTAAGTATTGGGTCACACCTCAAGAGAAACTTCATGACAAACTACCTTTGTAAGAAATACATGCTGCCATCACAGCAACAGTTCAAGAAACAAAAACTTCAGATTATTTTGCCAATTGCTAGTGCCTGTCATGAATTCCACTGTCATCTCAGGAGTAAGATGAGACACCTGATAGTAACTATGCATGACAAACTTGAATTGAATTGGAAAGAAACAGTATCTTCCCTCTCAGTCTCCTGTTCTCTCATCACCACGCTTCTGTGCCACATTGCAACAGCTAAATTAAGCAGGGACCTAACCCAGAACAAAACCGATCCAGATTTCTTCCTTTCCCTTCCACCAAAAGAAGCATATAAAGAAGAATTAGCTGCACCAACTAAACCTAAACAAGCATAGACATATCAATGAACGAACATGTGGAGGAACAGTAGGACTTGTCTCATCTGCAGCTTTGGTTGTGTACAGCAACCATTTTAGGTCTTCATCATTGGGATTTTTTTGGTGGTGCTTTTATAAGGACTTTAATTCCAGGAAGAGGCAAGATAATTTAGAAAAATAACTTTATTTTTGCATACCCAGTGTTAAAAGAATGTGGAATGCAAGTTGAGCTTGACAGAAAGCAGAAACCAGCAGTTCCATCGGTGACATTTAGACACTACTCCAGTTCTTCCTTTAAGTTTTTGAGAAACTCGAGTAATTTGAGATCCAAAAGCATGACTCCTGACACAGTAGAGAAGTGTAAAATTGCAACTTTAACTCTCATCAGGCACAAAACTGAAGTTTCCCTGAGAAGATGTCATTACAAACTAGTGTATAAACTTTATATCACATTATCAGGGGGGTTTAAGAGTACAAAAGCAAAATTTGGCTACAAAAAAATAAACACAAGTCCTTAATACTCTATGATGAAGATGAAATTTTCAGGAGGATTAAGAATTACATACTACAGAACTACAGCAATTAGATTTAAGTTAAATGACAACAGCTGGCTTTGGTATATTCCCTTTTGTTTAGTTTTCAGATCAATACTAATGTTATTTTCCTGAGATCTTTTCAGCACTCAGTATGACGTCTGTGCAGTCCAGCTGCTTTTTTGCTTCCTCCCTCCTTCACCTTTCCCTTCCGGCTAGGATTACTTTCAGGGGAAAAAGCTGAGGAAGAACTGTGAACAACATGCATTTTCCAAGCCTGAAAACAAATCGTTTAGCCAAAGGAATTCCATCAATTACATCTTTTAGATAATAAATACTCCAAATAGTTGGCCTTCCAAAAATTGCTGTCTTCAATTTTGTACCGAAAGTTCTAAGCTTCAGTGTGCAACACAAGGCATCCCCATCTCCACTTGAGTTTCTCTCCCCCTTGTCCATGGGCAAGGCAGGGAGGGCATCACCACCACCACACCAGGATGGTGAGAACCATTATACCCACCATCAGTATCACCACGGTCGGTGTTACATGTTCAAGCATGTAGCTGTATACTGTTTGTACCTATGTTTCATACCGGGAGCACGCAGTGTTTCAGTTCTTTTGCAGATACAAAGCTTTGTGTCGCAAATACTCTTCCAAACATTTTACTGCAAAAGGGTCAACGTCAGTGTCAAACTTATTAGCAAAGAAGTGGTGGTTTTTTAGCATCCAGTTCAGGTCTCCTACCCCAAAAACACAGACAGAGCGAACATGAATTCCACTGCATGGTGGGTAGGGTGCACCTTTGGACATATCACCTTCAAAGTACTGCCACTTGACAAACCTGGCCAGTGCATTCATGTCAGAAACATCGTACTTGTCACTAGAAGAAACTGCACCTGGGACTTCAGGGATTCTCTGAATTGTTGCCCACAGGTACTCATCTGGGCTGTAAGTGTCTTTTGCCCACTCAATGAACTTCAGTATTTTGCGGCTTTCTAATACGAATTCTACAAATCTTCTGGTAACTACAAAATAGGCACTACCAGAAAAAATTGGAGTACTGAGAGGTGGCAGTTGTTTGTCTATGCCCGTGTTCTTTATTTTACCATCAATAATCTCGTGGTGTTTCTTCCACCTTGCTTCTTTAAAAACAGGCATTTTTTCTGTTTCCAAGCTGTTTTCACCTTTAAGTGCTTTTAATTTCTCTACTATTTCCTGGTTGGTCTTAATAGGAAAGTCCATGCCACAGAGGTTTATTAGGTATTTCCAGTTGGAACTTCTTCTGTAGAGATCTTTCATGCAGTTAATGTCTGCCTGCACCCTGCTCCATGAAGCATATACAACACTCTCTAACTGGCTGGAAATAAAGACATTGTCAAAACATGAGACTATTCCCTTCACAGCAGCAAAAAAAGATTCTGGAGACTTTTTGTCAACATGAATGCAGTAAAAATTCTGAGGGGCATAGACTGATCTTAGAAGCCTATCAAGCATCTCAATTTTGTGATAAACCACTATTGAGTAAGCAATTGGAAATTCTGCTTCTTCATTGCTGAGAGGTTCCATAATGTATTTCCTGGTCTTGGTGAAGGAGGCACAATCTGCTGTCATGTTAATATAATCACTTGTTGTTAGTCTGGGGCGTTTCTTAAATGACACTGACAATGTCTCAAGCTTTACCTTTTGAATTTCTTCCATATCCCCCTCTATAATCTTGGTGCAGTTAACATTGCCGATAGGATCTTCTTCTGTCAGCTCAAGATGTCTCTGATTTAAGAAGTCTTGTTTCTGGTTCACTTTCAAAACTGAAATGATTACTAAAATAAGAGTTAGACCCAAGAAAAGCCTGAATCGCGAGTTGTGGCAAAACCGTAACTTCCTCTTCAGCATTTCAAATACCAGGTAGGTTTGCAGGGCTGAAAAAAATTGCCCTCCACTCTGCTCATATCAGCTTCAACAACTTCAGGAAAAACAGTTTGTGTTTCTCAGGAATTTGGTGAGTTTGTCACAGAGACAGAAGGAAAAATCCTAAAATAAAGTGAAATATGAATGTCATTCAAAAACAATATAAGGATTCTTCAAAAAATTACTGATTAATAATTACAATGTTATTTAGGGGATAAGGAATAGTGAATAAAAAAGTGAATAGTTCAGCCAGAAGTATTCTGTTCAAAATTAGAAATTAATTAATAAAAATAGGGTGTTTTTTTAGGAAAAGGTTGGAAGAGGCACATATATTTCATGAGAGGCTATTTCCATAGTACTAAGACAACAAACCGAAGTTCAGTAAGAGAACAGAGCTGATTCAGCTGTATCTGACAAAATTAAAGCCAGTAAGTCAGATACGGTACTGAGAAGCAAGTATCTGATGTTAATTCGTGCTTCAGAGTTTGACAAGAATGTTCTATACTCACTTCAGCAGTGACACAGATTTCATTACAATTTTAACTTACCACTCACTTCCTGAATGCCAGTCATGCTTTATCTTCTCACTGGGAAAGCAGTCCCTGAAGCCTTTCAAGATTTTTATGTGAGATACAGTCTCTTCAAAATCCCGCAGATGAGCTTAGAAATACCATCAGGGAAGAGCTGATGAGAAAGGGAGAAAGAAACTGGTATAGAATAGCTCCTCAACTTTCAGATTTGTGAGAACAACTGTGATTAAATTGCTGAAGTGCCTTTTTAAAGTAAAAGGCAATACTTACGGCCTAACTCTAAAGCTGATTTGTGTTAAGTCACTGTAAATGCACAAACCTAAGAGCACAGCAGTGTTGTGCTACCATCGTTCAAACACACTTTTTTATGATTCAGCAATTGCTTTTATGTGGAAATATGCTGCAAGGCTGAGTTGCAACAAGATTCATAATATGCCAATCTTCTTTTAATCTTTATTTCACAGGCACTATGTCATTTTTGTTTGGTAGTCCTGTTTCCCCTTAAGCACCTTTTCTCTGTTTCAGTATTCTGTGAAGGGATCACTGTACATGTATGCAGCTGCTACAGCTGTGGCTGTTGAGAAAACTGCAGTCTAGAACTGGATTACAGAACTGGGTGTCTTTTTTTGTATGCACTACCTCATGCAGGTAAACTGATCAAAACCAGCATACATTTAAACAACTTATACTGCCACTCAAGTGCCATTCATACTCACAAATTAAATGCCTAATATTTCAGTGCAGGTTTGAATTTCAAATGAACCTCTAACTGCAAAAGCCACTACAGTTTATACAGAATGTCTTCCAAAATTTTAACCTGTAAGTTGAAAGGTTAATGAAATGTTTAAGTATTTGAGAAATACATAAGTCCGTTCAAGTAACTTTCTGAACAGGTCTTAGAATAACTGCTACCCCAAAAAAAAGGTAAGAAAATCTGTTCAAGGAAGTGTGCCCTGTGTCCACTTCTGGGTTTTGCTGTAGGCTGTCCAGCATAAGATTTTTCTCCCCGCACCCTCCCCCCCCTTTTCTTTAAGCTACTCCAGTACCATTTTAGCATTTAATTCTCAAACTGTGGCATTTAACCTGCTACTTCCAAATGTCAGAACAGCTGCATGTAAGAAACTGAGGTCTGGCATCACAGAGTTTTTTGGTAGCACATTGGGGCCACCACTATGCCCACAGCATTGCTAACTGACTGGGGGAATTGATGTGTGGTAGGCAGGAGGCAGGCGCGGATCACTGCACAAACGTCTAGCACAGCTGTAAGGATCAGCAGTATTTTAAGGAAGTAATATAACCAAGTATTTTGTAATTCAAGCCACCAGCAGGCAGAGGCCACAAACTATTTGTGCCTAACAGCATTATATAAACATCTTCTTTACTATAAAGTGTACTTTGTTTACAGAGTTACACCCGTAATTATCTTATCCTGCATTTCTAATTTAGGAAGGTGGACATTTGTTCCAAGTCTGTTTTAGGTATATAGTGAATAAACTCGAACAACTAAAATTTTAACCCTTAAGGTAAGTAGCCAGGTGAACTAGTGTGCAATTACAGCTGAAAGAATAGGGAGGTACCTTTTAAGTATCAGGTCTCACACTTTGAATTTAAAAAAAGTTAAGAAAGGGAAATTCCACAATTACCACTTTTAGTTTGCAACGAGGCGTCAAACACAGCAACATAATTTGGAGCAAGTTTTAACGTGCTGTGCAACTTATCACAGGCTTGCTTACTTGACATCCTACTAGTTTTGACTAGTAGATCTGATCCAATAAAAATAGTATCTATCACATACTAAATTAACAAAGGAAGGATAGTAGCTATCTGATAGTCTCCATAACCTCTATCGAGTATTTATTTCCATAGGATGAAGCTTGTGACCTGCTGGTTACCCTCAAATTACTGTTTTCTGCCTACCAACTTAGATATGAAGTCTTTTCTAGAACTTAAAACGTACTTCAAAGACAGTTATATTTGTGAAGCTTTAGCTGACAAAAGCTGGATTCCTTTCTTTAGGATGAGAGTTAGCACTACTATTTTATCCTGTTCTGAGTTTTTATAGAAACACTAGCATTGTGGATTAACACAGCTTTCGAGAGGATTGCCACTCCCTTCCTATTCTTTACAACGAAGACAGAGTCTTAATCAAAAGCTACCATTGCAGTCCTCATCTTCTACAGTTTCCAAAGAATAAAGCTTGCTAAGAAGGCTTTCTTGTTCCTGTTTTAGAGTAAAACTTAGTTGACAGGAGGATGAATAATCTCTTTCAGAAAGGCCTTGCATATCAAGCTGGGTGCAATTCCTCTATTGTTTTGAGCTCAGAATAATCAGACTCCGCATTTCCATTACACCAAAACGAAAGATCTGCAAACATTTACACATTAACACGGCTCTTATCTGTAGGTGGAGGTTCTTCCCCACAGTCAAATTTCTCTCACTGACATGTTGCTTCCTCTGAACAGCCTAAACAATAAGTTACTATTTGTTTATGCTCGTAATTCATTTTCTAAAAAGTTCTAAAACTTGATCATATCCCATTCTTCACCAAAGCTGACCTTTACAGGATAAGGCAAGATTTAGTACCTTTCATCTAATAATATACTAGGTTTTGTTTTATCAATTTTTATGAGTCCTGAATACTCATTAACTTAGCTTCAGACTGCACCCAGTAAAGCTTTTAAGATCTTTTTCTCAAGCTCTGCGTAGCTTTAGTGTGCGCACGAGAGAATGCAGTGTTGGAGGCAGCACTTTGCACTGTGTCAGAGCAGGAGGGAGGTTTGCACAGCCACACGTGAAAGAATTCATGCTGCAGCCTTGGTCTTGTTCTTAGCCGAAGTCCAGTGGTAGAGGTAATGTACTTGACCCACCTCCTTCTTCTACTGCCTCCTCCTCAAATCAGAGCCTGTATTTCTGATGCAGTAGTCATTAAAAGGGGAAACTTACAGCAGTCACTGGTACTTGGAGGAGTTAGTACAAAGGCTGAGTTGCCCACTTCCCTCTTCCCTGCCAAAATTATTCTTCGCTGCTGTATTAAACAAAATGTACGGAATGACTAAAAACAAACCCAAGATAATTTCAACTTGATTTCTACTAGAAACTAGTGATCTCCATTTAAATAGACCTTATGGAAAGAAGGATTACTATACCTAGTTTGAATCTCCATTTCTGGCACCTCTTCTGCATCAGAGGGCAAATCACTTGGATCACCTTCCTCTTAGTTTATTCATCTGTGAAACAAGTACTCATTACCTGGCAGTCTGGGAGATGTCAGATTCTGATTTAACTTTTATATTACTATAAAGGTGATACTGTAAACCAGCTGATTTAATTAACAATGTTTTTACCTGATTGTTGTATAATCTTGTGTACCCATGGTACTGACTGCAATGAGTCGCAATAGACTACGTGGGTACTTATGCCACAGGAGCTGAAGGGGAATTACCTTCACCAAAGAAAGGCTGCGGCCATGGACAGGAGTGCCCTCCAAGCCCGGCTCAGCTTGTGATTTTTAGATAAGTTTGCCTTCACCCATCCTTAAAAACAAACAGAAAATCCCACAAGAAACCCAAGTCTTCAGAGAAAAAAACAAACGAAACAATTCTGCAAGATTATAACACAGCTCGAAGGGAGACCAAAGTTCACGTGGAGGTTTTACACAGACCGGCTGGACTGGAGCTGCAGCATGTAATGGCGGCGCTATTAGCCAACCACACCACAGGGCTGGTCCCAAGAATGAGGATGTCTGCGAGGGCACAGAGCTGGCAGAGACAGCCCTGACGACGGCTGCATGCCTCAGCCCAGCAGCATGGACACCAACCCTTGGCCGCCGGCACAGCAAGATCTCTTCAGCTGCGGTTTCACGGCATGGCTGGTCCAATACCGCAGCGTGCTGCTGGCAGAAAGAGCAGCCCCGCTCCTGTGTCTGCTGGTTGCATGTTGGGCTGGGAGGGGTACGACAGCAGGTCCAGCCGGCCAGCCTCCGAGGAGCTCTCTGCGGCCAGCTCTCATGGCCCCAAGGGCACTAATGGTCCCTCCAAGCTCCCCCATGGCCCCAATTCAGCCTCCCGGCGCGATCAGCGTCTGCCACAGTGATGCCATTAGCTGCACTAATATCCTACATCCATTCATGACAACCTGAGATTTTTGTTCTTACAGAAATGCATTGAAGAAAAGCCAAGTGGAAAATGTAATGCGGAGCACACCCACCTCTGAAGTGGTAGTTGGGATGGGCCAGGAGACAAGTAATCATTGTGATGGGTGGGGAGTGAGAGTCAGAACTGACTTATTTTTTCCTTTTCTTGCCTTGGAGGGAGGGAAGATATAAGGAAAATTCAGCTACGCACTGAGAATAGTTAGTAAGCAGGTGTTGACCAAATCCTTGCTGTCCTCTTTCCCCATTCACAAATTCCACCCAAGATGCAAAACTTTTCCCCAACACTTCAGAATAAGGCCCTGCACTGAGGGTGGATTTGCTGTGAAGTCCTTGAGTTTTACCAGGGTGTGGCGTATCCACCATGCTTCAAAGCATACATGTCCTGCAACCAGTTATTACAATTAACATGCTTCCATTCAGGTTCAGTTATGCAGAACATTTGTTCTGATGAGGCAGTGATTTTTAAAGCTGTAAGCAGCTTGCATAAACACAAACATCCATAAGCATGAAGCCGACTGCACAGACAGCAGGGTTATCTGCAGAGATCTGCCAGACGCAGAGCGGGAGCCACATTCACTCAGCATTTCCATGATATCAAGCAGCACAGACTTGAAAGCAGATATACCTGTCACTGAATGAAAGTACTCATGTTTGTTCCGTCAGATAGTCTTCAGTTTTACTGAAAATAAGAATTGGTCATAGGCTGAGTATTTTGGTTGCCATTAGACTTTATGGGACTAAGACTTTAATTCTGAAAGTCATGCAGAGACAGCAGCAGGGTTCCACATGGGTGCCGTTGTCTGCTCATTGACAACACTCTGCAAGAGCAGGGCTTTTCTTTCAGAGCTGCTTAAAAAAAAATAGTAAAACAGAAAAATACACTTCCTTTTTATAGAAAAAAGTAACACATTGCTAGTCCCTTGTCAGCTTAGAAGGCAACTTTAAACAAAACTCCACAAACAACTAGTACTGCTACACCTACCACCACATGGAGATTAAATAGTGAGGGTAGCTAAAAGTAGATTGCTGTTTTTCTGGGGAGAAAAAAACCCCCAAAAAGTATGAAAACAAATTCAAATCCCTGGGTTATTTGGAGATCTTATGTTCAAATGTCAGGAATCCAACACACTAAAATCTTTCTATCTTAAAAAATGAGCAAAACCCACATAAACATGCACTCAGTGTGTAAAATGGCATTGAAAATAATGTAAATTTTGGTAGCCTTTCTAGTACTCTCTCATACTACCTTGTCAAGCAAATCTGCCTCAGAACAGTTCAAAGCCTGATTTACATTTGTGTTCCAGTCTGTCCTTACAGGTCTCAAATGAAGAGCTATAACAATAAGAAATTTCAACTGAGGAACATAAAGCTGTTACAGCAAAGTCATTCAGTGATGACTTCCTACCTCGGAAAGTCCATGACTCTTAGTACTGATGAAAAGACATGTTTTACCTCAAGGCAACTAACACTCACAAATCCCAAAACAAGAACCTACAAAATCTGTGGAATAATGTTATCCAGTTTAACACCCAGTACAACTGCCTGGTGTTCATCAAGATAAGTTGTACACATTGGTTACTTCAAAGTAAAATGCATACCTATTTTTTACACATTATTCTAAAGTAGGAACTATAATTTTGCCAGGAACGGAGCAGTGGCTGCACTCCTCACGCCCACCTACATAATTTTGTTAATTGCTGCCTCGTGACAATGCTGTATTTCAGAATGGGACACACTGGCAGACTCTGTTACAGGAAAGGTAGTAGCTATTAAACCCTAACTAAATCTCATGGGGGAAGGAAGAAGCTGTCAAATTTTTGACTGCTTAGATCCCTCTTCAAGTACAACATTTAAAACATTACTCTGAGGAGCCTTTCTTTAGCCCTAAGCAGAAGTCACTGCTTTAAAGCCATGCCTACAGTCACAGTTCATCAGTGAGCTAAAGGACAAATAGTACCAGTATCAATAATCTCCTCTGAGAGGAACAGATGCCTTTTGTAGTCACAGGACCAACAAGGATCAGCACCATGCTTGGATGCACAGGTTTAACTATTGTGCAAGTCAATAAAATAATACTTCCTACTTCCAATCTACAGCTTAAGAGGTACTATGATTTTTTTTTGTTTGTTTTTTCACTGTTCCCTTCAGGTGAGTTTAATCTGACCTGCAAGACAACTGCACATAAAAATACAGTTCAAAAATACAACGCCTAAGGAGCAGATACTACCTGGAAAGTAGGTTCTGTTGCAAAATACACAAAAAGACAGACCAGCGCCGCCCGCCTGCCCCCCCCCCCCCCCCATTTTATAGTTTATGGTGCTGTATATATCCTCAGCAATGGGTAACTTTCACTGCCATCACAGAAACTTTGCATTGGGTGAGAACTGCCACCTCTTATTCCCTTCCTTACCGGATTTTTCAGTAGGAAAACAGCCTAATCCTCCGACCACTCAAAAAGGCAAACAAAAGGCGGCTTTAAAATCTATTCGATAACAGTATGTAGGATTGTGATAGGAGAATCCACACATAGGAATATTTTGGTAACACAGTTACCAAACACACAGCTTTTGTTACGATTTACGAACAGCTTTCTGAGGTAACCTCTCACAGTTTTCTGAGATGTGGTTTCTTTTATTAAGCTGCTTCTGTTTCCTTCATTAAGCTTCTCTACTAGCACCACGGTTATCCTGTGTATAATAATGCTTCGCAGTGCAAGAAGTGGTTTCCCTGGAGCTATGAAGCAAACCTAACAGCACAACTTGTTTCAGTTGTACTAGCTGGGCCTACTACATTCCTGCGGAATTACCTTTTTTCACCTTTCCCAAGTCAGAATTTTAGGTTTACAAAGCTAGGTGTTTTCAAGTTGCAGGAGCTTATGAAACAAAGCAAGCGGAGAACTTCTGGATTACGTTGGAACCCAAAGGAAAACCAGGAGGAGATTATTAGAAAACCAAAATTAAATCTTTTCATAAGACTAGCATTGCATTCTCCACTGCAACAACAAATTTGGAGAGAGGATTTTGCTCAGTAAATCACCATATTCTCAGCAGACTGCAAATCTTCAGCTTGTATGTTCCCCAGTGCATTCCACTTAAGTCAGAGAAAAGAGAACAGACTTGGCAAAGGTAATCACTGGGGTTTTTTTAAGCAACTTTTGGCTCTTCTGGCTTCAGCAAAGTAGTATTATCCCAGATAATTCAGATTCATAGGAAAGACAGGAGGCTGATAACTGATGTTTACTATAGGCAGAGTAAAGAATCGCTGAGGAAAGGAAAATAGAAGTAGTATTTTCTTTTGCATACACCTACTTTCAAAAGCAATGTACCATTGTAACTGTGCTCCACACGGAGATACAAATATTGCCTTATTTTTCACAGGAATTTTCAAATTGAAGCTGATAGACTGAAATGCTACATTTGTCCCCTCTTCTCTTACTACTGTTTGTGACTCCATCATTCTTGCCAGCTCTGGGCTCAACCACCTCATATTCCATTGAAAAAAGAAATTTAAGATTGCAGGCTCCAAAACTGCAATTCCCTCCTGCTGCCGCTCCTCCTCTTTTCCACAAAGAAATCTGCTTTTCTGAGCAGCTCTGAAAGAAGGCAAAGCGCCAGAGCATAACTGAGCCTCCCGTCAGGCTTCTGAGTCCTCCCACCCAACCTGGGTCACAGAAAACTATTTACTACCTTCTAAGCAGCTTTGCTGTTCTGAGGGGGGGAAAAGAAAAAAAAAAAAAAAAAAAAAAAAGGGTTTCTTCAGGGTTTTCCCAGTTCTAGCAAGTTTAAAAGAGAAAGAAAAAAAAAAACAAAAAAGCCACAGCCCAGGACTGCAACACCTCAGGAGCACTGGATGTCCCCTGAAGCCTGTGCTCGCTACCAGCCCTGACACGGCCCGGTGCGCCCCGGGGCCAGCAGCTGCCCTGGGCTCGCCGGCACGCACTGCCGCGGGAACAGGCAAAGCCGGGAAGGGCAGACAGACAGACAGAAAGGGAAAAACCCAACCAACCAACCAAGCCACAAGAGGGAGAAAGGGGAGAAGGAAAGAAAGGGACGACAAAGAAAGGGGAGATGGGGAGAGGGAGGAGAGAGGGAAAAGAAAAAAAGAGGGAAAGATAAAGGGGGGGAGAAGGGAGGAAAGGGAGGGGAGAAGGGGGGGGAGAGAAAACGAAAAGAAAGAAAGGAGGAGGGCAGAGAGAAGGGGGAAATACAGAAAGCAAGAAACAAAAATAAGAGGAAGAAAGGAAGAGGGGAAGGAGAGGAAGAGGGGAAGAAAGTAAAGCGTGGCAGGGGTAAGGCGAGGGGCAGGGGTAAGGCGAGGGGCAGGGGTAAGGCGAGGGGCAGGGGTAAGGCGAGGCGAGGGGCAGGGGTAAGGCGAGGCGAGCGGCCGGGCTGCCGCGCCGCGCCCCCCCCCGCCCTCCCGCGCGGCACCTGCCTGGCCTGGCCTGGCCTGGCCGTCCCGTCCCGTCCCGCCGCGGAGCGGAGCGCGGAGCCGGCCCCCGGGCAGCGCGACGCTCGCCCGCCCGCAACACCCACCTGCGGGGCCGCGGCCGCCGTCGCCCGGCGCGGCTGGACGTGTGGCGGGCAGGGCAGCGCGGAGCCGCACCCCCTCGGCGGCCCCCGCCCGGTCCCGCGCCTGCCCTGGGCCCCTCCCTCGGCCGGCCCCGCTCGCAGCCCCCTCCCCTCCCCTCCGCTCCGCTCCCAGGTGGGGAGGGAGCAGACCAGGCTGGGAAGGCGGGCACGGAGCCTGCCGAGGGGGAGAGGAAGCCGTGCCCCGGCAGAGTCTGAGGAAGACCTGGGTGTGTTGCACGCCTTGTCCCGCCGAGCGCCCTCCCGACCGGTAAAGGGAAACGGACAGGGTCTGGAGGGCTCTGAAACGCCAAGGTGGAGCGTAGGGGCAGGCAGCTCCTTGGTGCGTTGTCAAAGTACTTGAAAACAGGAAAATTAAATTCCGAGGAAACTGGCGCTTCAAAGAGAGCGTCTTCCTCGTTAGCGAACCCAAACGCTGCAGCCTGCAGCAGCTCGAGCAGCGCTTGCGGCATCCCCCGAGCATCCCTGCGCACTCGCGCTCTGCGGGTCGAGCCGCGCCGAAAGCACGCTCCCGTCCGCCCCTCACCCCAGCTGCGAGCTCCCACTGGAGGTTCGTGCGTCTGCACAGCGAGCAGGATCGAGGGGCTGAAAGCTAACCAGAAAAAATGAGATTTGGTTTCGAGTGGGAGACACTGGCGGCGGAAAGGGGAGCTGCCTCCACCCGTCGCCGCTTAGATGAGACAGGTTAGTTTGGGAATGGGCTGTGACACCTCAAATCTGCATCATCACATTGTCAAGAAAATTTTAATTATATGTGTACCTTCTGGGTAGAGAAGTAGTGTGTAACTACACACTGGCCTGGCAGTCCTCCCTTTGTCCTGACAGATGGGGGAAAAAAAGGGGTCTTTCCAGTGTGTCTGTTACTTGTAGGGCTGCACTTCTGGTGGAGAAGCATACTCAAGAGGTCTTGCTTCTGTAAACTAAGAGGTTAGTAACGGAAGTTTCAAATGGGAGTGAGAAATCAGGGGAGGGGGAAGCTTTCCTACTTGTTTTTCCCACGGAGAGCAATGGTTTATCATTACAGCCAAAGACTGTATCTTGTTGGTCTTGTATGTAAGTTGGAACAATAATTCACAGGTAGCATAAATTTAAGTGTTTTTTCTCTTGGTAGACCACCTGCAAAGCATCTCAATATTGCCCTTGCAGCACAAGCAGTAGTAACAGTGGAGCTGAACACTGAGTATCCTTCAGAGAGTGAACTGGGTAAGCTCTGGGGGCAGATGTTTTCTTTCATTGTTTTTCATTCTCCCTGCTGTAATTAATTCCATAGCTGCAGACACGAAGGAGTGTGTTGGATCAAAATAAGCAAAGCACCAAAGTCGATGTGTATTGCTGCAGTAACAGAAAGTACCCTCTAACAACTACTTCCTGCAGAGAGAAAAAAATAATAATGAAAAAGCATTAAAGTCATTACTGAAAGTAGCTGTTTCAGGTAGATGGATGAAGTTCAGAAGTCTGCTATTCTCTAACTTTCGCATAGGTAGAAACTGGAGTTTCTTGTAGACTGACATGATTAGAGAGGCTGTGATCCTTGGCTGACCATGCTGGCAAAGACTCATCATTTGTTTATCGCGGCTTTGTGAAATTTCAAGGACTGTTTTAGTTGTGGTTCCTTTCCTGGATAGTTTTTGTCAGCTGATCCTGAAAGAAAATGGATGAAGTGGGTTTGCGCCTGGTTTTTGCTCTTCTGACCTTGAAGCTGGAATATGAAGATGACAGGGTCATCTGCTGCCCTTCCTGCCGTGTAATAGCCCCGTGAGAGTTGCGACTGTATGGCAGCTGTGAAACAAAATAAAGTACAAAGAAAAAAGAGATGTCATTCACAGGTTTGGAAGTGCTGATAGGGGTGTTAAATAAAACAATGGAAAAAGTGGAACTTACAGACAAAATGTAAACAAAAGTGAACAAAAAGCAAGTCACAAGTATGGGAAACTTAAAAGACATAACCGATTTTGTTGTAAATCTTGACTGGTTTGCATGAATTCAATTTGTACATGAATATTTGATAGCTGTGGTAAGGCCAACAATCTAGCGAGAACACAGCATACGAAAAACATAACTGAGAAAGTTTCAAGAACAGTTTTCTGTGTGTGGCTAAACTTACATAGTTAAGGTTCAGGAGAATACAGTTTAAATATATTTCCACTAGGAAGACATCTCTCTCATAGGTACGCTTGCTCTAAATTGATGCTAGTATCTGATTTGATAGCTTCCTCCAGAATTTTAGGCTTTTTCTTGGAAAACCTAACGAATATAAAACATTTTTAAGTTCAGTTACATTTAGTTGTCTTACGCTCTGTCAAAAGTCTGGGCTGCAAAGAATTTTTTAAACCTAACGCTTACTGCTCATTCTTGTATCTTCTCAATTTTACCAGTTTTAAGGAAGTAAAAGTTTCCTTTTTCTGACAAGCCAGACAGTGGTCTAGCATTTTGTAATGTTAATAGTTTCTCTGCTAACCTTTTCAAAACATCACTTGTCTTGAGTTTTTTTTGTCTGATAAGTGTAACCCCAATATCTGTTTCTCATGATAGTTCACACCTAACATTAGGAAGATGTTAAATTCTAATATCTAACCTCAGGTAGACAGAGGATCCTAACCCCATGTTCGAATCCTGCTGGGCTTGAAGGTTTCTTAATATAGAGGCTGTGCACTTACTACATCAATGTTCTCTAAGGGAAGAGTTGTTACAATCCAGAAATTTGTATTATGTTTTCTGTAAGCAACCATAGTAACACTTCCCTGTGTTGTAAAGTTTAATAGACCTAACTTTCTTGCCTAGATTCCCCACACTGCTTTCTCTGTACCTGAGTAGGGAAAAAAATAATTCCAGTCTTCAGTTTGCAGATGAACTCTTGAAAGCTGAGCATCAGTGTAAGTCAGAGGAGGAGTGCCAGAGCTGCAAACACTGTGTGTGGAGAAAAAAAGAGGTCTGAAGAAGACAGCCACAGCTGCCAAAACCACCTCAACACAATACTTTGTTTGACAGACACCCCACTTAAGAAAATATATGCGAAGCACATTGTAGCATACTTCTCTTTGCAACAAAGTGTCTTCTGATACGGGTGAGTGTTCATTTGCAGGGATGAACATGGCCCATGCCCAAAGTTAATAAAGAAATGTCATGTTTTCTTCCTCAGAATATGTGCAATACATATTCAAAATACTCTTTCATTTTACCCGTTGTGCGCGTACACAAAAATGTCATAGTTTCTGAGAGGCAAATTTTTCAGGTAAGTTTGAAATAAGTTTAGTATGGACAAACTATGTCAGTACTGCATGATCATGGCCATCCTGGGACAAATGTCTTCCAACACACTGGCTAGCAGTTAGTACTAATTACAGAATTTAAAATAGAGTGGAGTGGATTGCAGCCTTCAGTTGCCAAAATTAACTGTAAATCATATACTGGGTAAATTAGGGGCCTCTTATTGTGCCCCTGTGGTGGGTTTGACCTTGGCTTGCTGCCAGAGGCCTACCCAGCCACTCTCTTACTCTGCCCCCTCAACAGGACAGGGGGAGAAAATTAGATGGAAAAGCTCATAGGTTGGAATAAAGACAGGGAGGTTGCTTACCAATTACCATCATGGTCAAAACAGACTCAGCTTGGAAAACATTAATTTGCTGCCAATTAAAAATAGAGTAGAACAGTGAGAAACAAAGACAAACCACCTTCCCTCTAGCCCCTCTGTCTTCTTCCCAGGCTCAGCGTCACTTCTTTGTTTCTGACTCCTCTACCTCCTCCCCCTGAGAGGCACAGAGGGGATGAGGAATGGGGGTTGTGGTCAGTCCATTAACAGCTCCTTTCTGCCACTCCGTCCTCCTCACGCTGTTTCCCTGCTCCGGCATGGGGTCCCTCCGTGGGATGCATTCATTCACAAACTGCTCCAGCGTGGGACCTTCTCACGGTGTTCAGTCCTTCAGGAACAGACTGCTCCAGCATGGGTTCCGCCCCTGGGCTGCAGCTCCTGCCAGGAGCCTGGTCCTGGGTGGGCTCTCCACCAGCTGCAGCTTCTTTCAGAGTGTGTTCACCTGCTGTGGTATGGGGGCTTCCACGGGCTGCAGGTGAGCATCTGCTCCACTGTGGTCATCCATGGGCTGCAAGAGGACAACCTGCTCCACCATGGTCTTCTCCACAGGCTGCAGGGGAATCTCCGCTCCAGCACCTGGAGCACCTCTTCCCCTCCTTCTCCACCGACCTTGGTGTCTGCACTGCTGCTTTTCCCATGTTTTTCTTGCTCCTCTCTCTCACAGCTGCTGTGCAGTGTTTTTTTACCCTTTATTAAATGTTACCACAGAGGTTCCACCAGTGCCACGGACGGGCTCAGTTTTGGCCAGCAGTAGGTCCGTCTTGGAACTGTCTGGAACCAGCTGTGTCCAGCACGAGGCATCCCCTGGCCTTTTCTCACAGAAACCATCCCTGCAGCCCCCACCCCACCCCGCCGACCTTGCCAAGTAAACCCAGTAGAATCACTTAGGTTATTTTTTGTTATTCTGATCCAGTTAAAAAATGTGACTTGCTAATTGTGCTGAAGAGGTGAGAAGCAGGCCTGGTATTAACATGTCTGATGGGGGAATGAATGATCCTTCCCTTGCTGGTGGCTTTTGGACAAGTGATGAAAGATCAGTCTGGTGTGGCCTGGCAAAGCCAGTATTTTAACCATAAGGAGAATCAGTCAAGCTCCTCCTCAGACCATAACAAATTAGACAAATTTCAACCTTTCAAACTTTTCCAAATTTTTTTTAATGAAAAGTATCGATTTTCTTAGCAAGTCCCCTCTCACAGATAAAAATAAATCGATACAGTATTATGTATATAAATATAAATACATACATATGTACATGCAGACAGTACATGCAGACATATATATGTGTATGTTTACACCAAGAATTCTGAACTAATGTCTGAGTTGGTTTTGTTTCTCCTCAACACCTTTGAAACATTTCATGAATTTCAGAGCCTGGTCTCACAACTGCTTTAAGGTGATCAAAGTGCAGGCTTCTTCTCAAAGGACTGCAAACTGTGTATCTGCCATGCTCTGCTCAAGCGCTTCCTTTGATCTTCTGTCATTTATCAGCTATTTCATAGCCCAAATTTTCCATTTAAGGTTGTTTCATTTCTCCTTCCTCTGTTTTTTGAAGGTGGTCTGTTCTTATAGCTGTGAGGAACGATTCCACAATAAACTGTTTTATAGTCTCTCGTGTTTGTGTTTTGCTAGATAAACATGTATTTTCTTTCCATTACAAATGGTTAAACTCATGTGTTCCTGTCACATGAGCAGCATCTTTGATTTAGGTACAATGTTTTTACAATGGCAGTGTTTTGCCCCCAGTTGTTACATAAACTCGTAGTCTGGTGCTAAGCTTCCTATTTGCGTTTTGCTGATGTTGGAGACTTCAGGGTTGTTGTTATAACATATATAGTCAAAATGATTTCATGCTATATTGTCTGGTATTGCTACTTGTAGACAGGAGGAAAAAATAATTCAATATCAACACCTTTTTCCCAGCATATCTAAACAAATGAACGCCAGCTTAGGACCATACACCTGAAGTTCCTTTACATGTTATTTGTACGTACAGCATTAGCTTCTTGTCTTTACTTTGTTCCTTCTTTATCATCAAGCTTTCAACATCAACTCATAATTTCCCCATATTATTTCTTCATGACATTTTGTCTAATTTCTGTAAAATAGGCAGTACTTTTATTTTTTTCTGAATTTTCTTTCAGTTGCACTTTCACTGCACATTATCTGTTATTGTGGATTCCTTTTTTATAGCAAGGTTGCTCTGTTAGCTGGGATCAGCTGAAAATTTTCCATGAGGTAATCTATTTTTTACCAAAACTTGCTGTGCTGGAAACAGAATGTCCTGCTCTGTCCCTCTGGGTAGTCAGTCTCTCTGCAACACCTTCATAAAAGTAACCTATGTGTGATTCCTGAGAAACTGCAGAAGTGTGCGATCCGAACACATGAATTTTCCAGCACTCCCTTGGGAGTTCTTGATATTATGTCAGCTGTGAATAAAATTTGCAGACTGATATTTTCCATTACTGGACTAGTTGCTCCATTCCCTAAGGAAATCATAATCTGTGTACTTGCAAGTGTCGAGAATTGTTAGGATTAATAGCCTTGCTCAGCAGTTGAAGCTAAAGTAGTTGAAGCCTGAGGTCACATGGGTGATCTGAGAGTAGACTTTTTGATAAAGCTGATGTTGCAACCACAAAACTAGGTGGAACTGGCAGATACGAGCAGAATGAAGAAGATAAGGAACGAGGAAACAATTTTGAGAGAATGTGGTAACTTCAGGAGAAGGCCAGCCCAGCGACCAAGAAAACCAATGAGAAATCAAGAGACCCCCCACCAGAATTAAGTGATTGGAGTTGGGGATCGGGTAATGGGTGGTACATTCCAGGAAATCTGTCTGTAAGGGTATAATTGGGGTGCATGGTCTGCAATGGGAGTCCCTTCTTGGAGGCACCGTGTTCGAGCTGCTCTGCATGTCAGATAAATAAAGCCCTTATTTACTCAGCGGATTGGTGACTCGTCCTCTTCGAGCAGGAACCTAGGGCCAGGCCCTGGTGAGGTGCCTACTGCATAATTCCTAACACGGACTAGGTGGCGGCTGCATAATTCCTGCAACACAAGATTGTCTTTAACTTGTATGTTTAGTACACATGCACCTACAATAAGAATTGTCCCCTAGTATATGATCTGATTCTTGCCTGTTTGTGACTTGACTGTAAGCTTAGATATCACATAATCATATAAAGTGCACATTACCATAAAGCACCACAGCTTTATTCATATTATTATATACAACTGCCTCTTGAACAGCTCCCAGAATCAGTACTGGTGTACTGTAGAGTAAGAGTATACTTTGAGTTTTCTTAGGAATTTCACCTGTGTCCACAGGCTTTTGCAGATGGCTTAAGTTCTTGGAAACATAGCAATTTCTCCAAAAGGATGGATAGTCCTGGGATGTGTATCTGATTGCATACTTTGTACAGTATTTCACAGTGCCCTTTCCAAACTTAGCCTATTGATTTTGCAAACTTAAGTTTCCAAATCTGTCTTGTTTCTTTATGTTCACAAGTGTTAGTGGTTTGGTCATGTAGTTCATTATTGTTCTGCCCTGGAGGATAAATGTGAGGTCCTAATTACAGGCTAGTCAATTTACATTCTGCAACTCATCATTCCTTTTTTATTCCAAGTTTAAATCTGGGTTCTATGTAAACATTTTGTTCAGGTTTGCGTGTCTCATGTCTGTCACAGATAGACACTGAGCAAGAGGTTCCCTACGACTTTAAGACTGCCTACAAAATTGAGGTCTCTTGTAAGAACTTTGGAAGTTTCCTCTTCATGTCTGATACCTATTGACAGCTTCATACTTTCTAGGTCAAGAATACTTAGTACCTTTCCTTAGTGCAGTCTGATAAACATATAGTTTCACTTACGTATCAGTTATTAAAGTAATCTTGCATATCCAGGACAAAACAACTTTCTTCTCATATTTGTTCTCAGCAGCTCCATTGATCTTTCCTGAGGGACTAAATTCCTGCAGGATCTCTTTGATTTTTTATCCATTGGTCTTTCTTTTCCTAAGCCCAGTCTTACGATGTGGTGTTTTGTGGCAGAGGTAAATATTCCAAAAAAACCCAACCAAAAAATCAGGAAGTATTTACCTCTCGATGATGAGTTACAAGTAAGAAGCTTGTGAGAACGAAAGGGTTTCATTTCTTGCTCTCAGTAGTGTACTAAGTCCTCAAGAGCAGCTCTGTTCTCTTAGGAGGTTTGCAGTCCTCCGAGGAATGAAACTTTTGAAAAATACCATACCTTTTTCCTTGTGAGAAGTCCAAAGGGATCTTACGCTGCTGGTAACCTCTTGAAACTGTGAAACAACTCTATATACGGAAGAGGTCTGTAAAATAAAGAAATAAGCACACAAAGAAAATAACAAGCCTGATTTCCAAGCAAAATTCAGCATTTGCACTAGAACGTGAAAAGGTTTAGTAGTGAAAAATATTATAAACAAATATTCTGATGTGTTTTTAAGTCCCAGCTTGCTGGCACATGCCTAAAAGTCATCTCTGTAGCTCTGCTAGGAAGCAAGATTGTTGCTACACTGAAGTAAACCTTTTTTCCTTCAAGATCCACATATGAAGATTTGAACTGCATCCTCAATACGACTCCATTGTCCTGCACAATGGCTTCCTGGCTCAAATACCTTAATTTAATCTATGTATTTGACATTTACTCTTACTGTTGTCTGATCTGTCAATTGGCTGATCTCTGTACCTTAGGATTCTGTTCACCAAAAGGGTTTAAACCAGCACTTGAAATCAATGGACTTAGTATTAATTTACCAAGAAAGTACAGTAATCTGAGACAGCACTTTCTTCCCCATGTTGTCTAAAGTAAGGAAAATGAAAATCATAAGCAAGTGGCGTGCTAAAAGTCTCTATGCAAGCAGACACCAACAAATTGTAGCAATATAAATTGATACAGCAGAGAAAATCATTCAAGCAAATCACTGTCCTTTCAATAATCTGAAGTGAAAAAACAGTTGTGTGAGAAGACCCGTAGCCTGTTATTTTCTAGTACCAAGCCAGAAAAGGAATAAAAACTAAACAGAGGTTATATCTCAGCCTGAAAAACTGCACTTACATAAATACAATGAAGCTTTTCTAATAGCGCAGCTTGAAGCGGTGCCTTTGCAAAAATGTTTTGAGTGGAAACCAAGAAAAAAGAGTACCTGATGTATAGATTTTCTGGTATCAGTAATTTCTGAATTAAACAAAGAGGGCAATTATTTCTTCAGTTAAGTGCTTTCAGGTTTGCTGATAAAATGTCTGCATAAATGTAGATAATGCATTGCTGCAGTCATTGACATGACTGTTCAAAACTTCTGCAAGCTTTGCTTTTTGCAGCCACCTCCTGTGTAATATCTCAAGGTACATTGAAGACAATTTATAGTCTGAGCCCCAAACACGTAAATTTCCACTTGAAGTTCAGAGTGAAGTCCAGTATTGACAGTTTTGTTTCTTTGGCATACTGCTGCAGCTTTCTGTACCAGGAAGTTTGATGTGTTGATAGACCGTTCTGGGAAACTGGCCTGGCGTTCTTACAGAAGCAAAGAACCAGCCATGTATCCTGTTCCTCCTCTCTCCTACACGTGCACAGCAGCAGTCAAAGCAAAGTCAAAAAGAAAAAAAAAAAATCCTCATTCCTACCACAACAAAATATTGTATTGCACATTCTACTTGTGAAGAGGCATAAAATGAAGTGGTAGCTGTTAATCATGTAAGTTAATCCTGAACACTCTGGGGCTCTGCTAATGAAGCAAGATCACACTAGAGAACCTTTTACATATCAGACATGATTCTTCAGAAACTGCTTCAGGCCTAAAAGCTGATTGAGTAAAAATCACTATGCATGCAATGCCACCTAATGCACAGGAAATAATTACCTCAACTTTCAAAGATCCAAATAAAAATCACTTAGCTTTTTTAATAATTTAGAAATTAATATAATCCATATTCCTGGCAAATATGTACAGGGACAGCTAACCCACATAGGTGAAACTGATGGGGTTTCATTACATTGTGAAGAAGTAAAGTAGAGAGTGGGGATCTCCTGTAATTTATTTTTATCTAAACCATCATTATTCAATTGATTTCAAAAAATTGACTCAGTATTTAAACTGAGGAATCTGAAATCAGAATTTGGCTTGATGCTTAAGCAACCTATTTGTCCTGGTTTCAGCTGGGAGAGAGTTAATTTTCTTCCTAATATCTGGTACAGAGCAGTGTTTTGGATTTGGGATGAGAATAATGTTGATAACACACTGATGTTTTAGTTGTTGCTGGGCAGTGCTTACATGAAGTCAAGGAATTTTCATCTTCCCTCGCCCTGCCAGCGATGAGGCTGGGGGGTGCACAAGAAGCTGGGAGGCGACACAGCCAGGACAGCTGACCCCAGCTGGCTAAAAGGATATTCCATACCATATGATATCATGCTGAATATATAAACTGGGGGGAGCTGACAGGGTGCGGCAGCCGCTGCCTGAGGACAACTTTTTTTTTTTTTTTCCCCTTCCTTTTCTGTTCTGTTAAACTGTCTTTATCTCAGCCCCGGAGTGTTACCTTTTTTCCAGTTCTCTCCTCCATTCCACTGCTGGGGGGAGTGAGCAAACGGCTTTGTGGTGTTTAGCTGCCTGCCAGGTTAAACCACAACCATATTCATCAGCCAGAATTTTGATTTTTAATCACTTAATGTGTTCTAATATTTAACTAGAAATGGTTATAAATCCTTCGAGATCCTTCAAGTGTTCTTGGGCAAGTACGGCTGCTGTGAATGTGCTCACGATCTGACATTTATCAAAAATCTGAATTTATCAAACACTACAGACAGGGAAGCTCCATGACACAAATATATTTAGCAGAAGGACTTGTCAAGAAAGTGGAGGAGAACAATATTTTTAGGACTGAAATGGAAGGGCCTTCAACTCCGTAGTAATCTTCTCTTTGTTAAATACAGTGTTGACATTCACTCAAGAACTAGCCAACCGGCAGAGAAAAGTTAATATGAACTTGGCAGCATTTTTCAGTGCTCAGGAAGACAACTCTTTTTCTAGCCTTTTCTCTATTAATTCACTAATCCATGCCCTTGAAATAAGTCTATAAGAAAGCTACAATAAAAGCAAATAGAGAGGCTGATTAAATTCCTATAGAAAGGTCAGAAAGACAGAGGTACTGATCTTCCTTGAACTTCCATATTTGTCTGTGTGCTTTTTCCATCTGGCTGCAGTGAGCATGAATGGGACATACAAAATGTAATAACGTCATTCACATTGAGAATAACTTACACAGCTGAGTGTCCTCACTGAATTGGGTGAAGCCACAAACTGTGAATCTGAACCTTACTTAAGTCTCAGCCCTATGTGGTAATTAATAAAGTCTTGGGCTTATGTATTACTGAAACAAAACTAGATACAGTGATACCAACCAGCCCATGAAGTTGCGCTTGCGCCTTACCTATGACCATTGTCCTCGGATTGTTTGTTGGATTGTTTGTTTGCTTCTAAATTTGACCTTTTGGAGGATGATGAGTTGCATATTGAGGAGTGATGTGGAGAGTGAGCTGCTGGGAATAGGTCAGTGCAGTGAAAGGTCAGAAAAAGCATAACTGCAGTTGGTGTTGGTATGTGTTATTTCACAGCTTCTTCTCAAAGATTTTTCAGAATATATCAAACTTCTGAGTCATTTGATATTGAGTTCCTCCAAAAGGCAACAGGTTTGGAAACTTACATTCTAGTTAACAGGCATACTATGGGCAGTAAAAATTTATTAAATATTTAGCATGAAAACAGAAGTGTAGTTCAAAATAGATGTGCACACAGATTGTCTCCCATGGCTTGATTTCTTCTTAAAAGGAGAAGAAAATGTCAGTTTGCTTAGTTTTTTTTATATTCTGTAACATCAAACAGTTTGAATGCTTTTGTGCCATGTCCTTACTTGTCTTGAGACAGTTAATAACTGCTGAAGTCACTTGTCTGATATGAGAAAATATCGATCTGAAAACTAAACAGATTATTTCTTCTCTTTTGTGAAGGAAGGAAGTGAAAGATTATACAAACCATCCCAGAATATGCTGCCTTTTTTCACCCACCAGTAAATCTTCTGCAATACCTCAGAATATGTTCCATGTTAGTACATCCTGGCTGCCAGGTACTGATCTTGATTAATTACATGATGTAATTAATTTTGCAAGTACAAGGTTGCCAAAATTCACAATGCCATATACAAATCTCTGATTTAATTTTTAGGCAACAAAGGACTATGTGAATCTCTTTATGAAACCTATCTGATACTAGACTGACAATGGCTATGAAGAATACTGAATTTGTGGGGATAATTAGTTCTGTAAGGTAAAGCAGGCTCTACAGGATCTTCTGCTCAACCTGTTCTGTAGCATAAATTATAGGTTCCCACTGCTATTTCTATGCCAAGATAAATAGTGTGGGGTAAAATGAGCAATCCAAGTGCAGTAGGTAGTGATATTAATAATGTAGAAAAACTGGTTAGAATCTAGGACGGAGTTAGATGGGGTGTTTTGAACCTCTACAGCTCAGGATATCCTTGAGAAAGTAAGTGAAATAAGAGACGTCCTAAAACAATCCCAAGGTTTGGGTTGGTTGTTTTTTTCTGGGGGGCGGGCAAGGGAGAAGAAGTGATTTTTGATTATAACTCTCAGTGAGGAAAACAGCCATTGTTTCTAGTTCCGATGGATGCAGTTTAACTGGGAGAACTGAGGGAGACACACACAGTGCTCTCATGATGTAATTAATTTTGCAGCAAACATACCAGCTGCGTTATTCAGACCATGCAATCCTTGCTACTCTTAGGGCAAGACAAAATGACCTAGCTGCAGCCTGGACAGCAGCTCTGTCAGCCCTCACGTATGGCAGGTGAGCTAGCTTCCGATGTCGCCACCAGCAGTCACTTTCCATCATCCACCAAGGAACTCACTGAAATCAGCAGGTCATATCTGGTGTGGAAGGCAGAGCAAGTGTCATGCTGGAAGGAGCCCTGTGAGACAAGTTGGTGATGTAAAAGTGGATGGAATAAGGCTGATATCTCTGTTATAAAAAGCTATTTAAGACAAACTTCCAAGTAAGAGTGTAACCTACTAGACACCATGCTGGAACCAAAGGACATATTCTCCTCATTTGCAGCCCTGTGTTTGGCATCTCCCACGTCACCAGATCCAACCTTTGGCACATGTGTAATTTGCATCTTTGCAATGGTATTAACACAATAGGTTGCATGATGCTGAGTAAAAGAAACTGGAGAGAAAGAAGCAAGAAAATAAGGTGAAAGGTTAGAATTTCAAAGAAATTAGAGGGAGTTACATGAGGAAATTAATCTGATTTAACAGCTCAATTCTAAGTATTGCAGTAGGGCTACTTTCTTCTTTAACACCTTGTTTTCTGATATGGGTGACTATTATTTATTATACAATGCACACCCTAAATGCACGGTTATTTGCAAAAAAAAGAGCAGGAAACAGGTGGATAGAATAACAGTTATTTGTTAGCAGCCCTGACCCTAGGAACAGCCTTTTATCCTTCCATATTTGGCATCTTTTTGCAATTAGACAGCACAAATTAGTTGTGCTTGGTTTGACTTTGGGTAGGATATGATTTAGGAAGAACTAAGCAGAAAAAAATGCCTTTTGCTTATTGTTTCTAAGTACTGCTTCTAATAAGAATTTGCCTGTCTATGGGGGAAAAGCTAGCTTTTGAGGAAATGTAGCTTGACTTTGCCCTTAGTTGTTTAAATCCATACATGGTTAGTAGAAAGCAGTTTGATACTTCATCTAGTTCATTAGAGCGTTCGTGTTTATGGAATCAGCATCGCTGCTATTTGTGCTGTTTTAACTTTAGGGCCTTATTCCATTCTCCTAGCCCCCAACCTAAAGAAATCAGAAACTGGTATTACTGCTGTGTTTCTTTGTACCTGTCTTCTGTATTCGTAGGTTTTCCCTTGTTGTGCAAATATTTGTGTTAAGAAAACAGAAGAGGTTGCAGCCAAATAGCATGCAAGGAGAAGGGTCTCTTTGCAGTGGCAGGCCTGAGAGATGATTAGGGCTATTTCTTCAGCAGGCAGCAGAAAGAAGATTGCTAAATGAAAGGGTGGCTGCCTTTATACATGAAGGGCAGTGCTGTCCCAAATGCAGGCGCGCCCCACACATGCTTGGGAACCAGCATCACGTATTGGTGATGGCAGGAGTATTACAAACTCCAGGTTCCTTTCAACAATGAGAAATTTTCACCAGAATCTTTCTTGTTTGCTCAGCCGTTGCTTAGTGTGTGAACAAGGCTGTAACAGCCAGCCCAGGGAAGGAAAGAAGAAAATGATCTCAAAACCCGATAATTAGCACGCAGGGAAAAAACATTTCAGCCATTTCCTTTGCTACTTCCTCCCTGCAATGTCAGTCACTAGGACAATCATTTCATCTTCTGCTCCTTCTGATGCTGTTGCATAGATGAAAAAGCTTTCTCCCTCGTAGCTTGAAAGTTAACAAAGCCTCTTCAGGTTTCCATAAACAGAATAGAGGTAAGGGCCTGTGCAGGGTATTCCTGGACGTAAAAAAGCCAATCTACCACTAGGGCAATACATCTCGTCTGGTGCAGCCCTCGGATTACTACCCCCTCTTGGTAATGCAGGTTGGCAGGGATGAGATCGCGGAGAGAAGTCCCAAGGCCATCAAAAGGGACTTCAGGGCACTGGGGTGACTGGTTGAGGGATCAGTGGCGCAATCCCATCAGGGGCAGGGAAGAGCACTGAAAGGGGCAGGAAAACTCACAGGTGGCTCAGGGACTGGTGCCATCAGTCGAATTTTGGTTTCTTTCATCATGGGGAGGTTTACATGGCACTGGGCCTGATGGTGACAGACAAAGTCCAGCTGTCTCAAAGGGGAAAAAGGATTCTTGGCCACGAGCTGGCGGGGCTCATTGAGAGGGCTTTAAACTAGGTTCGAAGGGGGAAGGGGATATTGCCCAGCTCACTAGGGATGAGCCCAGGCTTGGCGTGCCAGACTCAGGGGTGAGATTGACAGCCCAGCTCAAGTGCGTCTACACCAACACACGTAACATGGGCAATAAACAGGAGGAGCTGGAAGCCATTATACAGCAGGACGGCTACGACTTGGTCGCCATCACAGAAACGTGGTGGGACAACTCGCATGACTGGCATGCTGTCATGGATGGCTACAGACTCTTTAGGAAAGACAGGCCAACAAGGAGAGGTGGGGGAGTTGCTCTATATGTGAGGGAGCAACTGGAATGCGTTGAGCTTGGCCTGGGGGCAAATGAGGAACGAGTTGAGAGCTTGTGGGTTAGAATTAAGGGACAGGCTCACATGGGTGACATTACGGTGGGTGTGTACTACAGGCCACCTGACCAGGAGGAGGAAGTTGATGAGGCCTTCTACAGGCAGCTGCAAGCAGCCTCACAGTCACAGGCCCTGGTTCTCATGGGGGACTTCAACCACCCTGACATCAGCTGGGAAGACCATACAGCTAGGCAGGCGCAATCCAGGAGGTTCCTGCAGAGCATCGATGATAACTTTCTGACACAAGTGGTGGAGGAACCAACAAGGAAAGGCGCTCTGCTGGACCTTGTACTAACAAACAAGGAGGGACTGGTTGAGGATGTGAAGGCTGGAGGTAGACTTGGCTGCAGCGACCATGAAATGGTGGAGTTCAGGATCCTGCGTGGAGGAAGCAGGGTGATATGCAGGATCAAAACCTTGGACTTCAGGAGAGCTAACTTTGGTCTCTTCAGGGACATACTGGAAGGAATCCCGTGGGCCAGGGCTCTCAAAGGCAGGGGTGTCCAAGAGTGCTGGTCGCTGTTTAAACATCACTTCCTCCATGCTCAGGAGTGGTGCATCCCCCTGAAAAAAAAATGTAGCAAAGGAGGCAGGAGACCTGCATGGTTAAACAAGGAGCTTCTAGAGGAGCTCAGGTGGAAGAGAAAGGTCCATGGAATGTGGAAAGAGAGACAGACCACTTGGGAGGAATACAGGAACGTTGTCAGAGGATGCAGAGATGTAACGAGGAAGCCCAAGGCCCACCTGGAATTGAACCTGGCAACGGATCTCAGAAACAACAAGAAGGGCTTCTTCAACTACATCAGCAGCAAAAGGAAGGCTAGGGACAATGTGGGGCCGCTGCTGAATGAGGTGGGTGTCCTGGTGACAGAGGATGCAGAGAAGGCAGAGCTACTGAATGCATTCTTTGCTTCAGTCTTCAGTGCCAAGGCAGGCCCTCAGGAATCCCAGGCCCCGAAGGTAAGAGAGGAAGCCTACAGAGAGGACGACTTTCCCTTGGTCGAAGAGGACTGCGTGAGGGACCACTTAAGCAATCTGGATGCCCACAAATCCACGGGTCCCGACGGAATGCACCCACAGGTGCTGAGGGAGCTGGCAGATGTCATTGCTGAGCCACTCTCCATCATCTTTGAGAGGTCCTGGAGGACAGGAGAGGTGCCCGAGCACTGGAGGAAAGCCAATGTCACTCCAACCTGCAAAAAGGGCAAGAAGGAGGACCCAGGGAACTACAGGCCGGTCAGCCTCACCTCCATCCCGGGAAAAATGATGGAGCAGCTCATTCTAGAGGTCATCATCAAGCAAGTGGAGGAAAAGAAGGTTATCAGCAGTAGTCAACATGGATTCACCAAGGGGAAATCATGTTTGACCAATCTGATAGCTTTCTATGATGGTGTGACTGGCTGGGTAGATGAGGGGAGAGCAGTGGATGTTGTCTACCTCGACTTCAGCAAGGCTTTCAACACTGTCTCCCATAATATCCTCCTAGGGAAGCTGAGGAAGTGTGGGCTGGAGGAGTGGTCGGTGAGGTGGATTGAGAACTGGCTGAATGGCAGAACTCAGAGGGTTGTCATCAGCGGCGCTGAGTCTAGTTGGAGGCCGGTAACTAGTGGTGTCCTCTGGGGGTCAGTACTGGGCCCAGTCTTGTTCAACTTCTTCATCAACGACCTGAATGAAGAGTTAAGAGTGTACCCTCAGCAGGTTTGCTGATGACACAAAACTGGGAGGAGTGGTAGATACACCGGCAGGCTGTGCTGCCATTCAGCAAGACCTGGACAGGCTGGAAAGATGAGCAGAAAGGAACCTGATGAAATTCAACAAGGGCAAGTGCAGGGTCCTGCACCTGGGGAGGAACAACCCCATGCATCAGTACAGGCTTGGGGTGGACCTGCTGGAGAGCAGCTCTGCAGAGAGGGACCTGGGTGTGCCAGTGAACGACAGGTTGACCATGAGCCAGCAGTGTGCCCTGGCTGCCAAGAAAGCTAATGGGATCCTGGGGTGCATTAAGAGGAGTATGGCCAGCAGGTTGAGGGAGGTTCTCCTTCCCCTCTACTCTGCCCTAGTGAGGCCCCATCTGGTGTATTGTGTCCAGTTCTGGGCTCCCCACTTCAAGAAAGATGAAGAGCTACTGGACAGAGTCCAGCGGAGGGCTACAAGGATGATGAGGGGACTGGATCATCTCTCCTATGAGGAAAGGCTGAGGGAGCTGGGCTTGTTCAGCCTGAAGAAGAGAAGGCTGCGAGGGGACCTAATAAATGGTTACAAATATCTGAAGGGTGGGTGTCAGGAGGATGGGGCCAAACTCTTTTCAGTGGTGCCCAGAGACAGGACAAGGGGCAACGGGCACAAACTGAAGCATAGGAAGTTCTGTCTGAACATGAGAAAGAACTTCTTCACTCTGAGGATGACAGAGCACTGGAACAGGCTGCCCAGGGAGGCTGTGGAGTCTCCTTCTCTGGAGATATTCAAGACCCACCTGGACAAGGTCCTGTGCAGCCTGCTCTGGGTGACCCTGCTTCGACAGGGGGGCTGGACTAGATGACCCACAGAGGTCCCTTCCAACCACGAACATTCTGTGATTCTGTGATCTCTTGTGGTTTTGAGAGGTTACTGTTCTTCCCAGCACTTCTAAATACAACTTCCATGCTGTGAATGAGTCCAGTGGCTACTGGTTCAACTTTTTATTCTTTACGTTATTGTGAAACGACATTTCTTGCAGTAAAGACAGACAGTTTTGACAAACTGGCTTATATTCTTTTGCAAAGTGTTCCCAAACTTGTGAAGACTCATAAGCATCAAATATCTGCTCCTTTTACCTCTTGTACTCATTCTCACTTAAGCTTATGCCCTTCTAACAGGCTCTTCCTTCTCAGAGATTGCCCTTTTCTGCAAGCCTTTAGCACCTTTGATTTCTCTTCTTCCCCAAGGCAAGTGAGAATTGCTTAAATTCTAGGTCAGATTAAACTATTTTTGGAAAATGGACAAATAAGGAGGGCTGTAAAATGCATTTAAAGTCTCTTTGCAAAAAAAGCCTGGGTTCTCCAGCAGTTTTAAAATTCAGAGAATTTTAAGTGCTAACCATGAACTATGTCCAGATGGGAAGACACAATGCTATGCAGAGACAAGGGAAAGCAGTTAAGCTAGCTGAAAGCAGTGCTGTGCATTTTTCAGCAAGTTAGATGAGGCTTTGGTGTGGAGAAAAGGCACTAGAAAGAGAAATAATGATTCAAAAGCTGAGGGAATTTTTGAAATCATTGATATAAGCTTTCGAAAAGCATCAAGCCCTATGCATTTATATCATATATCTGCAATATCTGAATTGCATCAGTAAGTAATCAAACAAGCTATCTCTCACACATTGTTTAGTAACATACAAATAATAGTTGAAAAAATTTTCTGTAATTACCAGAACCTGTTTAGCAGATAACACCAGCTACGCCTTACTACACAGACATTTATAGTATCTGTCACTTCACTGTAATCTAACTCAGTTTTGTTAGCCATCACATTAATGTGGCAGTTATTTCTTTCAGAAGCACGTGGTCTTTTCAACGAGCACAACACTTCAGTCTGTTAAAAAAGATATAAATATAACTTCTGTGGTTCGCTACTCCAGACTAAAAGACAGAAAAAATACTTTCAACACAGGTGTCTTTATTAGATGTTCTTGCAAGAGTGCTTTGTATGTATCTTTGTACTCTGATTTCTTCACCTGGTTTCAGCCCACTAAAAATAAGGCGTGCCAGAGTGTCCTTGGATTGAACTCCTGAATCAATGAGAGTTTTGTTCATGGTGGGAATGGAAACTTCCAAGGAGCTGGTTAAAATGCTACTAGTTTTACTACACGGCACTCTTTTCTCTGAGTCACCTCCTGAACGTTTCACAGAGCCTGGTGTAGCCAGAATTTTCAGCTTGGCTAGGACTGCCCTAGAATATCCCAGTATCCAGCAGATTTTTTTTTCTCTACTTTTCCATCTTACGTGGAGGAAACAGGATATTCCTGCTCTCACCTTATGCCATGCTTAGGAATGCGCCGTTTTGCAACATGGCAGCAGGAGACAGGAACTTTGGCAACAGGCTGCGATGTGAAACAAGTCGTAAGTTTTACTATGAAACAAGATGAACGGAGTATGTTCTGCATTGCGTTAAACGGTGGTTAGTATGATGAGCCCACAAAGCCCACGGGCCCTACAGAGATGACATAACATGTGCTCTGTTTTCTTTATTCTGGTTTCTATGGATGTGTATATATATACTAGAAAAATTTTTAAATCACTAACAACAGCTGTGGATAAAGTAGCATAAGCAGGGAACAGAAGTTCCTTCCTAGCCACCTGAAATAGCGCATGAGTTTTCTCATTGTGGGTATGAACTATCAAACTGCTCTCCTCTTTGTTGACAATGCTAGCAGACATGCCAATCACTTAAATTTGATGACATTTTTGGAAGAAACGTGTCTACTAGCTCTACCAAATTTTAGTACAGGTTAACTAAATTCTACTCGTTCAAGGTCCCCCTCTGCAGTACAAACTAGGTACAATTACTAACAAAAGAAAAACATGTCTCGTATCAAGGGTGGCTTAAGTTTTAGCTGGATCACAGCAACCCATCATGACGGATAAGAAGCATTAACATTACAACTATTTAACAGCATGAGGTAGAAGTCATTGGTTAGACTTCCGTGAGATTACCTAACCACATAGTTCTTAAACAAATACTTCCTTGATTCACTACTTCTCAAAGTCTTCCCTGTTACTGAGAAGATTGCAAACCTTATTACCTAACCTACAGAGGCTGAAAAAGAAGACAAGGCATGCCATCTTGTGGCTGTCACAAGAACATCGACGTTTATTCTGAAAAGATGTCTTCATTTAAAAAAAGGGGGGGGGGGGAAGAATGCAAGTATGTATCTCCTTAAATACGAATTATAACCCGACGTATAATTCATTGCTATCAGGAAGAAACATACTGTGGAAAATATAATTTGTTTTGTTTCTTGCCCTTCAGCTGAAATAAACAATTCTAACGGCCTTGAGGTCACATTGTCAACTGTTATGGTCTGTCATTAGTTAAGTAACTACGTAACAACTTTGGGATTTGGGTTTAATATCCAAGACAATCCCATTATGAAGTACCGCTGAAAACACTTTCTGTAACATTATTCTTTATACGCTGAGAGACAGCAGAACAGAATATATGCAGTAGTAGCATATTTAGGACATCTTTCTCTTCGGCTTTTCCTTAGTACATATATATTACCACCACTCTGCTGCTCAGCTACAGCTACATATATATAATGATCCTGTAGGTCAGTCAAAGCTACTCAAACTGAAGTAAAGAATTTAAGTATTAGGATGAAAAGGACGGTAGAGAATTGGCGTAAGAGAAAAAAAATAAGAAAAAAGATAAAAGGGAAAAAGGGGGAAAAGGGGAAAAAGGGGAAAAAAATAGAAAAGAGAAAAAAGAAAAGAGAAAAAAGAGAAGGATAAGTTTGAGGCAGAATCACTTTTAAAAATAATTCTGGCCTTCTGACACAACACAGTTTGTGTCCACAGCTTCAATGAACTGGTAGCATTCCGTGTTTTACAGCATGACACACAAGTCAGTTTCTCAGAACAGTTCCCATTTTTAAACATATTTACTTGACATGTAATTAGATATGAGCACAAGTCATATGCATTCACACTGCTTATCTCCATTGAAAAAATTGCTAACAAAAATAGAGGCAAGTCCTGAAATACTTTTGTAGCTTATATCAAAGTGGTAAAATTAGCACCTGTGTTCTAGAAGACAAAGGGGGAAAGACTGGAAATTCAGTTAGAGGACTTTGGTGGTATTTCTAGCTACAGGTATGTGCCTATACACAAATTGGCTTACACGCAGCAGCGCTGACCGAGACCCCGAACTCAGACGGCACATGTACAACTGACACAGACTGCTGGCAGGCCGTCTGCTCCGTGCTTTACGCAGATTACGGGTGCTTTTCACACTTCAGACTATTCTGAATTCACACAGACTCAGTTTATTCGAGCTGGATCAAGGCCACAGGGAAGAGGGCGTTCGTCACCTGAAGACGTTAAAGAGGTTTATGAACACAGCTACAACACAAAGTGCAGCTGGAAACGGGAGGTGAAGGGAGGGGAACGCCGAGTGACCCTTGGCTTTCCTGTAGGTCCGCAGAGGGAACACAGGATGAGCATCTCTGTCTTGACGCCTTTTTCCCCACAGCAAACCCCAGCCCTACCAGCGGCAGTGACAGAAAACAAGACGTGAGCACGACGGCGAATCAGAGAGGAGTGAAAACGGGCTTTTCTTTAAGCAAGTAACTGAAAATTCATTGCTATCATGTAACAAAGAACTTCTTAAGAGTCTTCCCAAACGTCCGCCGTGCTCTGAAGCACCTGACCTTTCCCTGCAGACAGCCACCCCCGCCAGCTGACAGCCGACCGCCCTGCCTCCACCCCCCCCCCCCCCATTGGTTCAGCTCCCGAACGAACGGCGCGCTCCGTCCCAGGGCGCCGCCGCGCCGCGCCTACCACAGCCCAGCCCGGGTAGGGAGGCCGCCGCCGCCACCACACGCCGCAGCAGCGGCCTCTGCCAGCCGGGCGCGGCCGCGGCGCCGCCCCGGGCTACGCGAGGGAGCGCGGCCCAGGCAGAGCCGCTACCCGACGGAACCTCCCCGCCCAGCGACGCGGCGACACGGCAGACTGAGCATGGGCAGACCTTCCCCGTGGGTGGGGTTGGAGTGGCCGTGTGGGCAAGTCCATTCTCGAGGGGGGGTAGGTGCCTGTGAGACAGTTGGGTGGGTTGGAAACTGGAACGCTCCACCCGATTCTTCCCCTCTTTTTGGTAGCGCCTGGGGCAAGGGTGCGGCGATCGCCGCTGGGGAGCGTCGGGCTGGGAGCTGCTGGCGGCTCACGCCGGCGCCGCCGCCACCATGAAGCACCTGCCGTACTTCTGCCGCGGGGAGGTGGTGAAGGGCTTCGGCAGGGGCTCCAGGGAGCTGGGCATCCCCACCGGTGAGTCGGGGGGAGGGGGGGACCGGCGGCGGGGCGAGGGTGACCCCTCCCGGGAAGGCTGCCGGCGAGGCGTTCGCCGCCGCCTGGCCTCGGCCGCCCCCCGCGTACCCGGCGCGGGTCTCTGGGCAGCCGGGGCCGCTGGGGCTGCGGGCGGCGGGGGGGCCGGCGGCTCGGAGCCTGGTGGCTGCGCTGCGCTGGGCTCGGGGGGGCCCGGCGCAGCCCGTGGGGAGGCTTTGCTTGTTCCGCGTTAGCGTTTCCATGACATCCACCCCCCCCCCCCCCCCGCGTTGCTTAGAGTCTCGTACCCCTCTTTTGTGTTCGTGTCCCCCCCATTCCGTTAAGTGGTTTCCTTTGGTCTTGTTCGCTGTTCCTTTAACCTCCCAAGGGTCGTCCTAACGGTGTGCGCGCGGGATGTAGGTACGTGGTCGGGAGCGGGGTGGGGTGGGATGGCAGCCTGGGAGACGCCCGTGGGCGCCAGCCTCGGGCTGGAGGAAGGCAGGGAGTAGGCGCTGGGAAGGGCGGTGAGGAAGGAAGTTCCAGGAGAACAATGCGCAGGGTAAAAAGCAGAGCAGGGTGGGCTTGCCCTGCAAGGAAACCCATTTTCCTGTTGCTTATCTCTGTTCCCGTTGCCTGAATACAGACGGATGCGTAATCCGAGTGAGTTCTGGCCCGTCTTAAACACAGTGAAGTCGACTCTCATGTTGCCCTGCTTGTAGCAGACAAGGAAACTTTCCAAGGCTAATCTTGAGGTGCTGGATTTCTGACAACGTCTGTTAATAATGTCGCTTTTTTCTCTTGAATGTGTAGAAGTGTTGTACTGGTACCGGGGGATAGGGGAGGGAGGTTGTTACGGCTTGTGAGCTTTGATGAAAGTTCAGTCACTGTAAATTCTTCCAGATCAGCGTGATGTCTTGCATGAAGAGATCAGCTCATATGAGAAGTCGGATACTAATTTTGAAAGAATGTTAGGTTCAGTCAGAAGGGAATTTATTCTACTGTAGATAGTTTTCAAAGAAAATCTCAGAAGTCCACACTTGCCTCCAAAAGGCAACTTGTACAAAATTGGCAGGTGACTAAACTGTAATTTAATTTATTTTTACTTACTTTATTTCACAAGTAATTATTTTGCTAACAATAGTGCAGAAGGAACTTGATTTTCTTCTCCTCTTTCACCCATGCATCTTTTAATATTGAAGCTGTGATAGTTATCCTAAGAGTGAAATGTATTCTGACTGGATCTATTATGTGTTTATTAATTATTACTGCAGAAGACAATGTGTATAACTATAAAATGTTGTATGCGTAAAAGATGAGATAACTCTGGTATTACCACAGGGACAGAATTTAATGAAGCCGTTTTGTATTTTATATTTTGTCAAATGGCATGTTGTATCATTCTCATCATCATCATTGTTAAGTTTATAAATAGTATGCGGGCAGAGTTTGGCTTTTAAGTGTCTGAAGATTCTGGTATGTCCTTGACTTACACAAAGTCACTCACACTTTACACTTTGTAAAATTTTTGCAGCTAACTTTTCTGAGCAAGTAGTTGAAAGCTTTCCGTCTGATATCTCTACTGGTATATACTATGGATGGGCCTGCGTCGGAAATGGAGATGTGCATAAAATGGTTTTAAGCATAGGATGGAATCCTTTCTATAAGAATATTAGGAAATCAGTGGTAAGAATTTTGCTTTGTATGGGACTTTTATTACAATAAATGAGCCAGATGTTGCATTTGAATAAGATATGCAGAACTTGATCCATAAAAGAGATGTAGAAATCTGCTCTTAGAAATGTATTTGGTGTCTATGTCACACATTTGTATTCTGAAAAGGAAATACTCTCAACAGACAGAGAGTATGCAGCTGTAGGTGAATAAAGTTAATTTTCTTCTTCCTAGTCCATTGTTGTTTAAATAGTTCCAAAAGAAAAATTTAACAGTATTTCTGAAATTGTGATTGCTTATGGTGCTGTTAGCTAACGAAACATAAGCTTGATAGATGCATTGAATTTACTCGTTATGAGAGCCCTAGCACAAACTGGAACGTACTGATCTATTGTTCTTTGCAATCTGTCTGCGTTTCAAATAAGAGATATTGGAGCATCTTAATTTGCAATGATTTTCTGTTAGTTCTTCTCTGAAATCGTGGCATCCATACGTGTGGTGCTGTAGCTTGATATACGGAATAAATATTTGCATGTACGTAATAAGAGGATGGAGGAGTTGAGGCAAAATCTTGAGCTGTGACAGCTGTTACTGTCTTGCCGTCAGGTGCTGGTGCTTTTCGTAAGTCTTGCAGAGCTCCATTTTAACCATTTAAAACGCTTTTGTTTGGGCATGAATCTGCTTCTAAGGTTCTAAGTGTTTGAAGACACTGTACTGTGCTTGTCTTACACAAATGTATACTTTTAAAAATTTTTGCAGATCACTTTTCTGAGCAAGTAGTTGAAAGCTTTCCATCTGATATCTCTGCTGGCATATGCTGTGGGTGGGCCTGTGTTGGAGAGGTAGATGCCCATAAAATAGTTTTGAGTGTAAGGTTGAACCCTATCTTGGCCTTCACTCATTCCTGAATTTTATCATTCGGTTCCCGTGCAAGCTGGCTGTAAAAGCTCTCCTTAAGCCAACTACTTGAATGAAAATCTTCATTGTTATTTGGATGCATCAACTTTATGATGAAGCATAAAGCTTTGTTTGTGGTTTGCTTCCTTGGAAATCTTACCTCTGAGAAGTGATGAAGCATTTTTCCTAAGTAAGGCTTGCTTTTCTTTATTTTTGGCTATCAGAGTACTCTTAAATGAGTAATTTGTCTTAAATTGCATGCAAAGTACAGTTCTCCTTTCTAATATAAGCAAAAGCACTAGCCTTTTAATCTTGTATTGTATGTACTAAACTAAACACCCCTTTTAATGGTTTATGTTGGGGAGAATTTGAGTTAGGGATATTAGCTATAAATCCTTACAGTGAGGGAAATACACTTAAAATTCATCATAGATGACAACTTATTTCTCTTCCTTTAGGAAACGCACATTATCCACACCTTCAAAGAAGACTTCTATGGCGAAATTCTTAGTATAGTCATAATTGGATATATTCGACCAGAAAAAAACTTTGATTCCTTAGGTCAGTATTGCAGACCTCCCTCAAACTAGCCTCTTACTTGTCTTACTCATGCAAGTACTGCGTCCCCACTGTCTCTCTTTCCATAATGAGATGTTTTATCTGTTAACCTTTGAAATGTCAGTAAAATGTTTTCATAAGCTACATGTACAAGGTGGTTTAATCAAAAAAATACCCCCACGTCTTCCAGTGTATCACACTAAAAAATTGTATTGTTGTGTCATTTGTCTGAGGACTAATTCTAAAGTCATGGACTTGTTGTAAAAGCATCAGTCTAGTCTGTTAATTACTTCTTGACGTGCAGCTCTATCAGACTTGAAACGGTTCATGAAACTCTGTTGATCTTTTGCTGTAATGTCTTTCGGAACAAGGAGAGTGTAGTGATTATGATGGTGAAAAATGCAACTCTGGCATGTTACAAAAACCCTCCACATTTTAAAACCAATTTTTGAAATCAAATTTTGCCTTTCAAACATTCTGGTAGTAATTATATTCTACTTCTGGGATAGTTGTCTGGTATTCTGTGGTACATCTTATTTTCACTTGTTATTGTGTGTTCAGAATCCAAACTGATTTTTCGATGTCGCTGTTCTTGTCTTTTTCAGAGGCGCTCATTTCAGCAATTCAGGAAGATATTGAAGAGGCAAAGAGGCAGCTGGATTTACCAGAACACCTTAAGCTCAAAGAAGACAACTTCTTTCATCTGCCAGAAGGCAAAATTGTGAACAACCACTGAGCAAACCCATGCTGAGCTTTTTTTCCTTTCTTTTTTTCTTTCCCTCCCCTGTCATAGAGCTTTTATATTTGCGCTGCTTTTATAGGTACTTTGTTGTCATATGTCTGCTTAGGTAACTGAGGTTGGAACCAACCATGCAAGATGATTTCAGCTTCCTTGTGTTAATTCGTCATTAACCCAGTCATGCGAAAGGAGTAGAAGGCTGTTTTAGGTCCTTGCAGTTAAATTGTGTATCCAAAAGTTACCAGTTGTTCAGAGATCTGAGCACATGCAGAACATGACCAAAGTTGATTGTGACCGCTTCTGACCCTAAGATATGGGTAGTTCACTTAAGTGAAGAATGTCTGGTTTTAACATACAGAATGTAATTGCAACCTTTTTTCATGGGTTTGTCGTTCTTACGTCTGGATTTTAGCTAGTAGCTTAGAAAATTTTCCTGTTGATTGAGTCAGAATTTCCTGTGGTGCAAGAAGCCAATGATTAGATAACAATAGCAAGATTAATTCTCTATAGTTCTTACTTTTGATAGGTTACACAGCTGTCGTGGTTGAAGCTGTATTTTAATTGAAATTATTTATTTTAAGTTTCTTTGAAATGGGGGATGTCACTATTGCTCATTGAGTTACTGGAATCTGAGATACGTTTCTTCATAGCTGACTGTACATATGACAACACGTGGCCTGTGTAGTTTACTTCTGAGGAAGTGTTTCACTGAAATTCAGGAAATGAAGGACAGTGTGAAAGTTGATAAACTTAGAAGTTCAGGCGCAAAAGGTGCAGAAACAGTATAAAAAGACTGCTTCTCATTGGGCCTTAAGGCAAAAGAGGAAATGAAGGGCAACTTTGCATTTCATGTGCTGCTGGCATTTGTCACAGGAAAATGGGGAGAACCTTGGGGTTATTCACTACACTGGCAATAAAATGGCTGACTTCAAGATTGATGTTGTTGTAAGGCACAGAAAAATCTCATCAACTCCCTGCACCAAGTGCAAGGAAGAGCCAAGGTTTTGACTGACCATGTAGATAAATACACCAATGAAAGCTTTTGGGGATTCGTGGAATAATATATCAACACTATAGTGGGTGTTGGTTATTTATTACAATTAATTGCAGCCAGGCCTACTCTGAAATGCAGGGATAGGTAAATGGAGGGGATATTGTCAGAATTGATAGCAATTTGGAAAATACTTCTTAAAGTAGGTAATGTGTGATTCCAAATCTACTGTGTTTTACCACTGCTAATTTTTTCTGTCCCCTCCTCAGTGAGTGGAACTAGGTCAGCTGCAGTGACTTTGTCATATTCGTAATCTTTTGATGTTGGCTTGTGATGTGGCTTGGAACATTTTCTGAAATTCAGAATGGTTCTGTGGATATGTCTCAACTGTAATTCTGTGTCTGAACTACCATGTACAATTTGGAACGCACAACTTCTGTAGTACAATTTTACGAATTTATTCCTTGTCCTCTCCTATTCAAATCCTACTTTTCACACTGGGGTTTAAGAGAGTTTTAACAGGATAGCCATCGGGGTCTTTGTAGCAGGTGCTGTCAGGATGTTAGTTCCACTTCGTATTGTTTTAACTTTCAGCCAGTATCATGGGATATTATTAGGGAAGAGAACTTGAGCAAATCAAGGACTCGTGTTTGCTCTGTAAGACTTCAGGAGAAACCTTATTTCATTTAAATGAATTGTTCACCAGTGCTGTTGATAGCAGAGACAGACAGAATACAGAAGGGGGGTGGGGGGCAGATAGCAGCAGCTAGATATACTTCCTGTTAAAGGAGAACAAAATAATTTAGTGGACTTTTTACTATATAACGTGTTGGAAACCATATTTTTTTAAAAAATCTGTAAAAGAATTGTCTTGCAAGAGTGACAGTTGGACTTTTTCACATTTTAAAATGGAGGGATGAAGAGAGAATTTTTTTTTCCAAAGATTTGAGGCATTCTTGAGATTGTAGTAATGTCAAAATCATATATTTTACTTTTTTAAAAGAATAAACAAAAGCCACACTAGTCAACTGAAGATATTGTCAAGAATATATTTAAAATATGGATTGTTGTTTGTCATGCTAGCTGAACACTCATACCCTTCTTTAAAATTGTTTTTTGCCAGTAATTTCATGTGTCTGTTGTGGAAACCATGGTGCCTTAAGCTGATTGTCTGAATAATACTTTTATGTATCTGCTAATAAATGCTACTATTGAAAATTTAATTCACTGTTCGGTTATAGAACCACTGTGCTATTGATAGAGAACAGTGGCAAGGGGAAAACTTGAAAAACTGTTCATCTGCTCTCTAATCTGAACTGAGGTGTGATGTATGGATACATTGAACTGATAAACTGCTCTTCGTGTGTTTGTATTCAAATTAGAGAAAATGTTATTACATTCTTTTGGCTGAGTGTACCTGTCCACATTATTTAAGAGAAAATGACATAAGTCAACTGTTTGAGCTCCATACATAATTCCTAGCATAGTATAAGCTTTATGAAGGGTTATATTTTTGTATTATGTACCAATAACTGTATTTATTTCAGTTGATGTTGCTGCAGTGTACCATTTAATAAAGGAACTGTAATTGACAAAGTTGTCCTTGTCACAGGTTTCCTTTCCTTTGCCATGCCTAGTAAAGTTAGTTGTCTCGGTTTTAAGGCAAAGCCGTGTGAGGGTGACTGCCTGAAAAGCTAGACTGGCGGGAAGGAGCAGTGGGGAGGCGTTCAGCCTTGCTGTGTGTCTGAAAACTGGCCCCACTCTGGGGGTTTTTGAGCTTTAGTGAGAGCTGCTGGGAGCTACAGCCTTAGAATTCACAGCCTGAATTGATTTGTCTATACGCTATTTCAAAACTTTCAAACTGCTTGTTTCTTTTAGGATTCAGATGGAAGAAATTGCATTCTTCTCCTGTGTTCCTCCTCAATTATGTCCTTCATGCTCCGATGTTCTTCAACTGTTAAACATTCATCTAGGTCAGGGCAAAGATTTATCTGCTGCTGGTGAAGGAGGGTCCAGCCTCTATCTTGAAACACATTGTGGTGGCTCTGGCCACTCATGTGCGAAAGTTACTCTCATGCTTTCAGGCTTGGCAGCTGTTTATACGTAGACCTTTATATAACCTCTACCTAGCATCACTGAAGTTACATCAAGAAAAGAGTGTAACATCTCGTGGTGGTATATGTGGTAAGGGTTGCTTTTTTATGTCACGTGCAGTGGACCCTTCAGTGTAGGCTGGTATCTGTCAGAAGTCCTCCTTTTAACAACAGGTGGCCCAGGCTGGAGGTGTGGATTTAGGAGACAGAAATCATCAAGGGCCTATGTTGTTCAGGGCTTTTCTTTAATACTCAGCACTATAATTTCCAAGCATCCAGATTTTCTACTAGTTTTCTTCTGGAATTAAAATGAAATTTAAAAATAACAGATTGCCTTCAAGTCTCCTTTGTAATGAATATGCTTTACATAGGTATAACGTTTTTTTCCACAGATGCTTGTATTTTCCATAGGGAAAAGAAAGGTTAAAAAAAACCCCAGCCTAATAATCAGAAGGCCATACTTGCTAGTGTGATGGTTGGGAAACTTATAGTATCTACTCTTCCAGAGGAACATTTGGGTACAAACTGAAGCATAGGAAGGTCCGTCTGAACATGAGGAAGAACTTCCCTCTGAGGGTGATGGAGCACTGGAACAGGCTGCCCAGGGAGGTTGTGGAGTCTCCTTCTCTGGAGATATTCAAGACCCGCCTGGACAAGGTCCTGTGCAGCCTACTGTAGGTGACCCTGCTTCAGCAGAAGGGTTGGACTAGATGACCCACAGAGGTCCCTTCCAACGCCTACCATTCTGTGATTCTGTGATTTATGGCCTCGTTTGGTTTTTAAATGGGGTGGAGCTTTAAAAACATTATTAACAGTGGCAGTTATCTAATTAAGTGCATGGCTGAAGATAGTGATCTGTATCTTGATTTATAATGGATGGGAACTAATTCTGGCTTCTTTGTGGCTCAGAACAGCCGACAACTTAGTATTTTTTACATGTTGTTATGTTTGCAGTTGGTTTGCAGAGGAAGGCACAATTCAGTGCAATCAATCAATACAGTATGGTTTGTATTCAGCTTTTTTGTTTCTTAATGGAGAACCTAGGGGAGGGAATTAGGGTTTTTTTTGTAAGGACCAGGAAAAAAAAAAAAAAGAAAATTTGGGATTGAAGGTGTTGTTAAGCGACAAGAGAAGAAAGGATACAGCAAAATAACTGGATGGGGATTTTGCTCTTGGCACATGTAGTGAGCAAGGATGGAGGAACTTGGGGAAAGAAACTAAGGAAGAAGAGTTTAACATACTGGTTGTTAGAGAAGTGTGGAACCTGGACTCATCATGAAAAACAGAAATCCTTATCTAGTTGTGGAATAGATAATATAAATGAGGAACAATAAAAGAACATTTATTTCCCTTTTTAGTACTCAGTTGAATGTGTAATATAAATCTGCAAAGTAATGCAAAAAAAAGTATCTGTTGGCTAAGGAGCTCTGCCTCCTTTTAAACCTATTCTGAAAAGAGACCACAGAAAAAAACTTGTAGTTGCTACCTGCCTTACAATTTTACAGACTTTCCTAGGGAAAAATCTTCCTTTGTGTTCACAATTAATAAAGTCTGGGGAGATTTGTTAATTCAGTTTTTAGACATGTATTAGGCAACTCCCTAAACATTTCTGAGCAGTAGGAAACAACCTGTAAGAGTAGGAACATACGGTACTTGGAAAGAGAGCAGAAGCTACATGTGCATATGATGTCTCCTATTAATTTTGAATCTTAATATCTGTAAATTTATGTAGTTCATAGTAAGTATGCACATTCAGCCAGAACCTGCCGTCATCTTGTTTGCAGAAGTGGTAGCTTATGTATCCATCTGTATGTTCTTGTAAGGTAATGCTGCTATTGTGAAATTTTGTATTAAATTGATTCAGCACTTGAAATCAGCTTTTAAATCCTGATTCCTAATCCTAGGATCTTTGGTATTGCCATGTACCTACAAAGTGGAAAAAAAAAGTGGAAAAATATTCCTAGTCTTTCTATTCAGAAGTCCTTTTGAACCCTCGGAACACCTGTCTGTTCCTCATCAGTTTACACGTTTGGTTGTTCCTTAAAATTCAGGCTTGAAACCAGGTTTGTGTTTCTTTAGGTCGAGGGTCAGTGAAAAATCTATGGTTGACATAGCTCTATTCTGCTGAAAGGAATGTACCTTTCTCACCCTCCCTCCCTTCCCCATATACATAATGAAAATACTTATTTTTCTTGAAATACCTGTCATTTGTTGTGAGAAAATGAAATGTCTCAAAATCCATTAGAAATGCTTCTGTTGTAACTTACGTAGTGGAGTTTTTAATATTTTCAATGCTCCCTTCAGTTTGAAATTGTAGCCTGAGTCCTTAACCAGAAGTCATGCAACGGCAGTACAAGAGCCAGAGGCAATTGCATGGTGTACTGCAAAAATGTAGTCTGATTTAGCAACTGGCCTGTGAGGGAAGGAGACATGGGTCTCAAGGCCCTTAGACTGTAACTGCTACAATGTATGTTGCTTCACTTCCTTTCTAGCAAAACTTCAGAGCAGAGTCACAGAAGAGGAAAATTTTCCCTGTATACATACACTCCATTGGAAAGAGAAAGGATAAAGAGCACTGGTAGCCTACACTTCCCTTTGAAATCAAATTGCTGGATTACATGAGAGGTGAGTGGGTGGTAAAACTGTGCAGGAGATGTGAATTTACAGGATCATTTTGAAAAAGCATGATTAATTGGAGAGTAATGAGAGATAATTGCCTGGGAGAAAGAAAATACAACTAGCTAAAGAAGAGGTTAGGGCTTGGGAAAGTCCATGGATAAATGAGAACAGTAAAGAAAGGGGAACAGGGTGAGGAAAGAAGAAAACAGAAAGTCCTTGAGATGACGAAAAAACTTGTGAAGCATTTTTGGTTTTTAAAAGTATTTTCTTTCTTCAGGACATCTTTTTCCGTGTGGTGACTGGAGAAGGCGGGAGGATACAGAGAAGCAGTATTGGCTTTGTGGGATCAGGATTTGTGGGTTTGAACCGCTGTGGATTTTAAATTCTCTAGCTTTTTTTTTCAGGACAGTGTTTTTTTCAGGACACAAGAAGTCCATAAAATAGCAGTATTTCAGATCTCTTTGTGCTGTGTTCTGTGTGCATTTATTACTGGTTTCCTTCGTTGTACTGTTTTCTGTGAATCTTCTCCAGAGGTCTCAGTGACTAATGAACGTCTTCCTCTGAGTCAGCAGCTCTTGGACAAATGGCCTTTTATAAAATTTAAGATTCTTCTTGGTCTCCCTGTGCACTCTCAGCAGGCAGTTCTAATTGAAAACACTTAAAATTGGTATGGCTCTGTAGGTCTCTAGTTTGGGCATCCTTGACCATTATTTTTAAACTACCACTTAAAAAAAAAAAAAAGTCTTCCTCACAATTTTCCTCTTCATACCGTGTCCTTCTAATGTTTTCCATCAGTGAGTTGTTGCTCTCTGAAGAAGACCCCTTCAGGGCAATTATCTGCCATCTTGTAAAACATGGACATTTTCACCCTACTTACACAGCACAAAAATGATGCAATCTTCCAGGTGCCTCTTAGGAGCAGGCTTCTGATCCAAGCTGTCATTTGAGTCCTGCCGAAAGCACTGCTTTCCCAGGAGGAAAGAAGATAGCGGTACTGCTCTCTCCTGCAGCTGATAAGTACAAAACATGGTTGAAGTGTTACGCCCAAGCCAAGGGGAAGAACCTCTGAAATGAATCGGCATTAGAAGAATTTAGAGCTCTTCATTTTTTGGATGCATACTCAGAAAAGTACTCTTGTTCCAGTCTTACTTGCATTCATGTAGACCAAGTTATTTTAAGAAACTTGTTTTTTTTAAAAAATGCCTTTTATTAGAGGGTTTTTTGTTTGGTTTGTGTGGTTTCTTTTTTTTAGCCATCCATGGCTACTACATATACAAAAGTTTTTGTAAAATAATGATGATGATAGTGTGAGAGACTGTAAACAAAATACTTGCTACATCAATTTCTTGTAGGGATTTAAGGCTGCTCAGGTATACCTTGGATTAAAGCTTTGAAATTTGATAGAAGTCAGGTTATATAAACCACTAACAGTAATAAAGCATAATATTAATCCAAACAAGGGTAGGAGAGCAGGATACCACAAATAGTCTTTTTCAGTATCATGTTTTGAATTGATTTTTCATTCTTTTTGTTTCTTCCTTTTATTTTTTTATTTTTTTTTTTTTTTCTGGAGGACTCCTTCAGATAATAACTGGAGTTGAAAAGATAGATGAGGTGTACCTTTCCAAAGTACCTTGTTTTACATTGCTTGTGATAAATATAGGTCCTTATCACCGGATTTTGAATTTCTCTCTCTTGCTGAAGGTGCAATGATTGAAAGACTAAAATACAAAGTGGAGTCCACAGAACTCTGTCAAACTTACATATAGAAGAATCATGAGGTCTTTAGGAGTATCTGACACACACAAAAAAATCCCCTAAGGAATTATGCCATAAAAATTAATCTTTCTCAAATTTAATTCCTTTATAAAGCTAAATCTAAATGATTAACATTCTAGTGCTATTTATTATCGGAAATGTAAAGGGACTATTCTAAGGCTCAGTCCACTCTCTTAGCCACCTGGCCATACTGACAACAATAACAGCACTTTCGTGGTGGTTTTGTGCAAAGAATTTGTTCTTTCACAGCAAGAGACCATAAAGAGCTTCCTTTCAATAGTCTGAAGTATTGTATTTCCGTTAGGCTAAAAAAATCACGTTGTGTTGCTTTGAGTTGAATTACACATTCAGTGCTATTTATTCCCTTTGGCTTAGTTTGAAAGTGCTGAACCATTCGAAATATAAATGGAAAATTTCTGTTTTAAGGGCTCTCTACTTATTTCAGTTCCCTGTAACCCAAGAGGATAGCTAAAAAGAAGTCCTTTATGCCAGTGCACAATATAGACTATATTTCACGTTGCAGTAAATCCAAAATCTCTGTGTGTGATGAAATTTTTTTAAAAAACCAGTGGAATTAAGATTAATTGGAGCTTGACGACATATAAAATATTTACAATGTTTTTTGGATGGATATTTTGATGGAGGTGGAGGTACTTGGAAGAGAGTCATGACCATAAGTCTTTAAGATTGTGTCAGAAATGCAGTTTCACTGGGAAACATGCTACAAGATTATGAGGAAAAACATGTTGGCTTTGAGGAGCACAGGGGCACCAGATGATATCAACAAAGAAAAACTGGGTAGAATATCTATTGTATTATGAATTGCTTTGCAACATAGTAGTAAACTGCTGGCACCCCATCCCAGTAACATTCGCCATATAGATAAATGCACCCATCTTGTTTATCTCTGCATGTTTTTGCTACTGATTGGCATGGTTCTTGATGTGTGTGTGTGCAGAGTTTGAACAGGCGTTTGTATTAGTTACGAAGCACACGCATACATATTGGGAAAGGATTTGTTCTCTGCACAATGGACAGAAATGTAATATTTTGAGCAGCATACATCGAGAGGGCTGCTTTAACGCCTACCAAGTATTTACATAAAACTTTATAAAAACAGTATGTTTTTAGAAACCATGCCCCTCTTATGATATGTATTGGCTAAAATCTTGAGCTCAGTGTGCTAGGAAATAAGTAAATGAACTGCAGTAGTTTTGTAAGAAAGGCAGCGGAGCAGAAAATCTATAAATTAGTAAAGAGTTCTCTTAATGAATAACTTCCATCCTATTCAAGCTCATCTTCCTCATTGTTCCCCAAGAGTCCGTTTTTAAATTTATGATGAACTGTTGCTATCCTGTCCCATACATAGAATCATAGAAAGTTTTGGGTCGGAAGGGACCCCTAGAGGTCATCTAGTCCAACACCCCTACAGCGAGCAGGGACACTGCTAACTAGATCAGGTTGCTATCATGTCGTATCATCATTTTCATCTCCAGCCTCCATCTCTGTACTCAGTCAGTTCACCTTCACGATAGTTTGTGTTCTGATGGTAGTTGCTCACATGGGAAGGAAAGGCTTCAGACAGATTCATCAGCTTCTCCTACCCATCTTCATTAACAGCTGTGGCTTTGGCTCGCTGTATTCTCAAGACGCACGTAACGTTCCAACAAAACCGGGAAGCAAAATCAGCTGGTAAGAAAGTAGGGGGAGTCTTTGTTTTAAATGACCTGTTAGAACATTTAGGTTGGAGTACCATTATTAACGTGTTGGAGTTACTGCTTTACCCTTCTAACATCACAGTTGTGATATAAGGCAGAAATGCCGAGGTCGTAGTGACACTGTTTAATTTAGGCCTGACTGCTTAGTACAAACAATGCATGACTTACTAACGACTATGCCCTTGAGGAGGACCTAGCAGACTGGTAAAAGGGGAACATCCTGCCCAGAAGGCGCGGAAAGCTGAAAGATTGCTAAAGAAGCATGAAGTCAACAAAAATCTAGGGTTACTACACGAGAGGTGGCAGGGGCAGATCGTGACTGCCAACTCAATTCAGAACCAGAAAGACTGCACCGCCGCCAGCTTGCAAGCACACGTAGTTAAATAAAGGAGGAAAATACCTTTAAGATGAGTGTGTAACGCAATGAACAAATCAGAATGTAATGAGTAGTTTCCTTGGTTTTGTAACAGTGTAAAGTCCTTGTGACTCTGCTAAGCGGTGTGCTGGCTTTGTGGAATTATCACCTAGCACCCATATCTGTGCAAATACGCAATAAAGACAGTACCTCTGCTCTGTGTGTATATCAGCATACTGCACACCGGGTGAACGATCCCACTTTTGGGAAAGCAGTTGTGCTCTTGTAGCTGTGATGACATAAGGATAAAGGGAAAGAGGGGGTTGGTAGGACAGCTGTGTTTCTCTGTTAGATTAGGAATAGTTAGAAAGACGCAGAAAAGTTGCAGATTCCACCCAATAAACCCTACCACCACACACAAGATGTGCACCCAGGTGCCCCTTCTCTAAAAAAGCAAGTAAAACAATATCACAACAGAAAAAAAAAGTCATCTAACTTCCCTTCCAAAATACACTGAGCACCCCAGTCGAAGCAAAGGGTTGTTTGTCATCATGAAGAATCAGCAGGGAGGAGGTCAGTATTAAAAAAAAATGCCCGAGACTGGTCTTGAAACTTTGTGTACCAACAAAGTGTATTTCTTAGGTGTTTTGAAACGCCTGAAAAGCTGACTATGAACTGCAAGCACTGTGTTGACCTTTTCTCTTTTTTTTCCAAAGTGGTGCAACTCGTGCCATGTCTGTACATGGATGTTCAGAGGCATTCGTGAGGATCCATTAGCTCAGTGCACTAAAGTAAAATTGTGGGAAACCTCGGCCAAATGCTGTCATTTGCAAAGGCAGTAGGTGTTAGGCCTAGCGAACCCCTTTCAAACCACAATGAATTAAACCATACTTGTGTCTGAATAACAATATAAATTCTTCAGGTGCGCAAGAAAGATTGTTTTTAGCTAGGTGCAAACAGAGCATCATATGTGCTTTGTGTGTGTCATCATACATGCTTTGTGTCTGTGCGGGTATTTTTGAAGACAGTGCTGATAGAGGGGATTGTAAGAAATGTGAAACTATAACAAAAAAGCCTTAATATTTTCTAGGTTTTAGTAGTCTTTAGTATTGTAACTTGTATTCCTGTATGCATAGTGATCTAATGATGTAACTGTTACACTAATCCCTGTTTTCTTATTAAGGAAGGTAGTGGATGGACATGGGCACAAGCTATCACTTAGTCGTTAGACAAAATAATTAAGTGAAACAAAAGTGGTCTTGGTTCTCAGCAAATAATTGGGATAATTGTAGGATAAAAGAGACTCCTAAATAATTCTATTCCAGACAGCTCGGCCTTGGGAGGGCAAATGCACCAAGCTACAGAGATAAGGAGGCACCAAGAAAGCAACAAGACCAGAGCCAAACAACCTGAAGGACATGATGTATGTGATCCTAGAACTGAGTTTGCGCAGAAACAAAGGTCAATCAGTGAACACCGTGATGAAGAGGATGGGCCTTTATCTTTGGACCCCCAAAGACCACCCAAAGATGCTAACAGACATGCGTGAAAGATATTTACATATGCTAATTAGTTCTTAGAAATATGATGAGTATTTACATGTGTGATTGTATTTAACCTGAAGCAACAGGGTGTCTGGCACGCACGTTTGGAGGAGAAATCCCCCGTGTGCCCGGTGCCGCAATAAAAAGTATCTGCTTAACAGTATACATTGTACTGTTACGTTTTTCCTATCGGATCTTTGAATCAGTGCTGCATGGGGTTCTTCTGTGAAATGCTAAAGTGAATGCTTCAGCCAACATAATGTTAAAACGTGTCTGTCCAGTGCCCTGCAACTGGACATTTTCTGTCTGAAAATAAGAAAATGGATTTGCTAGTAGTTCGTGTTAGCAGCAGCTGAACAGGTGAAATTAGCAACCTTCAACAACCTGGTTAATTTACTATGTGATTGTTCTGAGTCATGCAGGATTTAGCTTCCTGTTCCTGAGAAAGAAGAGCCACTTAGAATCATAGAATCTTATAATGGTAAGGGTTGGAAGGGACCTTAAAGATCATCTGGTTCCTACCCCCCCTGCCATGAGCAGGGACATCTTTCACGAGACCAGGTTGCTCAGAGCTCCACCCAGCCTGGCCTTGAACTCTTCCAGGGAGGAGGCATCCACAGCTTCTCTGGGCAACCTGTTCTAGTGCCTCACCACCCTCATGGTGAAGAATTTCTTCCTAATATCTAATCCAAATCTGCCCTCTTTTAGTTTAGAGCCAGTCCCCCTTGTCCTATCACTACACACCCTTGTGAAAAGCCTCTCTCCATCCTTCCTGTAGGCCCCCTTCAGGTACTGGAAGGCTGCTAGAAGGTCGCACCGGAGCCTTCTCTTCTCCAGGCTGAACAGCCCCAACTCCCTCAGCCTGTCCTCATACTTATTGGCTCCTGCATCAACATTGCAGATACATTTCAGGATACCTACAAGTTTGCCATTTAGAGGGACTGGTTTGGGTTTTTTCTTAGTATTTCTGTAATTATGACAGAAAATATGTCCTGTTGTATTAATCCCAAGTAAAATAAGAATCAGCCATTGGAAACTGTCTGCAAACTGAAATTACAACCTCATTTTGTCCCAAATCCATGTCAAAATTTTGCTGTCATTTATTACAGTGTCCTTGTACGTCTGCTTTTTAATTGTTCCTGAAGGTGGTATCTTTCTAGTTATTTCCACAATTTTAACTATTATGTCATAATTAGTGATCTGCACTATCTAATATATCCACTATCTAAAAGAGTTTTTATATGTTATCATATGATATAGTCTGAGCCTGGTGTAGTAGAGTAGCACCTGCTAGCTATTATCTGGTACTGTGGAGAGAGAATAGGGTGCTGTTTCCACAAGGAAAAATGCTGCTCGGTTCCGAATTAGATATTCTATAATTTAGGTAAAAGAAACTGAAGGTATAAATGTGTCATAAAACAAAAGAGTTTCTCAAAGTTATACTTCACTATATTCAAAGCAACAGACATCAGTATTTTTTTTTCACCTTGAAGATACGTTTTTTGGCCTTTTCGTTTTTAAATTATTTTGCTAGTTGTTAATCTTCTACTCTTTTCACAGGTTTGTAACCCTGTGGGGCTGTTTTGCATATGGAATAAAAGGAAAAATGTTTTGATTTTGACTGTTTTACAAGTTGTTTTGTTCATTTCACCTCATGGAGGTCCATTTGCTGCTGGATTTTTCTAAGCTGTTTTTAAAATTATCCTTCAGTTTTTTAAATTCATGAAGTTTGACAAATTCATTATTATATTCAATACCACACTCTTAAATGTAAGAGCTGTTGTAATAAAGAAAAATATAAATGTTGCCCAGGGATTTACTAGGGCACTGTTCTGAACTGCTCATTTGAAATGAGGAGCAGTCCAGAACTGTGCCTTAGTGAATCGTGTGCTCACTGCAAATGAGAATATTTCAGTTTAATATCACAAATTTCAGCATTGTGCTCCAAAGCCCAAACCAGCTCTGTAATCCCAACAGATTACAAACAGGAAGAGCTGGGACAGAGGATAATTTAGGGGACTTGGTGTAGGAAGGTATTCACATGGACATTTTGTACTAGCCAGCCACAGAATTATGAGGTCAAACTCTGAGTAGGTAGGGAAGTAGAATAACAGGTTGGGAAGAAGTTGTGTAAAATAGGTCTCCTCGATGCTATCACGTAACCATTTCCCTCCAACAGGGTGGCTCCAATATATGTCAAGCGGAGTATTTATGCCTGCAGAAAACTAACACCTTGGTTATGATTGGCATAGGCTTTATGCAACATGTTACTTGGCTCCTAAACGTCAAGGAGATTTGAACATTGTACCTCACACACAGGAAAACTGCCAGGAAGGTTGCGGGTCTCGGCATTCAGTTCTGTATTTTGATCCAAGCAGTCAGATGTCTGATGAAAGAGCAATTATGAGACAATAGGCTTTAATTTTGCCAAAAAACAAAATATAGAGTAAAACCACAGCAGGGTGCAGCTTGAGCTTGGTTCTTCAGTTAGCATATCCAGTGGTTTCAAATAAATATGCTTTTTATAAGCTGATGGATTGGCTGACAGTATCCATTAGCCCCATGCAGCAAATCACTACACTTTCTTGTTCTGCTTGTTACTGCAAAGTAGTGTAAAATGTTAACATTTTGTATGAAAGACAGGAAAGGAAATGTTTTGAGTAAAAGGAGGAGGGAGAACAGCAGACATAATGAGCCTTTTCCTGCTAGAGGAAACAGTGGGCATTTTATTAAGAAGAAATGCACTGAATAGAAAATTCATGTGCATAACATGGCACAGGGGCAGAAGGAATAATAGTAACAAATATGGTAATAATTGTTGTCTAAATGAGCTAGCTGTGCCATGGCTATCTCAGTGATGGATGCCAGGTCCATATGGCTAGGAGATAGTCTGGGACAATGTGAGTCACTTCCACATCTGACGCTACCTGCAGCTCTGAATGTCCTAAAAGCACCATGTTTAAAGAAAAAATAAATAAAAATCTGTCTGTTCTCTGTGAGAACAGCTGACAAAGGTCCAGGAACAGCAGAGTGGATCAACATCTGTCTAACAGCAGGGCACTTGGAACAACATGGTTAGCCATTTTTTACCAGGCCTAGTCATGAATATTAGTTGCAGACAGTATTGAAAGCCTCTAGTGTTGCGATGCGCCTTGGCAAGTGGCAAAAGATGAATCAGGAACAGATGTAGTAGGAGATCAGGAGAGTTTTCTGCCTTACCACATTCTGGCTACAGCATGTCTGCCCTGAACAGGGGTCCCAGGGAGTTTGCACAGGCCACAGGGTCCGTCATACAATGCACATAACAGAAGAAAGATGCACACCGTCAGGGTGAACGTGGGATGTGGCAGCCCAGGCTGAAGCACCGAGCCTCTGCAGATGCCAGCAAATGTGCAAAGCATTAGCTGCTGCAGCCTGTCCTTCACAGCCCAGCAAGTAACTGGGGGTCTGCGAGAAAGAGTGAGCAATGGCAAATGAGTTTCAGAGAGGTAAAGCTCTCTTTGTCTGTAAGCTATGCGAAACATTCAATACTTGTATTTGATATGCTTCTTTCTCCTTTTGGTCTGTGTTTAAGGAAATAAAGTGAGGCAGACATTTATTGTGAAAAGACTCTCTATAGCCTTGACTAATTATGTCCAGGACCATTCTCCTCCGTAAGCTGATTACCCAGCTTTTTTATTTTCTCACAATCTCCATTTTTCCCTGGCACCCACAGCTAATTGTGGTGCTGGGGTGAGCTTTAAGGGCAAGCAAACCAGGTGTTCACCTCTCCCAGTGAGGTCAGAGGCAGGAGAAGAGTGGACTGGGACAGTTACAGCTTGACGTCCCTTCCAGTGAACAATAGATCATCCAGGAGGTAGCCTGGCATCGCCGTGGGGTCATCTGATAGTAGTCACCTCTAAGCAGAAGTACTGAAGCAAGAAGAGCCAGAAGAGGGTAGCTAGACGGGGAATGGGAGGTGGGGGAGGAAGGAAGGAAAAGCAGCAACTCACGTCCCTGGGATTGGAAACAGTCCTCTGAGTCATTGGATCCAGGTGCAGTTTGTTTGCCTGGACATTGATGAGGATGTGTGGTTGAGGTGCTTTTCAGGGGGAGGTGAGGAGCTGGTGGCAAATGCTCTGAGAGGTGGCAATCAGGATCTCTAGAAACTGCTGGGGTTAGGGAAGGTGCTTAGCACATGGAAGCCCAACCTTCCGCCTGATTCTGCTATGCTGTCTTTTCTATTTCGCATCCCTGAGTGGGCAGAACTCTTCTCAGCCAAACCCACTCACCAGCCCACCAAGTGGTAAGGAGGAAAACCAGTGGTTACAGAAGGGCAGCAGGTATAGATTTTTTTATCTTCCTCCTTTACCTTTTGGGCTGTTGCTGCAAGTCTCTGCTCCTGATAAACCTATATTTATTTCAGAGACAACACAGCCAGCTCTTATTTATGCTGGATGAAATTTTGGTGCCCATATGCCTACCTGGGCTTAAAAAAACAAACAAAAAAATCTTGTTAAAAGAAGAGTTGTCTGAAGACTGTGGTGGTGATGTAAATGTCCCCAGATCATGAATGCAGTAATATTATTATGGAATTGAAGTGCACAGTCTAACTCTTCATTTACCAAATATTCATCAAAATATTATTACAAACTGATAAGCTGTGGTCTTTGCAGCTCTCAGAGCAGAGAGATTACTTTGGCAAGTGGCATGAATACTGTCTCTGTGCAAAGCATCGTGTCGGGATAGTTAATAAGTTTATCAAGCAGTGTTATAAAACACTAGATTGAGTGTTATACACTAGTTTGTTATGGGAAATTTTGTTCTAATTAAGCCTAGATATTTGAGACAATTGGCTGTTTGTACTTATTTAAGTAACAGAAGAGGCTGGACAGAGAGTCCTGTATGATACATAAAGCCTGTAGCCAGACTGTGATTCTCTAACTCTGTACCTCAGTGGGGAATACCATCAGCAATGCATCTCACCTGTGATGTATTTCAAGCAGTACCAGTTAGTCACTTGGGTTCTTCCTAAATCTAATCTTCTTGCAGTGGTCACTTGTTGGGGGAAAGTATACACGTAAAAAAAAAAAAAAAAAATGGGAACAAAGTATTATAGGAGTTAGCTATTTTAACAGACATAACTCCTCATAATTGGAAGATTTTACCGTAGAATTTCTTTTTGTGTCCCTGGTTAAAAATATTTCTGTGATTCCACATCAAAGCTGTGGTACAGTAATATCATTAGCACTCCTGATGTATCCAAAGTGGGCACCCTGGTCCACAAGTGGTGAAGTACTTCTGGGTGACACAATTTCTGTTAACTTTTCTGTCTTGGATGCTGCAATAAAAACTTTCAGCAAACAGGATCTCCTCAGAGATTTCAGCTTTGCTAAAGACTGAGTGGTTATAGAAGACATCGATGAACCACATTTCTGTACATTTTGCTCTAATGTAATTTCATATCTGAATTCATACTCAACAGTAAGTATGTTGAGGGAAAACCAGAGCATTTATTTGTACATGTGGGGGTGGAAAGGACTGTATAAAATATCCTCCATATGAACTCTTTTCTTTCTACTGATGTGACCCTCAGTGATGCTTCGTTGTGCAGATTCTCTGGAGTCACTTGTAGTTGCATGTGTAGAAATGCAAACAGATTTGTCCTGGCGTACTATAGATAAAATTTGTATGTCAAATGTTTACTAGGCAAAATTGACATGTGCTGAGACAGAGGTTACTCAAAACTCTTTGCATTAAACCTCCTTTTCATTCATCTGTCTGTATCTGACCTTCTCTGAATGACTCCTAGATGACAATGACACTTCTTTCTAATTTCTTGGTATGGGGAGGTCCTGTGACTGATTTACTTCTAGACCTGCAACATGGCCTTACACTTGACAGGAAACTTTTCAAAGTAAGAATGCCTAAAAACCAGCTGGAGCTGTAAACAGAAATAAGATTCAACCCTGCCCTTTTCTGTTTTGTTTTGTTGTTTTTAAATCTTTGGTAAAACTCTTATTAAATCCAGATGAAGTGAGCTATACTGAAGAGTTAGGTTTTACTACATTTGGTGCTGCATATTTCTCACACTGTTTAGCACTGGTCTTTGTTCTAGTATGACTTTTCTGTTGGGCTGCACTTGTTGGACTGTGTAGACTAGTAGCAACATTTTCAGTGGAGCATGACATTATCTGTGTCTGTGTTAAATGTGGTGTTTGAAAGGATTGAATCATAGTGAATGACCAAGTTGACTGGCAGTAAGAATGATATATTCATTGCCTAAGAGAACTTGAAGCAAGTGCAAGCCCCCGTCACAAATAGGGTGCCCCTTAATCTCGTAATAAATCCTTAAATAATGTCCCTAAATATTCCTTCTTTTCTTCCTTCTGCCCCTTCATGTAATTCCAGTATACTGTAGATACTTAAAGTTGTTTTTACTTAGCAGCACTTCTCACAGTTTGAAGTGGTGAAATAGAAAACTGTGATTCTATTGATGGTACGCTAGGGTCTTCACATAAAAATCTTTTGAAAGCAATGGCTTCTGAAAAACAGGTAAGGAAGGAAAAGTCAGCTGTTGGAGGAGGTAGTTATTTTAGGAAAATTCAGGTAAAGTGAATATGGCAAATCCTATTAATACACATATATATTGTGGACAGTAACATTTAGAAATAAAAATACACGGTTAGAATAAACTACATTATATAATTTCAGTATATCTTTTCTTATAAGAAATGGCTATATAGTTCTAAAGCCACCACAAAAATCTGTCAATGATTCCTCCTTTCCAGAAAGAAAATGGAAATAGGAAATTAGAATGAACTCTGTTAAAATCAAAGAAATGCATGTATGTGCACTTTCAACTAGAAAACATAGATTTTTCGTGTTAGCTGAAAGAAATCTGCTATACCAAAAACATATTAAAGAACTACCACGAAAACTAAGATTTCACATGTCAGCAACCATGTTGTACTGAAACTACAATATAGTAAAGTGAAATCTGAGGGAAAAATACAGAGGAAAGAAAAGGATCCAGATAAATGTCAGTGAGGTATCTGCAAATGTCGCACAGGAATGCTGGCATGATTCATATTCCCTACTACAACAGTATTTTCATTCTTCACAGCAAGTAGCACATTTGGTACCATGCAAACCGTTGTAAATAGGGAAAGATGAGGAATTTGGCATAGGGTCAGCACTGCTGCGTGGAGAAAAATGCTAAGGGGCTTGTTAACAAGATCTCATGCTTCTTGTGAAAGACCAGCAGCATCTCCTGGTACTGTGCTACAGCGCAGGCTAAGAATAGGATCGCAGTGAAGGAAATCCCCAACTCTTTCTGCAATAGCAGTTTTGTCTGAAACCTCCTAACTGCATGCCACTTCTTCGTGGCTGGGGACGTTTGTCAAGATTACAGCCGGAGGTATTCTACCCGTGTTGTCCCAAAAGCGGGATCGTTCACCCGGTGTGCAGTACACCAATATACACACAGAGCAGAGGTACTGTCTTTATCGCGTATTTGTGCAGATGTGGGTGCTAGGTGATAATTCCACCAATCACTTGTTACATTCTGATTGGTTCGTCGCGTTACACGCTTATGTTACAAGTATACTCCATCCTTAACTACGCACGCTCGCAACCTGGGGGAGTGCAGTCTTTTTGGTTCTGAATGGAGTCAGTGGTCGCGATCTCCCCCTGCGGTCTTTACCTTGATCTTTGTTAATGTCATGCTTCTTCGGCACCCATCCGGCTTTCGGCACCTTCTGGGCTGGCTGTTCCCCTTTTATCAGTTTGTTAGCTCCTCTTCGAGGGCATAGTCGTTAGTAAGGCGTGCATTGTTTGTACAAAGTAGTGAGGCCTAAATTAAACAGTGTCACTATGACCTCAGCATTTCTGCCCTGTATCATTACAACCTAAGCATCGCTATGCTCTGAATATTTCTGTCCAATATGACCTGCAGGCACTTTTGAGAGAAAGCACAAAAGAGAGAGTAACAGGGAGAAAAGGAATAGCATAGTCACGCTTCTGTGTTTTTCTCTAAGTAGACATTTATGCTTTCATGTTATAGGGAGCCTGCAGCAGGGGTTTGTTAAGCTAGGACTGCCGTCTTTGGCATCTTCTACAGAACTGCAGCTTTCACCTGGTTTAGCTGACTCTCTTAAAACGCTCTTCTGCTCTAGGGAGTACCACACAAAGTGGGTGCTCATCCTGTTTCACAGACTGAATCCACTAAAATTCACTTGTGGCCAGCACCACTGCAAATTTTTAAGAACAGGTATGGCCTGAGTTTGGAAAAACATAGCTTGTATCAGTAATTCAACAAGTGTAACCACACCTGCTTACTTATTATTTTTCCTCAGCTGTAGATCTCAAAGTGTTTTACAAGTCAGATAGCATTATCGTGTTTTTACTGATGGGAAAACTAATAATTTGCACAAACTTACTTAATGGGCCAGTGACTGGATTGGAACTGGAATCCCGGTCTCTCAAGTCCCACCGGGGCCCTGCCCGTAGATGGGTCTGCCAAGACAATACAGCAAGTGTTGAACTGGTGAATATGAAATGCATGTCCTGCAAGGCTCTGTTTATTTGCCACCCCCATGTGGGTAGTATTCTTTCAAAATGGTATTAGGAATTGTCTCAGCTTACTAGAATGGCCCAAGAAAACATGAAATTTCGGTTCTTTTAATCCTTTTTCTTTCAGTTTCTCCTTCTCATGTAGAACAGACTTGTCTCCCTTTTTCAATGGTGTTGCAAGCTACCATTTGTGTTAATTGACAGGGAAGTACATAAACATAACTGACATGAACTGAGTTTGTGAGAAATAAATGCATCAGCATAGTATTTTTTAGAGACTGTGACATATAATGCCAGAAAGCTGTAATCTTGGGTTTTCTGATATGTTTTGTTGTTGTAGGAACTTCTAAACTGTGACTTTACTAATCTGATTTTACAGAAATATGGGAGGCCATGCTGAGTTTCCTAATGTTGTCCAAAAGCTTAGCATGGACTGAAAATTTAAGGGGAAGTAGGTGCTACTCTTTCACAGAGTTAAAATAGACTAATGTTCTTTCCTTTCTGTTACATCATACACCCTATTTAAAAGGTCACTTGTAAAAAATAAATCTATTTGTATTAAGAAGTGTGCAGGCACTTGAAAAATTTAAAGGCAACATAAATGCAGAAAACAAAAATTTCTTTACATAGTATAAAGGAATAACGCTTCCAATGTCTGGGAATCAACCAACACGTAGCTGTTACCAACTGAAGGATGAAAGTCCACTTTGACAGAAGGTAGAAGCTCAATGCTAAAATGTCCATGGAACACCTCTATTCTGAAAGAAGAAGCCCTACAGATACCAAATACTGAGCTCGTATTTTTTGTGGCATAAAGGGAACATTCAGTCCCTTACAAATTTTATGAGATTTTTTTACCTTTTCTGCTATGATCAAAAGGTTATTCATTCACTCATAAAGGAGCTTGAAATATGTACTGCTGCTTTGTGGGTTTTACCCATCAGTTTCAAGAACGAACTTTTGGTCCGCCTACCAACAAGAAATACCCACTCTTGTTTAGACTACGTGAGCAATATGTTGTAATAGAATTGAGCCTGAGATACCCGAGATAAGTGAATGAGCCGGTGTATGAAGACACACAATAAAGATAAGAAAATAGTTCCTGACTATTGCAGGAGTGAGCCAGAAGGACTAATACAATTGGTCAGCTGCACTTCTAAAATAATCATGACTGCCATACTGTAGGTCAAAAAAACTGCAGAAGCCAGCTTTCCTTATGATTGTAGCTTTTATTTTCCTGGAAATGAAAGGTCTTCTGAAAATATATTGTTAGCCAAAAAGGCACACATTGGTACAAGAAAATACAGCTGAAGCAGGAATGGAACATAGTAAATGAGGGCTATTCACAGCTAAATCTAACGTTCATTGTTGCGTCCCCATAGACACATGTCCTTACGCCTCTTCAAATATATACATATACACACATATACACGTAAGTGCACACATACATATAAGCAGAGAGACAGCCTATCTGGCCACCTACTGCATTAAACAGAACACAATTCAGATAATGAAGAGTGGAACTAAAGAACTAAAACTCTCACCGGAGTTAATCCCATCGATTTCCACAGCAGTTATATGAAACTGTTCTGTGATTTGGACTTTTAGAATGGAAAAATAACCTAAGAAGCATAAAATCAGCTCTTCCACTTTGTCATAATTTTGAAATGAGAGGGTTTAGTTTTGTTCAAAGCTGTAGAAACTCAGCTGAGTTTGGCATGTGCGCATCTTGGAAAAGCAATGAGGCAGGATACCTGGGCACCTCTATGCACACACATTAGAATTCGTAGTGTGCTTTGCCTTTCTCCAAATCATAGTGAAAATAATACTAGTTCCTCTGAAAGAGGCCCATTTACCTTGAACTGGTGATTCACACAAAGCCTTCGTTCCAGTCAAAAAGAGGAAGAAATAGTTTTCCACCGTGTGAAGATCATCTGGTGGCAGAAGTATTGATGGGACAAAGTAGACTTGAAAGGAAGTGGACCAAGAAGAACTGAAACAATTAACCTTTTTCTAGAGTGGTCAACTACATGCTAATGTCCTGCCACAGTACCTCTCTTATTTTAAACTCAGAGCTTTTAAACACTTCAGTTAGCATTTTAGTTAATGTTTCTTTACATGTGCCTTTTCATGTAGTAGAGACAATAGAGGTACTTATTATATTTTGTGAGGGTCATTCAAATAGTTTTGATGATGTCCAAGAACCTACGCATCTGGACATTCTTCAGCATTCTTAAAAATTCCCTGTTGTTACCCTCACAAAGATATATCTTTATGGCTTCAAATACATTATTTTAAGTAAAAATCTAAGACTTTACATTCAGAATTTATTTTTAGCAAATCAGTAAGATTATTCAGACCTGCTCTTGGGCCCTGGAGCCCCATGTTGCGCATCAATAAACCTGTCGCATTAACCCCCACCCTCCCACCGTGGGAAGGCAAAAAAGGAGGAAAAGGGAGAGAGACTTACAAATTGAATATTAAAACAGCTTTACTAATAACACTAATAATATTAATAATATTAATAATATTAATAATAAGAGAAATAATGAAAATATACAAAACCGATACTGAATTTTCTGGAGCTGGGTCCCGCCAGCAGCTGCTGGGCAGCACCAGGCAGTCCCGGACTGAATCTGGCAGCAGACAGGAGCGGGACTCAGGAATGCACGGATTGGAATCTGGATCAGGATCACAGGCAGGCCAAGGGGCAGGGTCCTCTTCAGAAGCCGGCCATGGACGAAGAGATCAAGACCCTCATGATCCCCCAGCTTTAAACTGGATATGACGTGCATGGCATGGAACACCTCGTTTCTCAATGTCGCATCATCTGCTCTGTCCGCCCCTCCCCGCAAGTGCAACCCTTTGCAACTCCTCACTTGCAGGACCCAAGAGATCTGTCGGTGACCTTGGCTGCTGTAGTAATAATTATAAACAGGGGCCTTTTCCTGTATTCCATTCCCATTGTTAGGTCAGTATAACTATAAACTTCAGATGTTATCAGCTTTGGAGCAGACACTGTCTGTCAAATACGCAGCCAACTTCAGAAAAATGCAGTTACTTAGAAGAACTTAGCTGTAAAGAAGATTCACTAAAAGAGAATTGGTTCTATGTTAACCAAAACCAGGACACTGCTTTATGAGTTTATTTAGCTTCCTGAAGTGTAATGTACCTTGTAGTTTGCCAAATTATAAGTTAATAATTAAAAGTAGTGTTATGGCAGTCTAAAACACATTTCATAGCAGAACTCTTATAATTATTTTTTAGATGTCAGAAAGTAGTAATTGACTAGATTTGTCACTTCCGATGCAATACTGTTGCTTTCTGAGATGCTGTTCAATCAGGTATCAAAAGTAGGTGTTAATTTTGCCTTAGTGATAATTTCCAATACTTACTAGTATTCAGCTCTCTAACACATTTGTTTTAATCTATATTAAGTATTCATACATAAACAGTGGTATTTTTCTCTGCATATAGTAGATCTCTTTCAAAATGGGTCTCAAGGCTGAAACTGTCAGGAAGCACAAGGGCAATTTTAGACTCATCTCCCACAACCAGCAAATAGAAGTAGCCACTCCTGTGAGTCTCCTATGGAAGTCTTTCCCTCTCGGTAAAGAAATGCTTCCTGGTGTCCAGTCTAAACCTCCTCTGACACAGCTTTGAACCATTCCCACGGGTCCTACCACCGGATCCCAGGGAGAAGAGCTCAGCACCTCCCTTTCCACGTCCCCTCCTCAGGAAGCTGCAGAGAGCAATGAGATCCCCCCTCAGCCTTCTTCTCTCCAAGCGCAAAGTCCTCAAGCGCTTCTCACAGGACACTCCCTCCAGCCCTTCCAACAGCTTTGTTGCCCTCCTCCAGATGCATTCGAGTACCTTCACATCCTTCTGAAATTGTGGGGCCCAGAACTGCAGACAGTGCTCCAGCTGAGGCCACACAATGCTGAACACCACGGGATGATCCCCTCCGTTGGCCGTCTGCCTGTGCTGTGTTTGATGCACCCCGCGGCGCAGAGGTTTGCCCTCTGGGCTGGCTCACGCTGAGCCTGCTGTCAGCCAGGACTCCCACGTCCCTCTCTGCAGGGCTGTTCGCCAGACACTTCTTCCCCAGTTCGTACTTGTGCCCAGCATTCCTCTGTCCTAGGTGCAGACTGCAGACATTACTCCTTCCTAGGTGCAGAGTTGTCTTCTACTGTCAAATATCTGCCCGACCTGGAAGCAGTTGGAGTCTAATTGTAGAACATGAGAAATGTTACAGAATTTTTAACAAATCAATCCAAACTCTTTTCATCTCGGACATCTATACATAATATAATGGAAGGACTACAACTGGCTTTCACTCTACTTTTACTTGGTATAAATGGAAGCCCAGTTTTGGACCAGGCCACCACCCCTTACCCTATGCCATCTGGAATCTTTAGAGTGGTGTCTCTAAGGATCTTGACAGAATCCCCATTCTGATGTTAAGTCAAGGCCACAGATTACGGCACAGAAGTGGAGGACAGCTGTACTTCTGGATTTCTGCAAATCCCACAGCTAGTAAAACCCCTCCTTCAGTAAGTGGAAAACAATCCCCCATATCTTTTTCCCTCTTTCCCTCAACTTAGAGCAATATGTGATCACTAGACAGGAAATAAACATAAATATATCCATGGTGCAAATTCAGTTTCACTGGCCTGGGAAAATTCAGTCTCACTGCTAACTTTAGGGTAGGTCAGAGAACTTTTGGAAATCTTTGGGGATCATTATGAACAGCAGTAGCAACCCTAAATGCTGCAGATCTTGAAGTTGTCTGGAATAAATTAATCAGGCTCATGTTTTAACCTGACAGTGGGCAACTCAGCACCTGACAACTGCTCACCCACCCCTCCCCTTGCCCCCCAGCAGGATGGAGTGGGGAATGGACAAACGGGAAAACTCGTGGGCTGAGGTAAAGACAGTTTAAGGAGACAACAAAAGAACTACTACCACTACTACTACTGAATACGCAAAACAAGCTATACACAATACAGTTTCTCTCACCACCCAATGACCAGCGGTGTTGCCAGTCCCTGAGCAGTAATCGCAGAACCCATGGATTTCCCGGAGCTCACAAATTTCATGGGTTTTGCTGAACTTGCGGGTTTTGTTGAACTCACCAAACTCATGGAAAAAGACCAAACTCATGGAAAAGATCGAACTCCCAGAAAAGGGAGAGTTGCTGCCTGCTGGCCAGCCTCCATGTATAGACTCAGCTTGACGTCCATGGTGTGGAATATTTCCACTGGCCAGCTTGGGCTGTCTGCCTGGCTGCGCTCCCTTCCAGCTCCTGCACACCTGCTCATGGGCTGAACATGGCAGACTTGAAAAAGTTCTTCATTTCTTATCAACAACTAAACACATCAATGTATTATCAACATTCTTCTCATACTAAATCCAAAACACCTCGTACTAAATCCAGAATATCTCATGCTAAATACACAGCAGCTACTAGGGTGAAAATTAACCCTATCCCAGCTGAAACCAAGACACAAGGCTATGACAACTGCAGCATTTAGGGTTGCTACTGCTTTGTACCCCAAGATGCACCAGTACACCCTGTTTATGAATGCGTACCGGTTCCCTCAGTCTTGAAAAACTGCTTTTGGGCTCCTCAGGATTTAACTCTTTGTTTAATCAAAGGACCTTTGTCCTGGATCACTGACAATGATCTAGATCAATGCCAATAGTGGGGACAAAATGAATGGATGGGCCCCCAGTGAAACATCTTTCTAGATTCCTGTCAGTTACACCCAGACACTGTGGGAAAATATGTGTGACGTGGTGTTGTTACTAGATGTATGTGCGTAGCTGCCACAACAGGAGTAACATGGAATGGTGGTGATTATATTATTTCTCCTGTGCATGAATGTCAATGCAATGTAACAGCAACAGAGAATAATGGTTTAATGTTTGCAACACTAGAATAGTGTGGTGGTCTGTGTACCTAACCAGAGCACCATATTTTCCTTGGGAGGGCAGAGTTCTGAAACAGTATGAAACCATATATGGAAAATGAACATGTCTTTACGTGATCCCATTGTCAGCTGGCTCCTAGCAGTAAGCAAATATGTACAGGAGCAAAACGTATTTTCAGGAAGCACTACAAATATTTGTCAAAAACTTTATGCTAAGTGTCCTAGAACAAAGTACCACAGACGTTCTGGGTAACTCCATAGGAGGCCCTTTAATTAGATCAAATTTCCAAGACAGAAAATGCACACTTCACCTACATCAGTGTGCTTTTCAAGTAAATCTCTTAATCACTGGTGTCATGGAGGCATCTCAGAGAGCATCTCAGTGAGTCTTGGAGGCAATCTCAGATTTCCTTTCAGATGAAACTACATCGTATAAACATGTGCTACAAATGCTAACAGGCATTTTGTGCATGGGACTAGACTAGGGCTAGCCCAATGTAACATCCCTGTAATGATTCAAGTAGCACCAGGTCTCCCAGATCAGCTGTTTCTAGGTCTGTTCCTGTCGGAGCACATTACTAGCTGTTCTACACATCAGAAAGGATCTTCATTTTCAACTGATGTTATTGTCAAGAAACCAAGGGCAAGGTATCTCCTTCCACAACCCTCTAAATTAAATTTGCAACCAAGTCAACTAGTCACTCTTTAGAATTTTCTTCCTAAATCATCAGTTGAAAAAGAATAGATCATAATCTTTCAACCGTCTTTGCAGAGAACAAGTTATTTTACTGTGATACATTTAACTTTATCTTGAAGTTTTAAAAGTAACCACAGTGCTTTCCAGGCAATTTCTAGACCGTCACCTATATAATCTAAGACAAGCTATATCTTGTTTTCTTCAATTACTGCAACACATACGTCCTAAAAGAAAGTAAAATAATGTCTTTGATGCCTTGAGATGCAGCCTAAACATTATGGAATTCCTGTTTACACCAGCTATAATTCATCAGAATACATACCTGAAACTACTGCAAAAATCTTGGCTGCGATGAAGTACCATGAGTCTATCAGGAAATAAAACAATCTCTTGCCAAACGTAACAACGATATAGGGCAGAATTTAACTCCCACTGACCAAGACTTTTCCTTCCTTTTTATTGAACAGTTTTGTGGAATGTGGGAATGCTTTACACACAGAGGTTTCTACAACACAGATCAACACGACTTGCTGTGATATCTCTTAACTTGGCACATCAACCTTCTAAGGCAGCCTAAACATACCACTTGCTTGAGCAGTCCCTGAGCTCCAGCTGGTAATCAGAAGTTAAGAGTTTGCAGGTGGCTATGGGGTTGTACCAGCTTATTTAGATTTTTAATGATGAGACGAGCATTATGCTAAACATGTCACTGAATATGGCAACTTAGTTTTTGGCTTTCCTGTAATAGTGTCATATCAGACAAACTTCTTTTTTTTATTACTAAAAATCTACACCCCTCTTTTTAAGTGATACACAAGAAGCTTAAGAAAATTTTAAAAAGAAACCTCAGTTTTGTCTGAAAAATAGTGTGTCCAGTTATATAAATAGAATTCAATTTAAAAATAGCTTTCCACTGCCTTGAAAAGGAAGCAGAGCTGTTTTTCCCTATGTGTTCTTTTATCTTTCAGAAAGCAGAGGCCTCTGAAGTCCACTGCTACAGTGAGTTTAGATTATTTATCATTTGTTAACCTGTCTTGCTAGCTCAAGCAAATGAATTAGTTGTATGATGAGGCGCTCTGTGAATCTTCACCTGGATGCTGCTAATGCCACAGTTTAAGGATACATCCTTCCTATGCTGCTCTCCCACTGCCAACTCGCTTTCTACTAGGTGCTTATTGCATGTTGTGTAAGAAACCATGTGTGTGTGTGTAGAACAAAGCGGCATCTTGAACTTGCCCCTTTCATCCACTGACAGCCGGTGTAAAAGGAGGAGGAGAATCACACCCTGCCAGCATACCTCCAAGCTTATGTCAGTCTCCAATACAGATGACACAGCCGGAGGAACGTTTCTATGAACAAGAGTGTTCATAGAAAGAAATACTATTTTTGAAGCCACAAAAAATCAAGCCACACACAAAATTGTGCTGAAACACGCCTGAACTAAAGATGTGTGAGTATGGACTTACAGCAAAAAACCTTAACTTGATTGAGGAAAGGTGGCTCTTACCCTGGTAGCATGGAGTCCATCACTGGCACATCTTAATAAAGCCCTGCAATGCTATTTTCAGATGCTTCCACTATTTTTTTATGGCAATTGGGAGACAGTGCCAGGCCAGAAACTCTATCAGTCTTTTCCGCCGTGATGAATTAGGCATACATGTAGCTGTAAATGAGTTTATTCAGCATGATGATTGTTCCTCATATTCTTGTGAATATGCGTACTGAATGTCTGTTCAGGGTTCTGTGTACCCAGCTGCGGCATGGCAATGAGTTGTTCTCCAAGTCTGGAAGAAGCAGCACGGCTGTATGATCCTGGCTGAAATCCAGCCTTCCAGCATACCAAGGCCGTGGCCTCTGCTCACCATGAACACAAGAGGGTGCTGGTTACCGTGTAGAGATTTTGCTTTTGGAAAATCTAGGTCTTAGTTTTGGAGAGGAAAATCTAGCCGGAAATCTGCTGCCCAGAAGAACTATGAGCTGAGAATCGACGAGACAGGATGAAGCTAAGCAGGCTGCATGAAATCTCTGAGGGAGCTAATCAAATAAGTTTCCTTAACAGTGTTGAAGTTACAGATGTACATTATGCCTTTACTGTTGCATCCGTCTTCTTACTTTACCCTTCTTAAAGAGGGTAGCATTATCTGAACTAAGTTGTCCTGACACACTGCTGCTAGAGATGTCCATCATGTAGCCCTACCCTTCAGGGTTTGAAGCCAGACAAGAAGTTAATCTTATCTGAACAGTGTGCCTTTGTCTGATAATCACAGAATCACAGAATCACAGAGTGGTAGGGGTTGGAAGGGACCTCTGTGGGTCATCTAGTCCAATCCCCCTGCCAAAGCATAAGCAGGAGATGGCTGTCAAAAGCCGAAGTTTAATTGATGTATTACTAGCCCAGCTAGTAAACCATGAAGAAATGCTTAAACTTGCCAAAAGAAACAGGTAATTAGGGGGAAAGGTAATTCTGGCAGGGGGAGATTGTGACCACCGACTCATGGACCACCTACCCCAGTTATACCCCAAACACAAATGGTGTACTAATTTAAATGCTGGGAGAACAGACCTTAACCATTCATTTAGTAGAATAACAGTGCATATTGTATTGAATATGTTAATGCTTTGTGTATAAATAACTGTTCATTCGAAAGCTTGGTGTGCTGTTTTGAGACGGACGTCCGTATATACGCAACTATGCAACAAAATACATCTGCTCTGTGTGTGTATTGGTGTTTCACACACTGGGTAAGAGAATCCTGATTTTTTGGGACAACAGTAGTATTGAAAAAGGATGCAATATCATTGTGGTGTTTCAGTATTATTGTGGTGTTGTAGCATCATTATGTCAGGACATGGATATTTGGATACAATTGCTACAGATTTCCCCTGGATGATGCTTCTGCAAAGCCATTGCAGCTCAAAAGTAGTGCTGGGGACCCTTCATGCCTCCAGAAATGTCGATGAGCTTTTCTACTCCCTTTTGGCCTAGTTTGTTGTCTTGTCGTGAGATCATGCTCACCTAGGCACAGCTGATGAATCTACTGCTGAACTCTTCCATCCTGTTTTGTAAAAACAGCGGAAGCAGCAAGTGATGGAGTGTGTCTGTTGTGTATAGTTGTTGGGGATATTTTGGCAACACAGAAATGGCCCTATCAACTTGCCACGTCACGTATACTATGCCTGCTAAGCAGGTTACTTGCACAGGTGAGCAGCTGGCAGCCCTGATTAGCAGAAGCCAGTGATAGTGAATTCCCTGATATAGTGCCAAAAGATGTTCTGCTGAAATAAAAATTAGTCAAAATACACAGTTTGGAAGGAACAGTAGGAATCTGAAGATGGACGTGAGATGGACATGGGCTTGTGCTCTTGATGATAATTTCTTATAAAACATAGGTGCTTATTAATAACTGTTTTGATGATAAAGCAGAGATAAGGTAAGAAACATTAAATTTGTTCACAGAAATCGTACCTATCCCTTCTAAGGAAGAGATATTTATTTGCATTTGTCATCTATTCTTATATTTATTGTGGTTCATGAAAGATTGATTTTGACATGCAGAAGGTAACTGAGGAAGGACTACAAAAAACATCAGATTTCATGAGAAACCATCCGTTAGGGGAATCAGGATGGATCCAGCAGCCCAAGGGAGGTGAAGCTGCAGCAGCTCCATGTCCCCAGGTCCAGGTGCTAGTGAGGCTGAGCATCTGTTCCCAGCAGACACATGCACACAGAGCATATGTATACACCACACGTGCATTTTTACACATGGCCAGCCACATAACTAACACAGACAAACACACAGAGCACTCGCGTGAACACTAGCAGTGCCAATGGCCTCATCCTGCTCCTTGGAACAAAACCAGTAACATGTTGTTCATAAGAAGTGCAGTAGCAACCAGGGAAGATGTTTAGTTGTTCCACATGAAGAACCAGAAGAAATGGCCAAAAGTACATAGTGAAACTTGTTACAAGGTGTGGCAGCTTGGCCAAGTGTGACACACTTCCATAAGGTGGAGGTCATGAGGGCCTGTAGAGGCAGATGGTAGACCTGCAGGCTGTGTCAGTACCCTCTGCACCCAGAGCCATCTTGAGCCCAGCTCCCCAGACCCTGCCATGAGAATCAAGCAAGGGTATGGGTCTTCATGAGTCATGTGTGGTTAATACCGCGTACCCAGGGGAGGAATGAGCCACTCAATTGTGATCATCTCCAGGTGCGCAGGAGTGGCTCCAGACTGGGTTTCCCTTGAATGGAGAGCAATGACCAGAATCCCCAAGTCCTAGTTTCAGAAAGAGGTGACTGTTTCTGGTTTTATAGGTTACATTGCTTTGGGCAAGACTTTCTCACCTCCTAGAAAAGATATTTTACCTTGTTTGTCTCTTCACCTGTCTATCAAGTAACTGACATAATCCAGACTTACCTTTTCCTTTCTTCAATTTTTTCTGATTTTCCCACCTTTTAAGCCTGACCAAATTGCTATAGACTCAACTCAGTTTTCCTCTACACATTCAATAACCCTAGCATAGGTTATCATATCCCTCCTCTAGAAACTTTTGCCCTAAATCTTTCCATCTACCACATACTCCACACTTTCACCCCATGGCAATGGTCCTAGTAATACTAATCTTATTGCTCACTAGTATTATTCCACCTCATGAGCCATACGAAACATTCTTACTAGTGAGCTACAGTGGTTTGCCAGAGGGATCCTACTGAGTACACCAATTTAATGTCATGGTTCTTTATAATTTCCCACCAAGAACACAAAACAAGATTCTGCTTAGGTAAGTTAGGTGTTTAGTAAGTATCTAAGTAGTAAATAAATTATAATAATGTTAATTATAATTATAATATAAAATGTTGTTCGTAATACTAATAGTACTGATACTAGTACTCTTTTCAGATGCCCTGGGTTTATGACTGAGTTGAAGACACGTGGGACTTTGAAGAATGTATTGAAATTTCCTACTGCATGTGTCCAAATATGTCATTGGAGAGACTGGTCTTTCTTTAGAATTATTTGCTTTGTATGATTCTAACTGTTATTGACAGGAATTAAATTGTTATCAACGGATTCTGTACAGTATTATTATTTAATATGTTTTTAAAAGTTCGCTTTTATCCAATTTTTCGGGCTAAATTTTCTCCTTGCTAAATCTCTGGGAAAAGATTTCACAGATCGTCCAGTTTCCCAAAGTTTCAAAGAGCCAAAACTGAGATGACGTCACTTAATAAAACCATCCCAAGGCTGTGTCACAAATACCTTTGACTTTACATGCATTGTTAGCTTCACATGCCATATCAAAAGCACGTGAACGACATCTTGTCATTGCAACCTTTTTTCCTGTGTACTCCAGCTGTCAGTCATTTATAATAGTCACTAGGCATTTTGTGTATTGCGTTGTAAACTCATTGGGACAGAATCCTATCTTTGCATTTCTGAAGTGCAAGATCTACTTAGGATGCTGACTAGGTAAATAGTTAATACCATCCGTCAACTCTAACATTCAGTCAACCTCATGTCAGCAGGACAGCTTGAAGTTCCTCATGTAGGGGGAAAAAATATTCTGATGCCAGGAAGCAAGCTGGTTTCCTCTCTGTCCTGGGGTCAATATGGGAAAGTTCTGTAATTCCTCTAGTCCATGTCAACGCTTGTCCCCAGGTCCTCAGTGGCTCTAAAGGAGATTTAAATCTTATCCTCAGAGACTGTGTAAAGCAAATGTCTATTTGCTTTGCTTCTTGTTGACAGGGACTTTGCCAAGGTTGTCATAGGTATGCTGATTTGAGGGCTCTAGTCTGGGTGGCTAATAAATAAGGTTTTATTTTGAAAGCATTACATTGCTTAGCTGTAACCAGCTGCTGCGTTGCTTTGCTTCATTCCCCCTCCACCCCAAAAAAAGAGGGGTGAGAAGAGAGAAAGAATGCTAATGTAGGATTTCATGGGGTTTTGTAGAGGCATGAATTCAGGAAGGGTTTTCTGTGTCAAAATATCAAAAAAGTGAGAAATACAAGGTGCACTTTGATGATGGCTGCAAGGGATGCTTAAGGCAGACAGCAAAGGCCAAGGTCCTGACAGAATCTTCTGCAGAAAACTCTTAGCAACTAAAATCCTGTATTGCCACCACACACGTGTTGCAGTTAAATGTCAGTACTACCATGTGGCTGATGCAGCTTGAATAACGACTGGTAAGGTATTCAAAAGGATGTTTTAGTGTTTAAAGACAAAGTCATGCTCCTGGTTTTTACACTTACTGCGTCTGAGTTTTCCTTTTTCCACACTTCAGAAGCTTTGAGTTTCTTGTCCTGAATGCAGTCCTGCAAAATAAGTAGTGCTCTGTCTTCACGCTTTTTTTTCTGAAGCAGGATTCAGCTTTCCTGGTCTAATAATATACTACTTTCATTTTTACTGTCACTACTTTGCAATGCAATCCTCAGCAGAGGCCCAGTGAAGGCGCAATGCTGAAAACAGGATATAACAGTTGCTAATGTGTTCCCTGTACCGAAGTTCATGTAAAATATTTAAATAGTTCAAACAGATTTGGAAGATCTTCAGAGCAGTTTCTTGAAGGGTAGGCATGCAGAACTGTTTAAAATCTAACGTAAGATCCTTACATGTGCCTATTAACTTTCTCTTTGGTACTTTAGTATGTCTATACAGGAAAGCATCTCAGCTTTTGGTAGTTGTTAAAGGGATTGCTTTTTAAGACTACCAGTCATATAATTGATTATCTCTAAAATCACAGTTTCAGTGAACTGTGTTCTAATGTCACCTGTGCACAGATAGCTGGATCCATGATGGGTTATGAAAAAAGTACTTACTGCTGTTTTTCTCCTTGTCTATTCAGACACTTAAAAGTATAAAACTGCACTAACTAAAAAGTATTTTACAACGTTGTTTGGCTGTGGTTATTTCTGAAAAATAAATGGGCTCTTAAAGCCGATGCACTGAGTAAACAAAGAAAAAACAACTGTGGGGCACATTATGATTTTGTAAAGGTCGGTATTGTCTGCATCTGAATGAAGTGGACAAATCCCTGCTTACATGCAGTGTTCAGAGAAAAAACCAAAATCATTACAGAAAGTTCTCTTACAGCTCTAAGATTGCTTTTCACAATAGCTTTTTTTATTTAAGAAAATTAATAATTTTTAGATAGCATGTAGATAAATTCTTTACTGAATCTGAACATGTGTGTTTCCATATGTTTAAGGAGAAGTAAAGACTAGTGCCATGGACTGTCACTATTAAAAGTGAAAAAGCTGATTCAAAGTTTATACTAGACATACTTCTGTGTCTTAGGGTTGATGACACAAATAGCACCAGCTGGCAAGTGAGTATAGTGGCTGTGAATGCATAGAATTACTAACAGGGATTGGATTAGAAATACTATTTCCCTCTGTTAGAGGAAATCATCAATCTTTTAAAAGTATAAACCAGGATGAACCAAAGTAAAGAATAACATTACAGAGACAAGTTATGTCATGAAGTAACAGAAATCTGTAGAGAGTAATAACATGTTAAAGGAGAACAGGTAAGCATAAATCTTAAATGACTTCACCTTAGTATAAAAGTAGGAATGAAAAAAGGATGCTGCTTTCACCAACTACAAGTCCCACCGGTTCACTTGGAGCAGCTGTATGAGCAGCAACATCCTTTTTCCCATCAATACAAACCATTTTATTTCTTACAACTCTATTTTTTCTTAGGTGTATACATTTTCAAGCAGAAGTACAAAGTTTTCCCACCTAGCACGTTTTATTTTTATTTATTTGCAACTGTCATAGCTGCTTATACATGAGTATGTATGTAATGAGCCAAGTGTTAAATCTAATGCTCAGATATCTTGGGTGGTTTGAGAGGCAGGGATGTACTGCTCTTTAGACAGAAGATAATCAGATGCAAAGTATTTTACAAACATTTCTGTTGGCTTCCAAGCAGATGTATGGCAGTATCTCCCCCTATTCACTTCAAGGAACCTAATGCTCTGTATGACAGTGAAAAGTAACTACAATCACTATTTTGCAGATTGAGAAGCTACCCAAGAAGGGTGCAGCTGCTTACAAAAAAGCCAGAAGGGAACTTGGAAGCTGACAAATCCCACCATTTTATTTGTTCCTATTGTCCTGCTGTTGAGCAATGAAATTCTCAGAATTGTGTCTGCCAAATTACAAAGAGTAAAAATACAACCTCTACAAGAAAGTGGACAAGTAGGCAAGTCTTTTAAATTCTCTTCTGAAATAGCAGGCCCAAAAAGTACCTTTGTTACAGGTGTCCTGGTAAAAAAGTTACTTGCTTTAAAATAAATAAAAGAAAAAATGTTAGCACATAATTTCTAATACACTTTGTCCTTCAAATGCTTGTTCCTAGTTATAAGGAGTGCTACTGATACTAATCACTAATGATAAGAGTTTAGGAGGTGCAACAGCAGATGAGATCTTCCTTGTGGGCTGTCTCTGATTCCCTGTCTTGTACACAGCATACCTCAATTTACCAAGGCATCAGTCTTTATACAGTTCCAGATCAATAGGTTTCAGCCCCTGGGGCAGTCCCAGGTGACTGGTCAGTTACAGCATTTACATCACACTTGGTCAGCATTCCAAAACTGTGCGTATCCAGACTCTTGAACTTGGACATTGAGTTAGTGCCAAAAACCAGCTAAGTGTCATTGAGCACATTTCTCAGGATGTCGTTTTCTTACCAAGGACAGTTCTCAGATTTAAAGAATACTTTTGTAAATCCCTTTTTTTTTTCCAGCCAAAGAAGTCTTTGAGATGTCTCTGAGACACATTCCTGACCTTGTTTCCCAAGTAAATTACAATCTCCTTGTGTTCTGTCACTGTTTGAAGGATTTGTACAAAGGTCCTTGTGACAGCAATCTCTCCTCTGACCCCCACTTGCAAATTCTCACCCATCCCATAGAACAGTCTCATACAGCTCAGCTGTTCCTTCAGACAGAGGACAGGCCCTGTTCTCCTCTCCTCTGCCGGTCTCTCCTGAAGGGCTTGCATCTGTCTGTTGCAGAACTTAGTCAGGCAAGCTGTCCCACCACTTCTCAGCAATAAACCCAAATATTCTTGGTTTGGGTTACAAACGCAGCCACCATGCAAAATGTGTCTGTTTCCATTCAGTTCTCCTCTCCTAGGGATATGTGATGGCTTAGCCCGGGCTGGCAACAGCAACACAGAACCACGCAGTTGCTCTATTGCCCATCCCCCTGCTGGGGTGGGGAGGCGAATGAGAAGAAAAAAGCAAAACTCATGAGCTGGGATAAAGGTAGTTTAACAGAACAGCGTAAGGGAGAAAAAAACTCAAATAACTATAATACTGATAGAAACAATAAATAAAAACAAACAATACAGAGTGCAATTTCTCACCATCCAATACCCAGCGCCCTCCCAAGCCACGATTCGCCTCCCGCCAGCCGGTTCCCCCACTCAGAACCGAGCAGAACAGCACACGGTGTCGAACACCCCATTTGTTTGGCTGGTTTGGGTCAGCCATCCAGGCTGTGTCCCCTCCTGGCCTCTGCTGAAAATTAACCCTATCCCAGCTGAACCCAGGACATTATCCACCCCTTATTCTATACGGTCTACATCATGTCCAGGTTCCCCATTATCCAATTAATCACCACCACTTTTCCTGTCTACTTTGCCTGCCTTTTATATGTGTGTGTGTATATATATAAATATATCTGTCTCACAGATATCATTCCCTTAGTCTATGGACCATCCCCCTACAATGGCCGTTGAGTGCATTTAATCCATGATGTTGGGCTCCATCTGTCGCAACAGTCTTTCATGGCAGCAGACGTGGTGTGTGGTGTTGGGTGGTTGCATGCTGCATCCAGAGCAACTGGTGTATATCTGGTGGGGCCCGTGCCCACCATCTGTGGGTTGAAAATGTCGATCTCGAGGAAGTTGCCGAGTGCCACTTGATGAAATCAGCCAGTCCCATCACTGCTGCACTTTGCTCGGTTTAATTAAAGTCCACCCTTCATTAATTTGGGTGATTCTTGCTGTAATACTATTGATACGGCATATAACAACCCCTGGGGCAGTTGATTCCAGGTGTACTGGACACCCCTTGAACTGAAAGCAAACTATGGCCGGCACTCTGCTGCCAAAGGGATGGAAAAGGACACATTAGTGATATCAATGGTGGCACACTGCTTGCCTGCCTTTAACTCCAGTTCATATTGAAGTTCCAGCATGTCCGGCATGGCAACACTCAGCATCAGCATAACTTCTATGATCCTATGATTCATTCAGGCCACGATATTCTACTGACAGTCTCCACTCTCCATTAGCTTTTCACACTGGCTGTATGGGACTGTTAAAGGGTGAGCGAGTCTTGCTGATCACTCCTTGACTCTCCAGTTGACAAATCAGCTTATGGATGGGGATCAGGGTGTCTCAGCTGGTGCGATATTGCGGCCAGTGCACCATTGTGATAGCAATCAGCATCCATTGTTCTTCAACCCTCAGCAACCTCACAACAGAAGGGTCCCCCAAGAGACCAGGCAAGGTAGACAGCTGTTTAACTCCTTCCATCTCCAAAGCAGCTATACCAAAAGCCCACCTTTTTGGTCCTTGAACTTATCCTCTCCTGAGGTAGTCTACACCTAGGATGCACAGGGCCCCGGGGACAGTCACAATAGGGTGCTTTTGCCACTCATTCCCAGTTAGGGTCGCTTCAGCCTCCCATGCAGTCAGCTGTTGGGATCCACCCGTCACTCCAGAAGTACAGATGGATTCTGCCTCTTTATAGTTTGATGGTATTAGGGTACTCTGGACCGGTGTCCACTAGAGCTTGATACTCCTGTGGATGTGATATGCCAGGCCATCGAATCCACACCGTCCAATAAACCTGGTTGTTCCTTTCCTCCACCTGGCTGGAGGCAGGGCCTCTCTAATCCTGGTCAGAGAATTTGCAGCTCAATTCCTGAAAAAACTACTTAGAAGAGGATCAGAAGTAAGATCAGGCTTTCTACTCTCTCTGGAGAACTGCTGGCTTTTCTCCTAGAAGAATCCCCTTTTGTGATTGTTTTTCCTTGCACTCCTGCCTCTAGGGTTGAGGCAGGGTTTCCATCCCCACTTCCTTATGTCCTCTCTGTGGTCTAGCAGGTAAAACCACATGCTTCTTGTGAAAACCCAGGACAGGATGTTCTGTATCTGGACTTTTGTAAGGTCTTTGACATGGTCCCCAACAACACCCTTCCCTCTAAAATGGAGAGATACAGATTATATGGATGGACTGTTAGGTGGATAAGGAATTGGCTGGATGATTGCATCTAGACAGTTAGTGGTCAACAGCTCAATGTCCAGGTGGACATCAGTGATGAGTGGTGTTCTTCAGGGGTCTGTACTGCGACCAGTAATGTTTAATATCTTCATCAATGACCCAGACACAGGGTTTAAGTGCACCTTCAGCAAGTTTGCAGACAACACCAAGTTGCGTGGTGCAGTTGACATGCCTGAAGGATGGGATGTCATCCAGAGGGACATCGACAACCTTGAGAAGTGGGTCTGTGTGAACTTCATGAGGTTCAACAAGGCCAAGTGCAAGTCCCTGCACCTGGGTTGGGACAACCCTGATGCTGTGAAAAGCTGGAGTTGAAGACTCAGTAGTCAGAAGATTATTAAGCAGGTATTCTTTATTACGGCGTTGGGCACACGGGGGATCTCTCCTCCAAACGTGTGCGCCAAACACGCTGTCATTTCAGGTTAAAGACAATCACAGTAAACATATTCATTATATTTCCGAGAAATGCTTAGCATATTAGTGATTTTTCCAATAACTAATTAGCATACGTGAATGTCTTTCACACATGTTTGTTAGCGTCCTCGGGTGGTCTTTGGGGGTCTTAAGATAAAGGCTTATACTCCTCATCACAGTGTCCACTGGTTGACCTTTGTTTCTGCGCAAACTCAGTTTTAAGATCAGTTTACCGTGTTCTTCCAGGTTGTTTTGCTCTGGTCTTGTTGCCTTCTTGGTGCCTCTTTATCTCTGTAGCTTGGTGCATCTGCCCTCCCAAGGCTGAGCTGTCTGCGGCAGAATTATTTAGAAGCCTCTCTAAGAGCTTTCCTGTCTTCTCAAAACAGCAAGTCATGTTTGTCTAAGTAATGTTATTGAGGAGCCTCTTTACCTTAAAGCTTTCCTGTCTTCTCAAAACAGCAAGGATCTAGTTTAGTTTAATTACAATCACTCTGGTAAGTGCAAATTTTACATTTACAGGTATCAACCCCCAGTATCAACACAGGCTGGAGGACGAAGGGATTGAGACTTGCAGATACTGGTGAATGAAAAGCTTGACATGACCCAGCAACATGTGCTCACAGCCCAGAAGGCCAATCGTATCCTGGGCTGCATCAAAAGCAGTGTGGCCAGCAGGTTGAGGGAGATGATTCTGCCCCTCTACTCTGCTCTGGTGAGACCCCACCTGGAGTCCTGCGTCCAGCTCTGGAGCAATCAGCACGAGAAGGACATGGACCTGTTGGAGCGGGTCCAGAGGAGAGGCACAACAATGATCCGAGGGCTGAAACACCTCTCCTGTGAACAAAGGCTGAAAGAGTTGGGGCTGTTCAGGCTGGAGAAGCAAAGGCTCTGGGAAGACCTTATGGCAGCCTTTCAGTACTTAAAGGGGGCCTACAAAACAGCTGGAGAGGGACTTCTTGCAAGGGCGATTGGACAAAAGGCCCTTGTAGCGATTGGACAAAAGGTAATGGCTTTAAACTAAAAGAGGGTAGATTTGGATTAGATACAAGAAAGAAATTGTTTACTGTGAGGGTGGTGAAACACTGGCACAGACTGCCCAGAGAGGTGGTAGATGCCCTGTCCCTGGAAGCATTCAAGCCCAGGCTGGACAGGGCTCTGAGCAACCTGGCCTAGTTGAAGCTCATTGCAGGGGGTGTGGGCTAGGTGATCTCTAAAGGTCCCTTCCAACCCAAAGCATTCTACGATTCTTTGGAGTTTCAGGTGCTTGGAGTGGCACAGAGCATGTGATGAAAGAGGATCTAGATATTTTCTGTGTTTCCCAGATAAAGGTAAGACTGTAAAAGGCTACGGAGAAAGCAATGTGCAGATCCATAACACAGAGAGCTTTGGGCTCATGAGTCAGTAGGTTTGCACTCTTGACACATGAAATAACAACTTGTTGCTTTAGACTGAAAAGAACTCTTTATTCTGATGTGCTTTTTTCACTTTGTATTTTTGAAAGTTAAAGAGAAGAGCATGTTTGAAGAAATTTGAAACAAACATCAAGATTTGTAAGGTCTTGTTCACTAGACGAAGTGCAGCTATCCTGTTTTTACTTGTAAGTAAGCTTCCAGCGAGACAGGGCTGAAATCTCTCATTTGATGGAGCTCCTTTTATCTTTGGCTGCATTTTGTGGATTTGGCAAGCTAAGATTGGAGTATCTACACTGAAGCCCTGAAATACACAGACATAGCTTTTTCCAGTGGCTCGGTATTAGTCAGCTTTCAGCATACTTACAGAATCCGTAATTCTATTTTCATTTAACAGAATTAAAGGTAAAATCACAGAACATGTCGTGTAAGTTAGCATGTGTACGATAGCCTTCAGTCTCACATATACGGCTAAAGTCATATGCTTACTAATTAACGACTGAGTTAAATGCTGAGAAGGGCATATAGTCTTATGCAAGGGCAGTAGCACTTGGGCAGTCTTGGGTATTAAAACCTAATGCTGCAGACCCCATAAACCCTGACATAAAGGTTTATTTGTGAGGGCTTGATTGCAAGTTGGTGGTCCAGTGTGGCAGGTGATTTTTTTCTTGGTACGCAGTGCTCCAACTCCTGAATCTTCAGGTAGAAAATCAACAGAGATGCAGGAAGGATGTTACTCCAAAAGCAGCCTCTCTAAAGATCAATCTTTTCCTTTCTTTCCATAAGACCTTATGCAGTATTGTAACACCATTTCAAAATCCTTTCCTGAGCGCTGCATCTGCACCTTTCTCTGCAGAGGAACAAGTGCTGTCACCCAAGCCAAAGACACCTCTAACATGGCTTACTTTCCTATAGCACTAAAAGCTATATTTTTCATAACTGAGATTCTCTATTTTTTGAAGTCTTGTCCAGACAAGCTCAACAGGTATAAAACTGCTTTGGCTGAGCTGGAAAGACCAGCACACATGGCCAAACTAAATGCCTGAGCCTCCTTCCCTGGAGCACGTCAAGTGGTAGAGAAGGACTGACCACTGTCACGGCAAGCCTTTCCCAGGGAAAGTGGGGGAGAGGAAAAAGGAAACAAACAAAAGTCATAGAATCACAGAATAATAGAATCCTAGAATTGTAAGGGTTGGAAGGGACCTTAAAGATCATCTGGTTCCAACCCCCTGCCATGAGCAGGGACACCTTCCACTAGACCAGGTTGCTCAGAGCTCCGCCCAGCCTGGCCTTGAGCACTCCCAGGGAGGGGGCAGCCACAGCTTCTCTGGGCAACTTGTTCCAGTGCCTCACCACCCTCATGGTGAAGAATTTCTTCCTAATATCTAATCCAAATCTGCCCTCTTTTAGTTTACAGCCATTCCCCCTTGTCCTATCACTACACACCCTTGTGAAAAGCCTCTCTCCATCCTTCCTGTAGGCCCCTTCAGGTACTGGAAGGCTGCTAGAAGGTCGCACCGGAGCCTTCTCTTCTCCAGGCTGAACAGCCCCAACTCCCTCAGCCTGTCCTCACAGAAGAGGTACTCCAGTCCTCTGATCACCTTCATGGCCCTCCTCTGGACCCGCTCCAACACATCCAAGCCCGCCCGTGAGGAGATATTTCTACCGTTGTTTTCTCAGGCTGCACGGCGTTGTGCGTGCGCGCAGGGACACAGGCGCATACGCACGGAGAGGCACCGCTCCGCCCGCCAGACCTCCTGCCCTGGCTGGGAAGCGGGCCAACAGCGCGGAACGCAACCCGGTGGCTTCCCCGGCACCCCTCCCGGGAAGAGTTATTTTAAAACTTCGAGCTTACTGCTCGGTAACAAGTGACCGAAGGGAAAAGGCCAAGGGAAGAGGGGTGGGAGGGAGCCCGTTGGCGACGGGAGGGGAAAAAACCCCTCCGGGACCAGTGCGACACGGTCTCCGCGGCCGGGGAGACGGGAGCGGGCGGGAGGGATGGCCCTGCGGCCGGGGGAGTGCGGGGTCAGGCCAGGCACCCTGCGGCGGCCTCGGCCGGTGCGGCGGGACGGGAAGAGCGGGGAGGGGAGGGAAGGACGCGAAGAGCCGCGCCGCCGAAGTCGTCGCCCGGGGGGGCTGGCACAGGGGCGGTGGAGGGCCGGCCCCGCCCGGCCCGGCCCGGCGCCCGTAGCGGCCGCCCGCGGGGAACAGACGCCGCCGCCCCCATGTCGCTGCCAGTGGTGCTGCCGGGCTCCTGCTGCCCCGTCCCGGGGCTCGCCCCGCTGCCTCAGGCGGCGGCGGGGGGCTCTCTGTCCGCCGCGGCCGCCGCCCCGCCTCCGCCGCCCCCTCTCCCCTCTCGGGCCTGCCGCCCCGGTTCGCCTCAGCACCGCGCCCCGGGCCCCGCCGCGCCGGCCCCGGGCGGCAGTTTGGCGCTGTCGCGGCCGCTGCTGTGGCTGCGGCTGCTGCAGATCGCCCTGGGCTGCTCTCTGGTGGCGCTGAACTTCGGGTCGCTGTCTCTGAGCAGCTCCCCGCGGCTGAAGAACGCCTACCCGTTCTGGGCCGGCTCCTCGGTAAGTCCCCGCCGCCGGGACGGGCCGCCTTCCTCCCGCTTGGCCGCGGCCAGCGCGCTTACCGGGGTGAGAGCGGGAGCCCCGGCAGGGTGGCCAGCGCGGGGGCGGCGGGGGGTCGGGGATTCGCCTCCCGGAGTGCGTTTTAGCCTCAAAAAAACGCTCCCGGTGGTTGCGCGCCGCCAGAAACGGGGCCTTCTGCATCCGCGGTGCCTGGAGGTGCGGTGCGGTGCGCCTGTGCGCCGTGTACCCTCACTCCAGGCAGAGAGCCATGAACCAGCAGCGTTCCTGGGAAGGAACCCCAGGCGGGCTTACGGCAGTTTTGTAAAGAGCAGTGAGAGAAGTCACTCCATCTCCTCTTGGGCCCCACCTTCAGCTGCGCCTTTATAGATACAGAGCGCGCAGCGGTTGGTACTGCAGAAGCTAGGCAGTGGTCGGCAGGAGTTGGCAGGACCAGGAGACCGTCAGAGGGGTTGAGCCTGGCCTGTGGGCCCTTGAGCAGTGCGTGAGCCGTGTGCTGCCGCTGGTGCCAACAAGCATCGGCCCGTCCCTCGGTTTAAAGATCTAAAATACGTTTCGAGTGTTGTTCACCACCTGTGGGAATGCGCTCGCTGCTCTGCGGCTTGGGGATGGAGTCGTTCCTGTTCTGTGGGTGTAACGCAGCGCTCACCCCGGAACGCGCAGACAGCCTTCATAGGGCGGGGAGGGAACGCCGACCATCCGAATCTTACCCTGGGTTAAAGCAAGCTTAAATATATGTAGCTATGGACTTATTTTTGAGCCCTGCACACAGAACCATGCTTATGCTTTTAAAAGGTTTTAAAATAACACATGTAACATAGAAGTATTCAGTCTTTAATAATGAAGAAGTGCGTTTACTTTTCTAATGCTAGCTCTGAAACAATAGTATATTCAGTCAGAAAAGTTACCAAAAATGGCTTTCAGCAAAAGTGAAGATTTTAGCCCAGAAGCAGCCTGGAAATGTAGAGGCAATTAAAAGCTGGTACTGAGGATGTGTCTTTATTTTTTAGATGCAACATTTTGATTATGATACGCTGCATAAGTGATCTGCAGGAAAACTTTGAGAAGGACTTTATTTTCATTTATCTGAAAGCTTTGACAAGCGTAATGAGAGAAGTCTTGTTGTCCTTCAGGCAAAATAGCAATTCGCATCAGTACTGATGTGCTTTGTTATAAAATTGTGTGACTGTTTTGCATTTACACAATTAAAAAAATAATTTGTTATGAAACTGCAGAGTTACATATGTGGTTTTGCAACACCAGTGATGGTATTGGTAGGTGTTTTGGCCAGGTCATGTATGAACATTATGCTAACTTCTAATCTGCTTGTTTCTTTTTAGGGTAGGAGTTTGGTGTGAACTGGCGTAGTCACAAAGTCCCATGAACTAAAAATATAGCTGCTTATTTGCAGGACCTGCTGAAAAAGTGATTTGCCTTTCTTTAGGGTTCCAGTCCTCGCTGTGAAAGAGTATCTGAATGCGCTGTTTGCTTCAGTTCTGTGCCAACGCTTTCTCCTTCATTAATTGTTTTGCCCTCAGAGGTGGAGTCGTAGGGTTCAGTTGTGTGACTTACCAAGTCTGCTCTAACGAGTACTACTGCAGAAGGGGATGCTTTTACTTTCTATTCTTTTCTTGTGCTGATACTGGTATGAATCTGACTAAAGAGCAAATCAGTTCAGGGAGATGGTTTTGGTGCTCTTAGGGTTTTTGGTAGGGTTTGTGCTCTGAAAGTTAGTTCATTGAAATGGTCAGAAGAGGGCCAGTGCCAGCAGAAGGGAAGCAGGAATGGGTACTCACAAGCACTTAATGAAGTGGTGTAGTGGTGACCAAGGGTGGAGAGGGATAGCGAGTTTTTTGGTTGCAGAAATCCAACCTGAAAGCAGTTGGTTGGCTGAAAGCAGTTTTTTAGGCAATTGTTAAGGTCAGAGTTGCTGGTGTAACTTTTTGTCCCTGTGCATGTTTTCTGGGAGGAAAAAATGAAAAAACAACAGATTAAAATTTGGTTGCGTTATTTCACAGGGATGCTCTTAAGAGTGAAGACACCTCATCGGCACAGGCTCCTATCCTCTGCTTTAAAGTCCGTCTTCGTATCCTGCCAGCATTGTTGTAGTGTCCCAAAGTACCTTTCATCAGAGCAGATATAAATACCTTGTAAATGGCATTTTTTGAGCAGTTGTGGTGATGCTGTGTTTTTTGATGTTGCAGGTAATCTTATCTGGAATCTTAGATTTAATGACATGGAAGAGGCCAATGATGCTTTTGGTGAGTATGGATTAAAACTTGTTGTAAGGAAAATACCAGAAGACGGTCCTTATTTAATAGGCATTGGTTTAAAAAAAAAAGAAAATCACACCTTTCTCCTTGAGCAAATAGACTGTACTGTTGCGTCTTTTTTTTTTTTTTTTTTTGAATCGTAGCATCATAATTATTGAAAGAAGAGTCAAAACCTGTGAAAGGCTGTATTCTCGCTGGCACGGATGGAGTCCCCATTAAGGGCAAGGTGGAGCACGTCTGGAGGAAGTGTTAATGTTGTTTAAAAACCAATTTTTGTGTTTATGTAGGTGTAAGAAAGTGCTAGTTTAGTATAAATAGTTTAGCTCTCTGAGGAAGTGCTGCTTAAGCTTACGTAGCAGAGTTGGTTTGAAAGCTGAGTTGTGCTGTGCTAGTGTCTGGTAGCAGGTCTGAGAGCTAACCTAAGTATTGCTGTCTTACAGTAACTATCCAGTGTTAGTGTTTCAAATACAGTTGACATTACATTGCTCGGAGAGAATAAAATTGGTGTGCGGGCTGTGTAAGGTGTTGTTTGTAAATGAAATCTGAAGCTATGTGGCTCTCAAATGTCTGAGAGGTGGGATTTGAAAAAGGTTTTGAAATTGGCTTTTTTGTCTGTTTGGGGTTTTTTTTTGCCATAATGTCACTTCTGAAGACCTTTTCCAGGCCAAAGCAATTGTTTTATTTTTATGCAGTGCTTCTTCAGGATGGTCATCAGTGAGAAGTACTGAGGATCAGATGTGGGAGCTGTGTATGAACTGCTGCTTCTCAGTGGTGCCCTGGTTAGCACAGGCGAAGCAAAACAAGTTTTTTACTGGTTCTGTGGATAGAAAGGGGAGCTTGATGTCTGGGGCTCCCAAGCTGCAAGGACCATATTTTCATGAAAATAAATGTAGATGCTGTCTGTCTCAAAATGCCTGAGACTTGCACAGTGCTCCCTGTTTCTATATTGCATGTGTTCTGTGCTGTTTCTACAGCATGTTGCTGCTGTAGTTTACTATTGCCTGTTGCTCTTTCGCTCTTTTGTATTCTTCCTTGTATAAACATTATGGACCCTTCCTAGTTTTAATTGAATATGAAAGCACCAGACTCTTCCTTACCCTTTAATTTATCTCAAATGATCTTTAGGACGGCCGAGTGCTGGAGCAGATTGCTCAGGGATGTGCAGCAAATGGGGAAGTTTCTGAAATGATACTGAGCAAAGCCCTGAGCAGCCTGCTGTGTTCTCATAGCTGATCCTGCTTTGAGCTGGAGGATACGCTACAGTCTTCCTGAGCTCCCTTGCAACCACAGTTATTCTGTGAACCTTTATTTTTTTTTTCTTATTTGTCTGTATGTTTTATAGAGGTCTGATTTTTGAAAGTTAGATTAGGTCAGACTTGACACTGGGAAAGCTTCTTTACCGAGAGAGTGGTCAAACACCGGGACAGGCCTTCTGGAGAGGTGGTTGATGCCCCAAGCCTGTCGGTGTTCAAGAGGCATTTGGGCAATGCCCTTAATAACATCCTTTAACTTTTGGTCAGCTATGAAGTCGTCAGGCAGTTGGACTAGATGATTGTTGTAGGTCCCTTCCAATGGAAATATTCTATTCTATGTGCTAAAAAGGAAATTAGCATTAAATATTTAACGAGGCTAAGGAAGTCATGCATTGAACTAGCTATGGTCTATCACTATGGTCTATCAAGGGCAGATTGTTGGTTTCGGTGAGCATATTTATTTTGGGCTAAATTTCTAATATATCTACACTCTAGTAACTTGAACATTTTCTCTTGGGAGTTATGATGAGTTGTACAAGTTGTAAAAGTGAGTTTCCTCAGTACCGAAGGAATGAGACTCCTTACACAGCCATGGCTTAAGAGTTATGACATTCATAACTAAAATTGTAAAACCCATTTAGGGCTAAAACGTATCCCTTTTCCAGCTGTGACTGCCCTCCCCTTTTTCCTCCTTATGCAAGGCCCTCTGCATTTATTCCTTGTAAATACACTGCTAATGGATTCCTCTTTCGAGACTTTTGGACTGAATCCCTTTTCCCCTGTGCCAGCACAGAGCCACCTCCCCACTGTGGAGGAAGCAGAGGTTGCGTAGCTGTTTCCCTGACAGGCTTTGACTTAAGCAGGTGCCCAGTGTAGAAGTGCCTTTATGCAGGAAGTGAGCTTTGTGGAAAGGATTAGTTGCACGTGAGGGTGGTTTGATGAGATTTTTACAGAACACAGATATTTCGCGTGTTGGGTACCTGAGCTAGAGCCATGCCAGAAATCTGAGGAGTGATATCAGTTACGATGTTTTATGTTGCAGCAACTTAGGTCAGCATTTAGTTGTCTTTCTGCAGAGACTTGGACTGTGCTCAACAGTTAAAGTTTATAGGATCAAGCGGTCTTTATTCTTTTTCATAAATAGTTACGTCTGAATCTACAAATGCTATTTGGTTCACAGGGAGGGGCCTTTTCTCATCTTTCTTTTTATGCAGGGCTGTAAGTCACTCAGTTCGGTTTTATAGCTTCTTCAAATTGTGCAAATACCCCCTGGAATTCTTCATATACATCAAACCCCCCCAAAATAGCTTTGTTTTCAGCAGAAGTGGGATAATTCTATCTAGACTTTATCACGGTGTGTACTAAAAGATCTCAGATGTAGCAATTAGGCTGTAATTAAGGGTAGATGGTTGAGTTCCATCGTTCAGCCCTCTCTTCTTCCCAGAGCTGGGTCTTGAATAGAATTACGGTTCTAATGCTGCATTTGAAGTATGTGACTATTTTATTAAATGAATTGGTTTGTCTTTTACATCTGTATGGGGTTTTTTGTTGACAGTTGTGTTGCAGGTCTCCATGTGGTACAATAGATAGCTCTCACAACTGATAGAAAATTAGTAAGGTCCCATAATTAATGCTTAATTATTGCTGTTGCTGCTGTGTATATGGAAAATTAATACATTGATTTGACTTTTCCTAGAAGGATGTTTATAATGTATGTATATGGGATGTAAACAGATACAAGAGTTGATGATTGCAGAGGAAATTATTTTCTTTCATTTATTTTTTAAGTGTCTGCTTGGGCATCTGTCCTGTATGTGCATGTTAAAGAGAAAGCAATTCCTCTCAGACATTAAATATTAGCTTCAATGGCAGCAGCAGCAGCAGGAGAACAAGCAGTCTACCCATGCAGAATGAATGATGGGGTGAGACCCTTACCATGTAAGTTTATGCTGCTGCAGAATTCTCAAACTGCATGATGATTTTTTACCTGGAAGAGATCATCGATGCAAGACATTAGCAACACTGTGTCTGACATTAGAATACACTTTGCTTTCCTACAGTTTAATTAGTATAAATGTTCTTCAAGACTTTCTGCAGCTGTTCACAATCCCTGTGTATCTAATGCTCAGAAAGCGAGGGCTGTGAGCCACGCTAAAGCCATTTTTATCACTGCAGTTAAGACTAGTTACCTCTGTTTTGGCTTTTAAAATAGCATGTTTGCCTTTGCCTATTTGTTCGAAGTTGAGAAGTACTTTTCTCCTTGTTTACCTGCAGGTGGGTTATGTGGGTTGTGAGAAGATGTTTAAATTTGCATCTGCAGGAGAATATATCTGATAGAATAAACTGACAGAGTACATATTAGATAAGTGGACAGTGAGGTGGGTTGGAAACTGGCCAAATGATTGGTGCCAGAGGGTTGTGATCAGTGGCACAAAGCCCCACCAGACGCCGGTCAGCAGTGTTGTGCCCTAGGGATGGATACCAGGGCCAATACTACTTAATATCTTAATGAATGGTCTGTACAACGGGACAGAGCGTGCACTTGGCAAGTTCACAGGCAATACAAAACTGGGAGGAATGGGTGATACATCAAACAGTGCCTTTAAGAGGGACCTCGGCAGGCTGGAGAAATGGGCTGAGAGGAATCTCATTAAGTTCAGCAAGGGGAAATGCAAAGTCCTGTCTGTGCAGGGAGGTGCGCCGGTACACACTGCGGACCAACTTGGTGGAAGGCAGCTCTGCAGAGAAGAACCTGGGGAGCCTGGTGGACAACAAGCTGACCATGAGACGGCAAAATGTTTTTGTGGCAGAGAAGGCTAACGGTATCCTGGGCTGCATTAGGCAGAGACTTGTGAGCGGGTTGAGGGAGGTGATTCTTCCCCTCTCCTTGCACTGATGAGGCTGCACCTGGAGTCCTGTCTCCAGTTCTGGGCTCCCCAGTACAAGAGAGACGTGGACATACCGGAGCAAGTCCAGTGAAGGGCCATGAAGACAGTGAAGGAACCGCAGCATCTCTCCTCTGAGGAGAGGCTGGGAGAGCTGGGAGTGTTCCTCCTGGAGAAGAGAAGGCTCACAGGGGATCTTCTGCATCTCTGTAAGTACCTGATGGGAGGGAATGAAGATGAGGGAGCAAGACCTTTCTCAGTAGTGCCTACTGACAGGCCAAGAGGCTGTGGGCACAACTGAAAAAATAGGAAATTCCGTCTGAACACAAAAGACAACTTTTGTTACTGTGAGGATGGTCAAAAACTGGTATAGGTTACCCAGAGGGGTTGTGAAGCATCCATCTGTAGAGATACTCAAATCCAGCTGGACATGATCTTCAGCACCAGGTTGTAGATGACCCTGCTTGAGTAGAGGATTGGACAGGATGCCCTCAAAAGGTCCCTTCCAACCTCAGTGATTCTGTGAAAATGCTGACCAGTGATGGAACAGAAAGAAAAAGTATTTTTCTCTTGACATTAAAATACAATATATTCTTTTGTCCACTATCGGAAAAGTAGTAGTGGAAATTATGGTTATGGTTCAGATCATGGTAGTTTTTAAGACTGTATGTAGAAGAATTATTTTTATCTTCTGCATCTTCAATGGGATTATCTGAATATTAGGTTATGCAGTCAAAAATGGACTATACATATAATAAACAGATCAAGATTTTATTTTTGTATGGTAGAACTTACTAGAACATAAATGCAGAAATGATCATCCTTGTTTTGCATATTTATAACAATATTTTCTTCCTTTTTCTTCTTTCGTTTTAACATGTTTCATTAGAAAAATCTGTGTGATTTTTAATCAGGATTTTGTAGACTGTTACATTAGGAGTCTGGATTTTATATATAATTTGTTGTATAGATGTATACTGGATTGTTTCTGTTTCAGCTTCTGTACCAAAGGATAAAACTAATATGTGAATTTGCCATTTTTTTTCTTTTTTTAAAATCTTTCTTCACTTGCAACTTTGGCCAAGTAACTTCTTTGCTCAGGATCTCCATTTCTTCATCAGTTGAAAGGGTACGGATGTACTTCTTGTTTTCCTTAATACCGTTTCTTCAAATTTGTACTGTAAGGATGTTTTATGTTGAAACAGCTTCTACTTCACTTACAAAACTGGCTAATTTCTAGTTGACAGTGCCCTGTGTTGAACAGATGAAAAGCTTTCTTTGTGTGAAATACCTGTGTCTACCAATTTTCTTTTTCTCAAAGTCATTTTTATCAAAAGGGTAACTTAGATAATCTAGATAAAAGCATAAGAAATGGTATTGATACATGCAAGTGCTGAGCAAGGAGTTAATTTCAAAAAATGTTTAAGTTCTGTTTGTACAGACAAATAGCACTCAAAGTGCTTGCTAACATTAAAAAACTCTTATCTGTGGTTTTATGGTATTTATAAAGCTAAAAGAAAATACTGTTCCTCTTAATATTGATTGTTCTTAGTTTGTCTTACACAAAATATTCCAAATCCTCTTCAGACAAGTACTAATAGCTACTTTAGTTATTGGGGTTTTTGAGGTTAAAACCTACATTATGTGGTAATGTTACGGTCAAGCTTTTGTAAAGCCTACTAGTAATGAGATGTTGTAATTTAGAGAATTACCTTGCACAGTAATGCTCTTTGGCTCCTGTCCATTCATGAGTGATTATTTTTCCCTGAATCTCAGTAAATGGGATCGTAATTTGTGCAACAGCTCTGATTTATTTTTGGTACAGCTTCCTAGGTAGCTAACCATGGTACGTCAGCTAAGCTAATTTGGAAAGCGGTTGCTGTTTGTGTGCCATGTTTAGGAAGCCCTTGTTGCTGCACCTGCTTAAAAGCTGTCTGGAGCAGAACTGAGCCCATGTCCCTTAAGATTGCCTTCTCTTTCTCAGGTTTTTGTCCGCTGCTGCATTTTTAATTTAGGCCATTTTGATACAAAGGAATCTGAGTGAGCAGATTGTTATTAACAATGATTCTTTTGTACATTAAAGATCTGATACTTGCTTTGTAGCATTGAGTACATAAAATTTAAACATGTCAGGAGAGGATTCTGTTATTTTTATTTGTCTCTAAAGTAGTAGTCTTACCCATAGTACGCTCTCCTGAAGTACAGAAAAATTTTGCACCTATGAATTGGGACAGGAAAATTTTCTACATGTGTTTAGAATCCATATCTCATCTCATGTAAGCACAGATTGGAGATTGTAAGGGCATACGTGAAAGTAGGCCTTCATTTTATACACTGCTTCTGCCTGTCCTTTTTTAAGTACTCTGTTACTCCTGCCGTTGCTGGTCTTTCCAGAGGGTTTATTAAACTGAAGGTATTGTCTGATTTATGAATGGAGGTTTTAGTGGCTGGGAGGAAATAAAAACATATAACCAAAGTCCCTTAAGTGTCTCTGTCCTCACTGTAAAGGGACAAATATTTTTCATTTGTTTGTGCTGCAAAGTAAGTTTGGCAATTCTGTGCAGAATGAATGTTGTCTTAAGGTGTTTCCTCTTCAGGTTTTGTACTGATCTAAATGTGCTGAGAAGTAAACTCAGTGGAAGGATATGACATACAGTGGAAGTCGGACTGCTTGCGGATGATACTTTGCACTCCAGAAAGACCTTCAGCTGCCCGTACTTTTCAATAGTTGCATATATTTTGTTAGCGCAAAATAGGGAGACACAGGTGTTTGGAGTAACCATTTAGTGGGTTAAGATAAGACATCCTGAGGCACTGAATTAACAGGGAATTTTTGAGAAGAGGAGTGTCATTCCCAGCTGCAGTTTGGGAGTGGGATTTGCACTGCCATAGGTTCCTTGAGGTGGCTTTGTGATGCTGTTCCCACTGCTGTTAACTTTATTTTACTATTCCAGGCTAACCGATTTGCTCTGCTGTCTATCATCTGTGTTCTGGTGAACCTGGCCGGATTTATATTAGGATGTCAAGGTTTTCATTTTGTGTCCAGTGTACCCAGATGCGATTTGGTGAGCAGACGTACTGATTTACATGTATTTCTTCACGGCGTGCCACGTAAGCTTGCCGTGCTGGGATCTCAAAATGTGCTAATGTAGAGATGCAAGTAATGCAGCCTCAGCATGGTAGAGGAAAAAAGAAAACTCTGTGTCAGGCCTTGATTCAGTTCAAATTGTGAACAGATTCACTGAAATCCACAACAGTATTTTTATTTTCTGTGTTCCTAAACACCTGTTTTTTTGAGTAACAGTCTTCATAAGCTGTTCAGCTCCTAAGGCTGAAGACCCCAAAAGGATATGTTTTGAGAGATTTTACTCTTTGTTTGAATAGCATACTTATCCCGGAAATAGTTTTGTTTGACTTGATTGAGAGCTGGCCTCTGTCTTCAGACCCTGAAGACACAGCTAATTTGGTGTAAGACTCTCTAGATAATTTTGTGGGGCCACATAGGAGGGAATCCCAAATATATCTGTAGAAAATCCTTCTTGACAGCATTATGCACTGATTGTAATATCACTTAAGAATGAGAATAAACAATTTTTATAGTAATGTGACCAACTGTTGAAAAAAGCCTGAGTGGATACTGGTGAGCTACCTACAAAAAACTCAGTCAGTATAATCGGTCGGTGGGATTATTCTTCCTGGTTTGCTTCACTCGGTGAGGACAATTTGTGTTGATACCTTACATCAGAACTGTCAGGAAAAAATCAAGGTTGATCGAATCATACTAGCTTTTCAGAACCCTTCTCCTTGAGGAAGAAGCAATCTGCACAAGAAAGGACAGAATGCAAAAGATTTTTCTGACATGGGTGTCATAAGAAGTAGAAGAATGTCTATTTATGAACAACAAACTGTGTGATAATTGAAATTGAAGCATACAGGGTCACTTGGTGATAAAGATGATAGAATCATAGAGTCATAGAATCATTAAGGTTGGAAAAGACCTCTAAGATCATCAAGTCCAACCATCAACCCAACACCACCATGCCTGTTAAACCATGTGCCAAAGTTTGTGTAAGTGATCATATGTGTAAAGGCTTGAAGGACTTTAAGGCTTAATGGAAAGACCTTTGAATATTTATTTGCATTCAGTTATTGCTTCAAGAAAGCTATTGTTGGTTCCTTAACATGCCAGTAGGCATATTGCAGTGAGAGTCCAAGACTGCAAGTGGTTGGCAATCTAAATTCACCCAATATCAATGTACCGAAGCAACACTGAGAACTATTAATGTTATTCCAAACAAGATGGTTAAACGTTTCAGGAATTTTGGAGCCCTCTGTGGTTGGAAGCATAGGGTACAGCTAAAAGGTGTGCCTGAAATTGTAAATTATTCTCTAGAGTGGTTTATGTAGGTAGAAGACCTTTGGCCCTATGATGCTAGAGAGTTTGACAGCTAAAAACCCAATTGTCTCTAGATACAGAAACATGGAATTTTTACTTGAAAACTAGGATGACAACTTTAATATGAAAGTAACAAGAACTAGTGGTGTACAGATTTAGCTACTACTGATTTGACTGGGTTGAAATTATAGTTGTGGGTTTTATTCCATCTGTAGAGATGCAAAGTATACTTATGAATAAAAGAAGATGTGTACAGTCCAGATGAAGTGGTCAAAGCAAGGATTTCCAGGCTGCTATGCGTTTGAAGAGGCATGGTTACTAAAATTGCTTAGTAATCAGTGCAGCTTTCATTACAATTAAGTTGTATTTAGATGTCTTGGGCTTATCAGTAATGCTTCCTTTCAAATAAGAAGTATGTGTAATACAGCTTTACACTGCATGAATCATTGGCATAACCAAACTGTACAAATTTCATTTTAAGACCCTGTATTTCCAGTCTGCTTTGGTGTCAGAGGTGTGGTTTAACACATAGGCTCTGTATTATGCAGGTAAATATGTTGCATAAAACAGATAATAAATTAAAAAGTGGAGTTTTGTGTTTTCAAAGGTGGATATGGGTGAAAACAAGATATGTTTCTGCTGTGAAGAATTTCACCTGGCTAAATGCACAGAGGAAGAGGCTGCGCTGAAGCTATACCACGCGAAGTCATGCGGTGCTACTCACCTTCTTCTCAAGGTACCCTGCGTGCACTGCTTCCCACACTTGTGCGACAGTGCAGTGCTGAGGTGACTGCTGTGTTTGCTGTGAAAAATTACGTTATTTTCTCGTGTTCCGCACTGGTCGGAAGCTCTTCATCGTTCTGCAACAGGGAGTTTTTTTTTCTTGTCTCTGGGTTTTGACCAGTGCATTGCTGATCCAATATGCAGTTCTTGTACTTTCTGTGCAACCAAAACTACAGACAAGGGTACGTGGGTAAATATGGCATAAATTTCAGCTAGTGTTTTGATTGCTTCACTGGTCTTTTCATCTTATCAGCCTTTCTTGGCTTACATACTGCTAAAATACAACTTCCAAATACAAAAGTGCTCTAGCATTTCTTTAATGGTGCTTATCTCACATCTGCATTTCCCGCAGAAAATTTAAGAGGAAGGTTATAATTCTTGGATGAATAGATGGACTATAAATCACATCTGAGCGGTATTAAACGCTTGTGAATCTCTCTGTCAGGACACACAATTGGGCAAAACAAGCTTTTGTGAATTACTCCAGTCTTGGAGATTACCTGTCCTAAAGACTTCATCATGTGTGTTTCTAAGTAATGGTGATGGTCACCCTTGTGTTTTCTGTGTTTGTTTTCGTTTTAGTTTTTAATTATTATTATTTTGACATTTACAAATACCTTGATTTAATCTTTTAATTTCCATAATCTCCATGTTCTTCAGAATGTTCTCTTTGCTCTTTGTGTCCTGAATGCTCTCACCACCACAGTTTGCTTGGTAGTGGCTGCCCTGCGTTACTTACAGATTTTTGCAACAAGAAGATCCTGCATAGTAAGTGAGTGCAAGGCGTTGCCCGCTATAAACAGCAGTACTAACAGTATTACTAGATTACACAGTTTGGCACTTTTTGATTTCTCAGAAGGTTTTTAACAGAAGTTTCATCTGATTAGGATGCATCTCAGATTGAAGACCAAGATCATGTTTTGGATCCTGATGATTTTGTCCCACCTGTGCCGCCTCCCTCCTATTTTGCAACTTTTTATTCTTATACTCCACTAACGAGTCGCAGGTAAACCTCTACACTCTCTTCCTTTCTTTTAGTATCTTTGGAAACACTGCAAATCTTCATTTTTGTTAAGACCGTTTTCTCTGTTATAACTGATAAAGGTTAGTGACTCTAGGGAAAAAAAAAAAAAAGAAGAAAAAACCTGTTGAGTTAGGAGGCAGCGTAAGTACAGTGTGGGTAAGGGGTATGATTTTGTTGTTTTCACTTTAGAATCCCTGGGAACTGTTTCTGGGTAAGAGAGAGGGCACAGCTTGACATTGCCAAAGGCTGTTATGGTGCTGTCAGGAGCCGGTCAGGGCAGTGATGGAAAGCCGGGCGCAGCCTCTTGGCAAGGCTCCTGCGAGAGACCGCTGAATGGCCACAGCCCTTCCTTCCTGCTGGGGTGATTCATCTTCTCTCTGTTCGGCAGTCGGGTGTGTTTTGATCGCGCTGACAATCCAGGTGATTGCTACCTGCGTCTCAGTACTCGGGTGCAAGTGGTCGGGCAGCGCTCACACCCACTGTTGCCGTGCGGTGTCTCTGCAGTGGCAGCTGTGGGTCCAAGGAGGAGGGAAGGTGGACATGGGAGGGTGAGTTCACGCTTCGGTAAGGGGTGAGTTCACGCTTCAGTAAGAAAAGGTGGATAGTCACAAGTCACTGTAGTCTCTTCCTCTGCCCACCTTTTTGTTTTCAATTTGTTTCTACAAAGATGAGCTGAGAAGGATTCGGAGGAGGATGAAATAATAGCTGTGTGAATTTTCTTGCGAGTAAGAGAAAACATGTTGCAGAAGGCTGCCTTCTTTGATATAATTAGTCTCATGAAACATTAAAATGTAAATTTGAATGGGGGAGTTGTGTTGTTTTGAAGAAGAACAGGGCTAAAAATCGCATAGCCTGTCCATTAATCATCAGCTGTGTTGTTTTGCTGTACGAGGACTTACTAGTGTCTATACTACTGGCAATTCAGTGGTGACTTATGAGTTTTGTTATCCTTCACTCTGCAGGCAGTTACACACTCTTCACAGTAACTTGCAGGCTAGCTTATTAGTTTCTGACTCAGGTGGAACTGCATTATTCTGCTGTTAATGCACAATGTTTATACATAAAATACCATAATGCTCAAGCAGACTGTATCACTCTTCTTTAAAACTCCGGCTGAAAAGCAGTGTGCAGGGCTGTTTAGTTTATTTCACTGTTTCATCAGGGATAGCATGCATGACTTTCAAGACGCTATGGTCCTTGCAGAGGCAATTACAGATCCTGGGAGTACCTAGAAAGCGGTAGCATGGCACAGAATGGATTTTTAGAGTGAAAAAGTTGTCAGAATCACCGAAGACCAGAGTTGATTCCAAACATAACTAAAAATCTCCTATGTGAGTCTTGGTTCAAGCTAGTTAGGAGAACAGAACGGTGTGCTGAATGATCTCTTTGGAAGATTAGGTATTTATTGAAATATGCTTGTCACGGTTCCTCTGCTTTAAAATGGGGCTGTCGTTCTTTGTCTGGCATGTCATGCTAGATGATTACCTCCTTTCCAACAGCAGTATTTCTCTGTCTATTTTCAGCACACTAGGGGCTGCTGAGCAATATTTAAGGCTTCTGCGGTCCAATACTGAGTAGCTGCCTTGCCTGTGACTGCACTAAAGCTTGCTGACAGTAACATTGGAGGGATGGTGACATCTTTCTAAATTCAGGCTACATGTTTCGAGGTGCTCAGGGTAGTTCTGCAGCAGTGCAGAAGTTAAAGCAACAGACAGATTTAATTTCCATTTGTGGCAGATGGGGAAATATGGCTCGGCCTGGGCTGCATCCAGGGTGTCCAGCAGAGTGGGTGGGATGGGGCCTGGCTTTCACTCAGCCAGCTGCCATGATGACTGCGGTTGTCAAAGCATGTGCTAAGGACGTGTTTGGAATGGGTGGCTGTTTTCCTCCACCCTTTAAATTGCAGAGCCAGAGACACTGCTAGCAAAGCCAATTCATTGGTTTGTTCATTTGTTCATGGGAAAACTTTTACATCTGTCTTATTTAGTGGTAGACAAAACAAACAAGCATTACAAATGTCTGGTCAGCTCCTACCTCTAATCTTGTTATTTCATAAATAAGGAAATAGCAATTAAATTATGTTTTCAGGATTGGCACAACAACACTAACAGTTACAGCTGAGTTCCCACGTGAAGAATAAAATAGAAAGAGTTGTAAGGCGTGTGAATTACTGGGAAGAGGCAATCCATGTGGGGCAGCAAATCAGTCGCCTGGGAGGTAGAAATCTACCCCAGTCCAGGTTAAAGTACCACTTGGGGACCAGAGGTGTTTGTCAAAACCCAACTCTGGTTATCCCGTTGCGTGTTCTCAAATCCCGTGTATGTCTCAAATTGGACCCCTGTGCTGCTGACCGTTGTTTCTTGACCACTGTCTTCCTGCTGTTGAAACAGTGGAGTTTCTGGGAGGCCAAAGCCCTGATGCTGCTGTGCAGCTGAGGTACAAGTGCAGAAGGTGGGTGAGAGGTGGCCGAGGATGTACCTTCCCCCTTCAGTGTCCTGCTTACCAGCAGCGGTCCGTGGCCTCTCCACAGCCTGGAGCAGTCTCTTGGCAGTGGGGTTCCCTGGAAAAAGCTTTTACTCCTATTCCCTGCCTTCCTATGTCACCACTTCAAAAAGATGTTGGCTTTTTGACTAACACAAGAATTTGCTTTGCTTACGTAAAAAGGGAGAGTGGAAATCAAGAAATAAAGAACAGACTGACAAATGTGCCCATCCTAGAAATTGCTTTTATACTAAGGGACTGAAGGGGTTGCTTTTCTAGTTGCATGTTCTGTATGAAGTTTTAACGTGATACAATTTGTGCACGCAACATTAATTTTCAAGGTATGACTGAGATGGGTAAGCCAGATCAGGCATGTTTAAAAACAAAACTAAGGTTCAAGAAGTATATGAAAGAACTATATCATTTTGTGGCCTACATTGAATGTAAGCTCAGGGCGAATGTACTGGAAAAATGTGAGGAAGTAATGTCAATGGAGCACCAACCTCCATCATACTCCAAAATTATTCTGAAGCTTTTAGGGGCAGATGAGATAGGCTGAAATTCAAACCTATTTTAACATATTGTATTTCCCCCATTTTTAAGATTAAAAAAGATATTTTCTTTTTTTTTGTCAAACTTCTCCATGCTTTATCTCCATTACCTTGGCAGGAGCCTTTCACGAACGTGTTCCGCAGTTCTCTTTTTGGAGGTTTTATTCTTTGCTTCTGTAAGCAGCCTTCTGTAGACATTCCCATTCACTCTGCCCTTTCAGTCTGCAAGAAAATACAGTCATCTTTGTTCCTTCCAGCCAGTGTCCAGAGAAGCCCTAAAGTCTGTGGGGAAGGAGTTGCTCTTGTGTAACATTCCTTGTAGAGAGATTGCATCCACTGGTGATCGCTGTAAGCCTGACGTTGGGTTCTGAGAGCAAAACATGTGGACTTGTGTGTGTTGTTTGAGGTTCCTGCTCAGTAAGAAATCAGAAATTTAAAACATAATAAAAAGCAGAGAAAAATCGAGACGCTTTGGGTCACAGGCTTCTCTGAAGATTGTGTGGGGAAGGTCGCCTCGGCAGCTCTGCTGTTGACCACCACACTTTGTTCCAGTGTTAATGGGGTAATGTAAATTTATGTTATCAAAATCTGTGTTGGCAAAAAAGAGTTTCTCCAGGCACTGTTCTGATTTCTTCCCTCTCAGAGCTACCTCGTAAGAGGAATATGATAACAGCAAGAGATCTTTGGGATTTCTGCTGTATTTCAGGTTTCAGAGAGCTCTCTGAAAACGGAGAAGCAACGTCCACCGTGAGGTACAGTTGCCTCATATAAGCCTTCGGGAATTGATTAACTATAATATTCTTAGCCAAGCATCTTCACAAAAATAGCCTTTATTCCAAGTTTGCCTTTTTCTGCACTGCTGTATCTGAACATAAAACATAAGGTCAGAAGTATCCTGAATTTCAGTTATAGTTGAGAATTGAGTAGTTCACAAAAATCAGAGCTAGACTATCACATTTTGAATTACCGCCTGCATTTGTATCTCTGGAAACAGAACTGAACCTCTGTGAAATAAAACTGAAATGAGTCCCTAGGCACGGTACTGCCCAGAGATGTGTGAAACTCTGGTGAATGCTTCAGAGAGGCACCTCCTAAGAAGAAATTTTGTGCCATCTTCTGGGAAGATCTCTCACAGCTCTTGGCAAGTTCAGTAGCTGTGACTGGGATCCCAAAGCCTGAGCTGGCACAGGAAAGCCGGTGGAGTTTGGCAGCAGATGATGTTTTTCTGCATCTGGAAAGCCATTCTGACGGAGTCGCTTGGTGTCATTTGTTGCAGGATGCTTGGCTCTGATGTGATTCCATTGCCCCATATTTACAGAGCGCGAATCAAAGGCGTTGAAGTGTTCTGCCCGCTGGACCCACCTCCTCCTTACGAAGCTGTGTGGAGCCAGAACAGCTCTGAGCAGGTAAGACCCAGAGGAGTTTAAGGTGTAACTTGTTTTTCTGCTTTAAAGGTAAGGTTGCACTGAGGCATGGTAAACCTAAGTCAGGTATGTTTTCATTTCAGAATAGCAGGAGAATATGTTTGGCTACAGGTGTGGCTTGCTGTAAATTTCCCTGAGGATTTTAATTAATCACTTACCTTTATAGTTGAAAAGTTTTCCCCAGTTGGAAAACTGTGTCTGACCATGGGAGAAGGAGCAAAACACGCCATGGAGCTCATCTGTTGCTGGTTATTCTAAAGGACCCGTGTGCTGCCTCCTTGATTTACTTCCCTTCCACACCTGCACTTCTCCCATGTGGGACTAGGTCAGGGTTTTCCCGTGCTCACTGACCCCTTTTCACTGGTGTTCTCAGAAGACAGGTGCTTTTTCCCAGAAAATACTTGGCAGGATAAACTGGCTGACCTGAGTGATGAACGTTAATGTTAGACATTCACTGGTCTTGGTTTTGCAGTGGAATTAAAACACATATCATGTAGTCACTGTGCGATTAAGCAAGTGTTCACTTTCTAAGGTGGATGTTTCAGTTCTTAGAAAGTACCAGAAGAAAAGATGGTGGCTTGTGATTTTTCAACTTTTCTATTTTATTGCAGGACGGTGCACTACAAATAAGTGTCGTGGAAGTTGTTGATTCGGGGGAAGTGACTGACAGGCAGGGGGAAGTGACTGACAGGCAGGCCTCTCAAGGTAAAAAGTACATTGTAAAATTTATTCTAGAACAGTTCTGCCCAACCCAGATGATGTAATGTAGCAGTAGCATTATTATTTCTTTGAAAGACAGCCACCATACTGCAAGCCAAAGATGCAGAATCATGATTGTTTCGGGTGGTGGAAACAGGGATTAATATTTAAAATACATAAAATGTTGTTTGCTCTTAAGATACTGAAAGAAAGAAGTATGTCCTTCTGCAGGTTAGTTGTTGACTCTATGCCCATACGTTGCAACAAATGATGTCCAGCTCCAGTGCTTCCATTTGTTTTGTATACCTGATGGTGCCTGTTGACATTTTGTTTCTGAAGAAAATAGGAAAAGGATAAAATTATGCAGTACTGTGTTGAGCTAAATGTGGGAATTGCTCTATTACTCAGCCTGCACCAGAAGAATTACTAAACAGTTTCTGTGTACTGGTCCAAGACATAGCTAGACTGTATGTAGAGGCCACATCAAGCTTTGCTCAGCATTGTTTTAGAAAACCAAGGAAATGGTTTCAAGTTGTCTTCAGCCTAGTCTTTGTTGTGGTGCATGCTTGTGGTTAAACATTATTGGCTTCTAGATAAGTCACAGTCAGCTTTTTCAGTACAGCCTTAAAAATCCGCTCTACTTTTCTTTTGAACTTGCCATTATGGGGCAGATGGTCTTCTGTGCAGCAGATGCCTATGTGCCTATCTGCACAATGTTCACAACACAAGAATATGGAAAGTAAAGACACTTAGGGGTGGGTGGGGGAAAAAAAAGCCCCAGGTCTTTTATTTGACTGTGGCTTCTCTTCTGTCAGCCTGCTTCTCAAGCTATAGGAAAACTTTGGGGTGAAGTTTATCGGCTGAAGTTGTTTCTGCTAAGTGGTGGCAGGAAAAAAAAAGGTTTACATAAAACCATACTTAACGAAATAAGTCTTTTGAAGTTCCCTTAAATGTTGGCAGTCTACCTGAAACCTCTGAGACTAAGGTCCTGGATGCTTCTGGTATCTCATCAGTTTCATCAGTTGTGATAACCAGAAGGAAATTCAGAAGAGTTGTAGCAAAAGTTTAATGCTCAAGGACTTCTTTTTTATAAAAACTGCTGTTGTTTTCTCTGGGCACTTTAAGCACAATTGAAAATAGGATATCAGACATAGAGCTGCATGGTGACTGCTTGAAGTTATAAGGGTGCAAAACAGGAAAAAATACTATAGAAAAATCAACTGTTGTGAATGAGAGTCAGGAAAGTAAAAAAAAAAAAGCTATGATGAGGCATTGTTTGAGGTATTGTTTGTATTAAAAAACATTTGGAAGCAGACAGACCAGGGCACATGTGATAAATTGTACCCTCTACCCCATCATTTTAACTGGTTTGTCCGTCCTTTTTTTTTTTAAATAAAAAGCCTGTAAATAGACATTTAAATCTCAGCCTGACTGTTACATTCAGATAAAGACGAAAGTGATCATCTTAATAAATTAGCACTGCTTCTTCTAGATGCCAAGGCTTCCTAGGGGCAATGAATTTAACAAAAGGAAATATGCTGAGTGGTATCTCTGCCTTCATTTATATATGGGGAGGTGTACTGGGTCTGGCTGGGATGTAGTTAATTTTCTTCATAGCAGCCCATATGGTGACCAAAACAGTGTTCATAACACACCAGTGTTTTAGCTCTTGCTGCACAGCGTGGAGGCTTGCTCCATCTGTGGCTCTGCCCCAAACAGCAAGGAGGCTGGGGATGCACAAGAAGTTGGGAGGGGATGGAGCTGGGACAGCTGACCCCAACTGACCAAAGGGGTGTCTCGTGACGTATAATGTTACAATCAACAGTAAAGACTTGGGGAATGTTTGCCAGGGCTGCCTTTGCTTAGGAACTGGCTGGGCATCTGTCAGCTGGTGGTGAATCGCCTGCTTTTGTTTGGTTTGTTTTCCTGTTTTTTCTTACCACCACCCTCTCCCCCAGCCCCCACCTGTCTTTATCTCAACCCGTGTGCTCTCTCACTTTTGCCCTTCCAGTTCTCCTCCTCATCCCACTGTGGGGGAGTGAGTGAGCGGCTGTGTGGGGTTAAACCGCAGCAGGAGGGAAATACAGAGTGAGGGGATATGCTAGAATTGTGGCGGAGTAACTCCATGGGCTGTCTCAGCCGATGTAGCGTAACAGTCTATAAATAAAAGCTGAACTTCTGGTTTATGCCAGTAGTCTGTCGTGCCAGGGCATTTGTGTATGATGCCGTGACTCCTGTGGCATCGTCAGCAGTGAGGGACTGAGCGTGGCTCCCTACGGAAGTTAAAGCTATGCACTACTGTCTGCCAGCAGAACTGGGGAATTCCTGGCTGCCGGCTGCAGGAGGCTCCGTAAGCTTCTCTGTGTCAGCTAAAATGGTTTTTCTGACTTCAAGAGCACTCCTGTCAAGCAAAATAGGACTTTCTCTACCAACTGTAGTAGGAAGATGTGCAGCCTTCTGCTGATGGCTGGGGGGTGATTGGCAGCTGCTCTCTACCATCACACACTAGGTATATGCAGTTCCAGTACACACCAGCTTGAGCTAGTTATCTCTCTGAGATCTGAAGCATTAGTACTATGAGGAATTATTACAAGATCATGAAATTGGTTCATTCGTCTATTTCGTAATTAAAAAACCCCAACTGCTCCTGAGTAGCAGCAGCACTATACCTCAAGGACGGACTGCGACTACAACTCCACTGGTGTTAATGAGTTTATATTGGTGATGGGTTCGTTAATCCTGCCCGAATATTGGTGCGCCATGCTTTGTTGCTGGGTCCCACCTCCTGGATTTCCAGGCTAGTGTCTGCTTTGTATAGGTTGTGTCACTGTTTCTTCTCTTTAGAGATTCTAGGTTGCATGTGTGTAGGAGATAAGCTATGCTCAACAAGTATGTATCATCTGGGCCTTAATTTTCTCAAATGCTCCAGTCCTTGGCACACTTCTGTTTGAGTACAGCGCAAACATTTGCCATGTTCTGAATAAAAGACTGTTGACATTAATTTGTGTTTTTTACATGAGCAAGAACATTGTTTTCTGTAATATGCCAGGTGCCATTGGGTGGAGGTACAGAACCAGGCTTGGGGAGAAATATATAGATTCATCCTATCCTGTTCACTAAAAGGCAGTTGGGGAATCACAGCATATGATGTCACCTTAAGGAAAAGGAGGAATGTTGATTAGTTGGAAAGATGAAATATATCACAAGAATTCAGGAAAATCTTTATTTTAACAAAGAACCTCATGGAACAAGGTTTTTAGGATTGGTGACTGATTTACGAGCTACCTAACTGCAAACTGTGACTGACCTCTGTGACCGTATGCTGTCGTGTCTCGGTAGAACTGCTTATATGCAGGAAGATTTCAAGCTCAGTGAGATTTACTTTTCTCTCCAAGAAAGCTGTAGGTCTCTTCTGTCTGATCAAGTAGTTCAAGGTGGTGTTTATGCTAGCCAAAGCTGGTGTGTGGGCATGTGCACACATACAGGCACCTCTAGGCTTTTGTGTCCAATCACTATGGGTTTGCAGGGAGGGATGCAAAAAAAATATAAAATTGTAATAATCTTTAATAACGGCTTCTACAGATCTGCTTTATTCTGACTACTTTTCCTTCACCTTCACTCTGCCTGATCACTCAGGTGAAGAAATTCCTGAGTCTTCCAGCAGAGTGAGCCTTTCACCTTCAAGTGCCAGCCCGGTGCCTGCAGAAGGAGCAGGCAGGAGAGCCTTCAATCTCTTGCAGAAACGATCTAAAAGTGACCCTGTGCTCCACTGCCGATTGCTTCAAGGTGACTTGATTTTCTCTGTCAGTGCTTGTGTAGTGAGTCCTTAAAAGAACGTTTAGTCAGAAGGTTAGTACCTGTGTCCTGGGTTCGGCCAGGACAGGGTTAATTTTCACCAGAATCCAGGAAGGGACACAGCCGGGGGGGCTGACCCCACCTGGCCAAACAGAGCCGGGTATTCCATACCATGTGCCGTCACGCTGGGTTCTGGGGGGGGGGGCGGGAACTCACTCGCGGGTCGGGAGCGTGCGGCGCCGGTCCTGTTCAGGAGAGCGGCTCTGTTTTGTCGTATTTTCTCCTTATCTGTATCGTTGTTGTTCCTGTTCCCTCTGTTTGCTGTTCTGTTAAACTGCCCTTACCCCGACCCACCAGTTTCTGCCTGTTTATTTCCATTCTCCTCCGCACCCCAGCGGGGGGAGGGGCGGCTGCGTGGTGCTTTTGTTGCCGGCGGCAGCTGAACCAGAACAACCTGGAAACCAGTACCCGGAGGAATCAGCCACTGTGTCCTGACAGAGCACCTGTGTTACAGCAAACAGTTTGCGCTTTGCCAGATCTGCTCCACCCAACACCTTAGTCTTGCTGCAATTTTTGGGCTTTCACAGCTCGCAGCAGAGCCTGTAGCAGGCAGTGCTAGTTTGGGGAGGAGGCAGGGGTGGTGGAAGATGAGGAGGAGGGAGCACATAGGACTTCTCAGTGTATTCGTACTCTGGCATCTAAAAGCTTGCGAGGGCGGTTGTCAGTGTGAGCAACTTAAAGCACAATTAGCTTGGATATTTGGTATTAGCTTATGAATTTTCACCCCTTTTCTTGCTCCTCATAGCATCAAAAAACCCAAAAACTGAATGGAAAAAACCCACGGTGAGAGACGATGAAGTCTGTTGCAGCTACTTTGGTGTCAGCGATCCTATTCAGTTGTGGTGGGATAACTGCTAGTGCAGCTGCATAGTCCTGGGTTCTGTTGGCTGTCTTAAAAATCCACCAGTTGAGAGTCTTGGGGTTTTTATCAGGGGATATTGGAATCCCCGTAGTAGCTGCTGATACATATTAGCACTCACAAAATGTAAGTGGGGAGGGGACATGTTAGTAATAACCATTTATTCTGAATATTGGAAGCATGCCTATCTGGATTGCATTTACTGTTTGGTGGAGTGCTTTTATGTCTCTGCAACATCGTGTGTTTTCTTGTTTCTTCCTGTCAGCCTCCACGGCAGCACCCCAGAGAATCTGCTGCTGAAGCAACTGGTGCATGACACAGAGCCTGTTCACAGCTCTGCAAGCGGAACAGAGCGTTTCTGCTGTAGAGAAATTCCACTGGTCACAAGCATTTGGGCGCTTTAGGCTCCGTGTAGCTGAGGTTAGGTCTGTTCAGCACTGGGCCGGCGTGTTAAATACGTGAGAGCTGCAGAAAGGGAACTCGGCTGCAACAGAACAATGGAAGTTGCTTCAAGTTAATTAGCGCTCTTCCTGCTGGAAAGTTTTGGATCTCCCCCTGGAATTGCTGTGTTTGGTAGAAAGCCAATGCTAAAGTGCTTCTTGAACAGCCTGTAGTTGCTCTTATTTATTTTTCTTAACAGGGCCAAAAATTGATGATAGTTATTTAGTCCAAAGGCAGTGGATTTTTATTGGGACTGAAGGCAGTGGAATTGATTCCCTGCTGCCCCTTGTTTAGTCCTTGCAAGGTGATTTTGAATTTTTTTTTATTTTATTTTTCATTACATTTTCACTTTGTAGTATTGCTAGCTTCCAGCTTGACAACTATTTTCATATATTTTTGTAACTAGCCATTTTGACTGGTAATAACTGGAAGTTACAGAAAGCTTAGGAGAGATCATAAAAGCCTTCAAGCTTTGCTTAACCTGCTTTGTATAACTGTATGTTAACATTAACACTCAAAGCTCATTTCAGGTCTGTTTGGAACAGAAGCAAAAGAGAAAGGAATGATGTACACAAAATGGCAAATAGCTTTCCCAGAGATGCCCCTGCAGACTCTTTGACACGTGTTATGTACTCAGCCATGGCTATGTACTACTCTGTTTTACAGGCCATTTCTCTAGTGTCAATCCCATACAGAGTGAGCCTTGCATGTCGCCCTGACCATGCCAGACTGCTGGCTTTTACGTGGTTAAACTGTGCACAGCATCATAACTCAATCGGGAGTGACATCTCAGGGGATGCTTACTGAACGGTACTGTGAACCAAGTGGACTGTTTGTTTTGTTTGATTTTTGTCTTCAGGGGCAGTGCTCAGCTGTGGAGCTGCAACACAGTCTGAAGGAAAACCAAAACCCTGCGCTGTCACCTTGCAGAAGAGTTTGAGAGCAAGAGCTTTGAGGAGAAGACCCCAATCTTTGATAGACTATAAGACTTACATAGACACTAAACGGCCCGTGGCATGGATCCTAGAGCAATCCTGCTGCAGCATGGGCCCTGACATACATGAATTGGTGGAAAGTATCAAGTCTGTTTTAAGATCAGATGAGAAACTTATGGCAGAAGCTATCACCAGTGCCACCTTCCTTGAGCAGGTATATTTATTACTTGTATTTATCAGGTGATGTGGAAGCCTAAGCTGGCCTTGGTTTGGGAGTACAGGTTTACATTTGCTGCTCTGCTTTCTATGTCAAAGTTTTTGAACCCCATTAGCTTCCTTAGGTACTTCAATTTCACTTAGGGAGTGCGTGAGAGGCTGTGCAGCTGTTATCTCTCTTGCTCTGTCAGCCACACAGCCAGGAGGGTTTTCAGAAGACCGAATACGTGTGTGTTGAAAAGCTGAAGGAGATGGTCTTCTGTGGTAGAATCATGAACTGCAAATAACATGACAGTGTTTTATACCGAGTGTGGCAGGGGAGAGGGAAAAGATGTTACAAAGTATTTGCTGTTATAAACTGGAAGGAATGGAGCCTGACAAGGAAATTTTTATGTAAACCCACAAGAGGCAACTTTTTGTGATTAGATCCCATAATAAAATTAAGACCTAGTACTAAAGGAAAAAAAAGCAGAAAGTAGAAAAAATGTGCTTACATTAATAGAATAAATATTCATAAGTTTCAGACATCACAGACTTACTTCATCAGAAAAATGTTTTGGTAGCTTACAGACCATTTGGATAGATGAGTTGATTCACGCACGGTACAAGTGATTTGCTGTAACAACTAGTTTTGGTTTGAGTTCTCACACAAAACACATGAAAGATTGGAATTTAGGCTCTGCAGATAAAGTGAGATTTCCCACTGCAGCCTACGGGCAACAAAAGCCTCAACAAATTTGACAGAAACAGCTGGGAAAAAAAAAAATCCTTACGAGAATTTAATTTATCACACTGGCCTGACAGCTCTTACAGTCCAGTGGTTTCTGCACAAAGCAACATTTAGGTTCCTGTTAAGCAATATCTGACGTGCCGTGGTTTGGGGTGAGCTAATTCTAGCATAGCCTTTTTTTTTTTCCCCTCCATTTTTTGAAGACAAAACTCACACCTTTTCCCAGTTGGGATTGCTTTTCACCTGCCTTCCTGACAAATTGCAGTTTTAGTCTCAGCTTTTTTTATTATTCTTTAAAAATAACAGACAGCACTACAACAACTTAGCTTCTTCCTAGTTGAGTAAGAAACTATTTCAGTGGAAAGAGCGTGAAAACCAATCTGATTTGCATTTTTCTTTTCCTTTTAAAGATGATGGCGGCTGCCCCGCAAGCCATGTCACCGAGCGCCCACGTGCTACCTTTCAGACGGCACCCTGGAGTGCTGCACCTGGAGAGCTGTGGTGACCTGAGTACTTTCACCGCAGATGATCAGCCAGCAGAGAGGAGGATCCAGAGAGCAGAGCATGAACGGCCTCACAGTCTTATTGGCGTTGTCAGGGAAACTGTACTGTGAGCTAGTTTCTGTCCGTCTTTGAGCTGGTTTCTGTTTATTCCTCAGTAGAGCACTTCTGTCAGACATCCAGGCTGCACAGGAAAATAATCTCTGACAAGTGGGTGAAAGACTGTGTCGATAATCCTTTTTTTTTTTTTATACCCTCAAGCGGAGACTCCTAAGGGGATGCTTGTTCTACAAAGCCTATTAAGCCGATTTCAGGCTGGCCTTCAGTGGGCTGCTCAGGTGCAACCAGTCTGTTTGTGATACAGTACTGCCCCGTTGCATCTCACTAGTCTGTCACTGCTCAGGATGGATTTGCTTTTTTTACTCAGCTCACAAGAGAGGTGGCGGAACAGCTCTATGCCTAGGTTTACTGGGGTGAGGCAAGGACAGTTAATGCATGTGTGCACTTTGTATCTCACCGGAGAACAGGGCCGGTGCCAATGCCTGTGTTCATCTGGCACGCGTTACTGTAGCTCCACCGATTTTTTTAAAATTGTTAATTATTTATTTTATTTTTTTGCTGACATACTGCAATTTACTTCCTAGTAGAGGTGCTTGTTATGTACCAGCTGACGTCCATGCTGGTAGCGTGTACACAGCCATCTCAGATCCTCTGCAGAGGTGACTACCTAATGTCTGAACCACTGAGCCACAGTGACCGATGAGTTGGCACCCTCTGGGTAATAAACAAATGTGTAGGCCAGTTGGCCCGACCTGTTGACTGCAGATAGTTTGGTAAGCGCTGTTCTGTATGGATGCTGCTGATGTGGAATATGCTTAAGTATTTCCAGAGACTGGGATCAGGCAAGCAAATTTTATTTTCAAGGCTAGTTGTAGCCTTCTGTGTCTCAGCAGGATGGCTAAATATTCCTGCTGCTGTTTTAATGATAAAGCTTCATTTAAAAAATATTAAACAGCTTTCCTACTGAAACCCAAAAAGCTTCTAAGTGAGTTTCAATTAAGCTTGTTCAGAAGTTAAAACTGTGCAGTATGGCTTGACTCACTGAAGATGGTAACATGAATAAAATAAACTGCTTATCTGTACACTGGAATTAGTGGGGTTTTTTTCCTGTATTGTAGAGGAACTACATTAAAGGTATTGAGTTTGCTGGAGCACTGGCACGTTGGTACATTTTGCTCTCAGAAGTAAGAGCACAGCAAGTAAATACTGAGGGGTTTTGTCCTGGAGGAGAGAGAAAACACCGTAAGAACACACTGCTTTGTTATGCTAGTTCTGCCTCAGCTCTGTTACATGTTTGGTAATACCATCACATTTAAAATTCCAGCTCTTCTTGTTACATGCATCATCTTCAGTGGATGTTCTTTCAGATCTTCAGCATCACCTTCCTTCCCCTAGTTAATCATTGCCCTTCCAAAACTAGGCTGTGGAAACAATGTAGTAGTACCATTTTCCTGGTGGTTTGGAAAATCGTGCGCACCCCATCACTGCAAACTGTACTTCCAGTAGCTCTTGACAGCTCTTACCCTGCTGTCACACTCTCTTTCTGTAAACTCCCTGCAACCCTACTGGGAGAAGAGTCTGCAAAGGTCCCTGGGCTCCAAGTCAGAATGCAACATAAGCTCATGCTTTGGAAGATGATCACAGTTTGGTTAATTGCTCATTATCCCAGTGGAACAGGGCCGATCTGAGCTAAAGTTCAGCCAGTGCTGACAGTACTTCAAAGCGCAGATACACGTTTCAGATAACAGGAGAGAAAAAAAATCTGATTTCAATACATTATCTGCTTACCGTAGCTCTTAGTTTCTAATTGACTAGGTAATTACTCCAGGGCGAGTGCCACAATTACTTATAAAACCTATCAATCAAGTTATTACACAGGTAAGCCGTTTCCTTAGTGACCTACACAAAACATGACCTGATTTCTAGCCACTCATACTTTCGCTAAGCAAAACAATGTGGCACCAGCACCTGTTCCACCAGAGGAAAATATTAAAAAAGAAAAAACTGATATTCAGGGTCATCGTTGTTTCTGAACCATGCCTACCTTTCCGTTACTGCAGAATACAGGCCTAGCAGAGCTGTTCCCTGTCCCAGGGGAGCGTTTCAGAGAGCTGATAGCCAGCCCCATGCCCAGGGCACGCTACGGGTAACCAGTCCCACTGCGCGTGGAGAATGCACAAGCTGAGGCGCTTGATGGGTGGGAGCCTCTCTGCACAAAATTGCTGCTGTGAAAGTATGACAATTAGCATAAATTATAGATATGTTGCCTGGCTGAACCAGAATACAAACATTTAAAATAGGCACTAGGTTTCAAGGAAGGGGAGGCTTCCAGGAGAGCAGTCATGTCAGGTGGTCAGGCAGAGAAAATGAAGGTATCCGAAAACATCACACTGGAGAAGGGAAAAAATGTCCCTTCTGTAGTGTTCACAGAAACAGAAGTAGTTAGGATTGATATTTACAGCAATAATCAACCTCTTTAAGAATGAACTTCCCTTCCCATAGGTGCTGCAGCGACTTTGCACTAGGTCTAAAAAGCATCTCTCAACTAACATGCTGTTAAAATTCTTTGGTTTCCTAAAAATTCCTGCTGCCCTCCCTCAAAAAAGTCAACATGCAGAGTCATGGATAATGTCCTTTTATACGTAATTCTGTTTGCTAATTATGCCTGTACACCAAGCACATCAATTTCTACCAGTTTCTCTAATGAGTTATGACTGTCATATACAACTTACAGCCTACAGTCACACTTCATTGTGGAGGCCAGTGAAACAACTGTTCAGTGGTGGACACATTGCTAAATAGCCAGGAAGAAAATCTACCAGGATGCTGCACATTCATAATCTGGGCATTTTACCTGCCGTCTTATTTGAAGTTGCAAACCAGAGACATTTCCTCAGCTCTGAAGCTTGGTAACCTGTGCAGTTACAGGGTGTGATTATGCACCTTTCCTGTGGAAGCAGCTGTCAAAAGCAGTATCGAAGAACCTTGCAAACTGCCAGTACTATGGTTCAAACTAAAGCTTCAGTCATAAAATGCAGACCTTCTGATACAAAACAAGCTTTCAGTAAAAACTGGTGTTCAGAATTCTAAAACTATTCTTTATCAAAGAAGGTTGTTAATTTGCAAACTGTAATTAAAATACAAAGTGTCTGAAAAAAGTTCTCTTCTGGTTCAGTGACCTTCTCACTTAACGGTAGGACATTATTCTTGCCTTACTGACAGAACCAAAACCAAAACTCCAAAGCGTATGTGTTTTGCACCAGGAGGTGCTGGTTTGTTACCATCCTGGTAAGAAAGGCACTCAGACTCTGTAAAGTGTCATTTAAAATGTGATTTATTAGAGCTAATGCTATAAAGAAAGAGGATAGTATAGGTAATTTCATATTCCTTCAGGTGCTGGGAACCCCAAGTTGTGCAGCATCAAACAAGCCTATGGCGCATCAAGGTGTGCAGATCCCATCCACGCAAGGGTTACCCCATTTTGGTCATCTGAGCTACCACACCACTTTCCTGGAAGAACACAACTCCATTCATCACTTCTAACATAAAACACAATGGATGTTCACATGAGAAGTTCTCGCTGCGCTTCTAGACAAAGGCAAGGATACACAAGTGGTGTCACCATCAGTAGCAACCGGGGGCTGCCTGTAGGCTCCCCGCAGAGCGGGACCACACCAGCCCACGCATGCTCAGGCTGGCTGACACATGCATCGCTGAAGCCTCCATGTACAAGGATTTTCAGGTCAAGATTGCTACCACACACTCCCACGCTGAGCATTTATCTAAATCACAACCCCAGTCCTGTTCTCAGACACTGTTGGTCCCCACAGAGCATCAGCACCACCTCTCCAGGCAGGGTGCTGCAGCTGGGGTGGGCTGGGGTGTGTCTGCTCGTCCTCCAAGTGTGCATCTGAACCACTGAAACACTGGAGGTGAGGGCAAGAAAAACGTCCCCTATGAAGACAGCGAATGTGTGAGATTTGTTATCTGTACTGCTAAAGTCAGACTTAGATTTATCCACTGAAATGCAAAAAAGTTTGTAATACAGAAATCAGAATGTAAAGCCTTAACAAGAACGGTAGTAAACAGGACGACAGAGGGTGGCACGCTGGGAAACACAGAATGCAAGCTCAGCCTGTCTCGCTGCACTCTTTACCAAAGACTTCACAACTTTTCCAATCTATCATTTAAGCAAATAAGGTGAAAAGTTATTCGTGTTGGCCATATTGTATTTCATGTCATGAACACCCACTCAGCGGCTGAAGGCCCACCTTTAGTTTCCTTCTGAGTCAGCTGTGGCATATGTTTTCATTTCTGTAGTTTCAAAGCACTTGTGACAACCTACGAAGGGCAGAAAACCCTGTGCAGCCTCACCTGAAGAAATGGTCCTTTGTTGGCTCTTGCTGGTTGACTTTCAACCATCATGGTTTTCATAATCAATCTCTTGTGATACAAGTATTTTTTAACCTTAGCACAGGCAGTTCTAAGATTAATTCTAAGGACAGACGTATTACCATTCTACTTTTTATTTATTGGAACAGTATTAGGTCTTTAAGCCATGCTGGTAGTTTCAGGAATGATAGTAAGTATAAAGAATTTTTAGCAAGGCCTCACTTATGAAAAAAGCATATTTAAAGTTGCTCAGACAATGAAATATTATTTCTGTCGCATAAAAGGCATCTTGAAATAACATGTTTTTGGAAGATGAAAACATGGTGAAACTGGGATGCAACCACAGACAAGGCATCAGCTGTGTTTAGGAGCACTAGTGTAACTTACTACTTGAAAATAATGCTGTTTTAAAAACAAAGTTAACAGCAGTGGCACATGTCTGCAGAAACATGTATACTATTACTCCAGACCAAGTGGCAAAAGAGAAGTTCAAACACCTTCCAAGGGTTCACGCACGCAGTATTGGCAAGCCAACCCCTAGATCAGCATGAGCAAACTCTCAGCCTTGTCGGAGGTATTTTTGTTTTGTATTTTATTGTTGCAAATCTTACAGACATTAGCGCTCTGTTAAATAAAGGAATGTAGCACAGTAAACACATCACAACAAAATAGCTGGTCAGCAATGCCCCACCCCAAACAAAAAGCTCACTCCTCTCCCCCGCTGCCCTCCCCCCCAAATCAAACCACTGCAGCTTCATGACAGAGGCCAGAGACCCGTGGCAAAAAACATCAGAGGAATTACATTCAGTAGATGTGCAGTATCAACATTCCAGGCTCACATATTTTTATATATATATATTTATATATAGAGATCATTAAATGTTTACAAAGAACAATATTGTTACAAATACAATACTATACTTTTCCCAACGCTTTACAATAATTTCTATTCACCCTCTTTACAGAACAACAGTACAACTTCATAGTCTAGGTACTGCGCTAAATATGTACAAGAGACCTTAACGACATTGCTGTCTTCAGAAAGACATTTTATTTAGAAAACAAGGAAAGCAGGCAAACTTGGAAATCCCCACTGAGTCTCAAATTCAAACAAGACTCAGAACAAATGAAACTTGCCAATAAAAAAAATATAAGGGATGTTTCATCCTTAATGTAAACACTGAAGAGTTGGTTAGACTGTATGAAGCAGCAAGGATGAAAAAGAACTCAGGTCTGTCACCGAAGAAGGAATGTAAACCAGCAGTTTGTTCCTCTGAGTCTGTTAAAAATTCACATATGTAATCTAACAAACTGCTGCAACAGTCTAGAGAACTGCCGGCTTTCCCTTTAGAGCCGCTTGTTCTTGAAACTCTTTCCCTCTATAGAGTAAAATGGGATTGTTTACAAGACCATCATCAGAAGTGTGCACACACTATGGACCTCCCAGTTTAGAAATCTTTTGCACACACTGTAATCGAAAAAGCAGAGATTTTTTGCTAGACTCTGATCCTGCAAGCATTCACTTGCTTAATGTGAAGCACCTGTTTACCATGAACTGTTCAAGCACTCAAGTGCCAGTAACTCCACAGAATCTTGGCTGCAATATTTTCACAGAAACAGTTGTGTCATCTCTAAATACATTTGCATGTTCAGGTCTTAATCATTACCCAGTGAAGTGAGCTAAAGACCCCACCACATGAGCTGGACAGAACCACAGAAACAAGCGTAGCTGAAGGTGTGAATATAGCAGGAACCAGAAGCATGACAACTGTGTCTTGAAGAGTTCACTGAGTTTCCTCAGGCAACTTATGGAAAGGCTGCACTGTATATAATCTTCTAAATTGTACATGGTTATATATCATATTTACATATATTACTATATATATGGAAAATTCTGGAAAAAACGTTCAAATGATCATAAAACGGATGTCTACAGTTAAACAATGCACCCAAAATTCATTCACTATCTAGTTGCATCAGTCAGGTAGCAGAGGTAAATACTAACCTGGAATACTAACACACCACTCTCTTGTGCAATCTGCTATTCTGGAGATTGGGATTAAATTATATAGCAACAAGAACTTCAGTCAAATCAAGCCATCATACATTAATCTCAACACTAAAACATATTCACTTACTACAATAGTTTATGCAGCACTTCATTATCTCCCTTAAATATTTACTGCCCACTGAAATACAAAGTTTATTCTCTACCTCTGATCAGTCCATGGATATCCACAACTTCTGAAAGTCAAAAATGGACCTCTGAGAACAGTGCTCAGCAGTGTTTGCACCAAGCGTGCGTACGCACGTGCACACACACACATCCACTTCCACGACTCTCCGTAGTAATGTCTAGGTATCATTGCTGGACTGCAAACAATGCTTACATTGCACAGTCCACCCCAGAATACTTTAGAAACAAATGACTATGACCAAC